>NC_060119.1:1003112782-1003421688 GCF_021461395.2 Schistocerca americana
AGGGCAGTAACAATTATTACTAAATCTCCTTCTGTTATTACGATTTGAATTGTTTGGACAGTGGTTTGTACTATGTGCATCCTGTCTGGGTGACATAGGAGGTGATGTCACTGGAGCAACGCGGTAGCCATTAGTGGGGCTGGTATGAGTGTGCATGTGCAGGTAACTTGTCTGCGGGCTGCTATTGTGGTCATTATTGTTGTGGTTACAGAGCTCATTGTCTTCATGAATAAGATAGATAGAAACTAGAGTAGAATAAGAGTTGTGTGACAGAAGTAATGAGGCTGCCAACACTGCAAGCGATCTAGCAACACTGTCGTGTTCTACTTGTGTAGACCAGTGAGTTCATCTCTTCCAGATGCTCAGTACAAGTTTCAGCTCTGTACAGCAAACGTGTGGTTTTTGAAAGTGTCAGCAGTGAAGTTTGTGTTTTTGTTGTTTGTTACAAAAATTGAACAATAGAATTTAGAACAATTTTGTGCCATGAAGTCCTATGTTAGAATTGGAGAGTCTGTGAGTGTAACCTTTGTTAAGTTGAAACAGGCCTTTGGGGAACATTCCTTATCAAGAGCACAAGTTTTTCGCTGGCACAGATCAGTTTTGGAAGGCTGAGAATATGTTGAAGATTAACATTGCTCAGGGAGACCTTCAGCTTAAAACCAACAAAAACATCAGGTGTTTGCATGCTCTTTTGAGATCAGACCAACATTTAACAAAAAGGATGATGAGTGACCTGTTAAATTTGAACACTTTCGCTGAACATCAAATTTTAACTGAAGTTTTGCATGTGTGAAATGTTTGTACCAAAATGGTGCCAAAAACCTCACAAGTGACCAGAAGGAGAAGCAGAGAAACGAGTGCACTGATCTTCTTGAGAGGAATGTCAATGACCACAAATGGTTCAAGCATGTGATCATCGGTGATAAATCCTGGATTTTAGAGTACAATCCTGAGGCAGTATGGCAAAGAGAGGAGTGGTACACTGAGACATCTCCTTGACCAAAAAAGCTTGAATGAGCAGATCAAAGATCAAAACAATGTTGATTTGCATTTTTGACAGTAGGGGTACTGTGCATAAAGGATCTGTTCCCCCAGGGGAAAGTGTCAACCAAGTGTTGTGCAAAGATGTCCTTGAAAGACTCAGAAAAAAGGTGAATCAAGTGGGACTGGACATTGCAGACAAGTAGATACTGCATCATGACAATACCCAATGTCATGTGGCCAACTTCATCACAGAATTTTTGATCTCGGAAGATATTGTTGTTCCAGAGCCGGCCTATTCACCTGATGTGAGACCTTGTGACATCTTTCTTTTCCTAAAATTAAAAGAAACATGTTTCAAAAGACGTCATTTTGAGACTCTGGAGAACATTCAAAAGAAAATCATTGACATGTTGAAGGCCCTACCTATTGAAGCTCAAGTGTTATATGCTGTTTAGGCAAATGACATACAACATGAACAACAAGGGTCCCAACAAAGTTCCCTGGGGCACACCCGAAGCTACTTCTGCAACTCATGATGACTCTCCATTCAAGATAACGTGCTGTGAGCCCTACCAAAAAGTCCTCAATCCAGTAACAAATTTCACTTGATACTCCATATGACTGTACTTTTGAAAATAAGTGTAGGTGTGATAATGAGTCAAATGCTTTACGGAAACCAAGAAATACTGCATCTATCTGACTGCCTTGATCCAAAGATTTCAGTACGTCATGTGAGAAAAGTGCAAGTTGGATTTCACATATCTGTGTTTTCGGAATCCTTGCTGGTTTGCATGGAGGAGCTCATTCAGTTTGAGATACCTCATTATAGTTGAGCTCAGATTGCGTTCTAAGATTCTACAACAAATTGATGTCAAGGATATTGGATGGTAGTTTTGTGGATGACTTCTGCTACCATTGTTGTAGATGGATGTGACCTGTGCTTTTTTTTTTAAGAACTGGCCACTGATTTTTGTTTGAGGGATCTACAGTAAATTGTAGTTGGAAGAGGGACCAACTCAGCTGCAAATTCAGTATAGAATCTGACAGGGATTCCATCGCGCCATGGAACTTTGTTCAGTTTTAAAAATTTCAGCTGTTTCTCAACACAGGATTTCAGCTTTTGCTCTGCTACTCTCAGTTTCAGTTCCTCTCTCATTTGCTAGGGACTGGACACTAATTCTGGTGACAGTAACAGCCTTCACATAAAACCAGAATTTCTTTGGTTTTTGTGAAAGACCATCTGATAACATTCTGCTACAGTAGTCACTGAAGGTATCACATCTTGCTCTCATGACAGTCAAACACATTTTATTCAGCATGTCTCTATCTATAGCCCTATGCTTTGTTTTATAGTTATTATGCAGTAATCTCTGTTTCTTTAGAAGTTTCTTTACAGTGACTGTATGCTATGGAGGATCCTTCCCATTATGAACTGTTCTACTGGGTACATATCTATCCAGTGCATTGTCAATTAAATTTGAGCCATAGTTCCTCTACATGCTCTTGTGCTGTGCTGAAAGTTTTGGATTCCTCATTGAGATATGACACTACTGATTTTTTATCTACTTATAGTTTACTGAATATAATAGAGGGAAACATTCCACGTGGGAATAATTGGCCCAAACTCTTTGTCTTTAAATATGTCTGCTTGTGTCTGTATATGCGTGGATGGATATGTGTGTGTGTGCGAGTGTATACCCGTCCTTTTTTCCCTCTAAGGTAAGTCTTTCCGCTCCCGGGATTGGAATGACTCCTTACCCTCTCCCTTAAAACCCACTTCCTTTCGTCTTTCCCTCTCCTTCCCTCTTTCCTGACGAAGCAACCGTTTGTTGCGAAAGCTAGAATTTTGTGTGTATGTTTGTGTTTGTTTGTGTGCCTATCGACCTGCCAGTGCTTTCGTTCGGTATAGTTTACTGAACATATATATCTTTCTGGTTGCCTTAGTTGTCCTTTGTACTTTGATAATCATTGTTGCCACAACCACTTCATGGTCACTGATACCAGTTTTGATGCGGACATTCTCAAAGAGATCAGGTCTATTTGTTGCCATTAGAGCCAATATATTTCCATCATGAGTGGGGTTCCGAGCTATCTGTTCTGGGTAGTTTTCAGTGAAGGCATTTGTTAATGTTTCACAGGATGTATTATCAGGCCCACCACTAACAAAACAGTAATTTTTCCAGTTAATTGTTGGATGATTAAGGTCTCCACTGATGATTACATTATGATTGGGGAACTTCTGTACAAGTGAACTGAGGTTTTCTCTAAAGTTTTCGGTTATATCAAGAGATGAGTTTGGTGGGCAACAAAAGGATCCAGTTATCATTTTATGCCCATCCCCAATACTGAGTCTTGCCCAGTCAGTCTCACATGCAGCTTCAGTTTCCATCTCGGTGAATTTGACTTTCTTGTCTACTGTGACAAATACATTACCTCCATTTCCCATTTGCTTATCCTTTCAATATACACTAAAATTTCCCCAAAAATATCACTGCTATCAGTTCAGGTTTCGACCAGCATTCCACACAGTGTTATATGAGCTTCACTGCTTTTCAGAGATGCTTCAAACTCTGGCACTCTGTTGTGAATGCTTTTGCAGTTAACCATCCTAATCTTACACTGATACTTCTAGGTCTCCTGTGCCTACTATTATCTGGATTGGATGGAGAGTCACCTAATCTAAAGAAAACCCCTATGTGCACCCCACACACAGTCTGCTGCCTGAGTAGCAGCCTCTGATGTTGAGTGCAAACCTGACTCATTTTGGGGGGACCCTACAGTTCCCATTCTTATAGCTCAAGTTGATGAAGTTGAAGCCTAGTTTGTCACAGAACCTTTGAAGTCTCTGGCTCAGAACCAAAGGCCATGATCAGTTCTGGGGACAATGCTGTAAATTGTTAGCTTTGTTGAAACTTCATGCACAAGGCTGGTCTTCTCAACCTTGTCCGTCAGTTGCTGGAATGACAGAAGTATGATCTCAGAACCCAGATGACAGGCATCATTTGCTTCAATGTGCACCACAATTTGAAGTTGGTTGCACCCTGTTTCCTCAGTGGCTGTTGAAATGGCCCCTTCAGTGTGTTAAATGAGGAGCAGGAGGAATACAGCCAAGCAAGAGAGTAGATGATGATGCTGAAGCACCAGCATATGTCTTTGAAACAAGCAACTGATGAAATAAAGTCAGAGGATGTAGTCATACAATATTCATGCTATCTTTGATATTAGGAAGCTGTGGAGAGATGATAAAATCTGTGATTACAACAAGAACAGACAGAACAGAAGCAAACCAATGTTGCTTTACCTATAGAAAGTACATTTGTATAGCCTTCCATTATTATTATTATTATCATTATTACTATTATTACTACTACTATTGTATTTCAACTTGTATTTTGGAAAGCATTATAGGGGTTTTCTAAGTTCATTTTGCTATATAATAATGCAAAGTTAATTATTTATGTGTAACTGAATTGTTGTACTATGTATTTTCAGGTATGTCAAATGACTTTGTGCTCTTACCCCCAGTTAACAGCATTAGAGGAGTTTGTGGCAGAGAGAAAGGAAAAGCTCAGGAAAAAGGAAAGCCTTCCATTGGAAATAGTAAAATACTGTATAAACTGGAATAATCCGCACCCTCGCGTAACCCGTGCACCCTAATTTTGAGGGAGGGAAAATTTTTTCTTTTTTTCCTTTAATTTGTTTCATTTACAAACAAAAAATTCTAATGTAATGATGCATTCAAAATTACGTATAATTGGTTTGAAGAAACGCATCATAATCTTCTCATGCTGTTGAGCAGGTTGATAAATCGTAAAACGCAACCGATTCAGCAGCGTGCAGCTGGCTGGCCGGCGGGCCTGCAGGCTGGCCCATAAGGCGGGCGGGCGGCCGACTCTCTCTCTCTCTCCTTTTTTTTTTTGCAATAAAATATTTTAGTCGATACGTATGTTTCCTTATGTCTCTATTCATCAGTACTTTCATCGTCATCACTAGCGGGAGAATAATTGTTGTTGTCACCATCTTCTCATAGACCGTCATCCTTTGTTCCATCCAGTGAATTTGTGATACGACATTTTTTGAAGAATTTTTCCAGCAGTGGTTGTGGAATGGAGTCCCATACTCTTTTCACACACTCACAAATCTGGGGCAAATCCGGCCCGTTTGATTTTTCCACTCGGTGTGAACTTGCAGTTTTAATCATTGCGTATATCGCTGTTTAAGTGCAGCTTTGAGTGGCCAATTTATACACACATCTAGTGGTTGTTAGGCCTCCAGGGTAAAGACCAAGTCAGTTTTCCCTTCTTGTAATTTGTCTCATTTCCTTAGCTGTATATCTGCGGAAGCTGTCTAGGACCAACATGTTACATAAATTCAGTAACGCACCAGGACGATGTTGCCAAACATGCGTCATCCAGCCAATCACACGATCATTGTCGATCCACACTGTCGGATTTGCTCTCACTAATATGCCTTTCACTGATATTTTCGGAATAGTTTTCCTTTTAATTATATAAATTAAGGTGGTAGCTTTTGTCCATCGGCAGTTACACACAACATCACTGTACACTTTTGCTTCTTACTGCCGCCAGTTCATGTCATGGTGTTGGATTCTCCTTTCCTGTTCGCGGTGTTGTCGAGCGGCATCTCAAAATAGGACTGTTCACCTCGCAGATTTATCACGTAAGGATGAAAATGCACAATTTTTTCCTCGTAATCGCGTGGAAGCCGTTGAGCGATGGTAGTTTTCCTCCGGAATCCTAATCCATTTTGGTTGAAAAATCTTGATAGCCAGCCCCGGCTAGCTTTGGAACTGGTAATGCCTAGTTCTTTGGCTAAACCCAATGCTTTAAGTTGGCACGTTTCACTCGTCTCCGCGCATCCGTATTGTTGCTTATCTACATAATCGCAGAGCCTTTTTTCGAGGTCCGGATGCTCCGCTTTTTGGCTGCGAAATTCCCGGCGATTACACTTAGCTCCTTGAAGCCACGTTTTGTTTTTTCGCCAATCGCGAATACAACTCTGGCTCACGTGGTACTTTCTTCCCGCTGTACGGTTTCCAATGTTCCCGGCTTCTTCAATAACTTTTAGTTTTTCTTTTTCAGTGTACGAGTGATAACGAGAAATTGTAGGTATAATTAACAAGTTTGAAGACATCGTTAATACTTCACTTCTAACGCTCTACTGACACGTCACAGACTGAGGCCACAACAATGCAACAGTATAATGAGATATATCGTTGGAGGCGGAACAGTACCAACCTTGTTTTGAATAATCTGCGCAGCCCAGGTTTTCGTCTTTATGTTCTGGAGAAAACATGTGCGGATTATTCGATTATATATGGTAGCAAATGATGGAACACATCTACAGAAGCTGTTCCTGGAAGACAGCTAAGGCAGAATATCTTGAAGGCAGCACTAGGTGAGACCTTCAGGCTGTGTGAAGTGTTCTGTCAGAAAGGGTATTTATTCTAATGCATGGAGGCTAGTAATTGATGACAGCATGCTTCAACACATAAAAAAGTGTACGGAAAGTAGGGCACGTCAAGAATTACATGATGATGATGATGATGATTGGACCTCTGGCCTAGATGCGATAGAAGCCACAATATCACTTACACATTTACTAGGTGTATATGCAGCAAAAAGCTTTCGATTGAAGTTGTTATGGTCGAATACATGTGGATCAGCATTTTTCCAGAATGCAATGAGCAGATGTAAATCCACTGCAATTTTGTGGTTTATGGGATTTGACGAAAAGGACACATGTTCCCAAAGACTAAGGACAGATCGTTTTGCACCTGCTACCCCTGTGTGGAATCCTTTCATTGCCAGTTCCTTGCAGCATTGTATTCCAAATGAAAATGTCATTGTGGATGGACAACTCTTACCATGCACGGCTATATGCTCTTTCATTCAATATATGAGCAATAAACAATAAAAATTTGGAATGAAGTTTTGGCTTTCATTTGACACAAATTCTATGTATCTGATGAACGGTTTTCCTTACCTAGGCAAAGATGAACAGTGCTCCATAGGTGTTCCTCTTGCTGTGCATGTCGCAATATGCCTCATACAGCCCTTTGTTTCCACAGGAAGAAAATATTACATGATAAAATTTTTCACAACCAAATACCTTGAAGAAATTTTGAAACTTAAGGAGACAAGGATTGTAGGCACTGTGAAGAAACGTAGAAGGAAAATCCCTCAATTTGGAAAAGCAGCCGGAACAGCTTTGCACACAACTATACTTTACAATTCAGGTGATATGTCTCTAAAATGCTATCAGGGAAAAAGAATGAAAATCTGCTCCTTTAGAGTTCAATGCATGATACTGTTAATGTCAATGAATGACATCCTAAAAAGCTACCAGAATCCGTGGTGTACTACAATAAAACAAAGTGCTGCATTGACATAATTGACCAAATGGCTCGGCCTTACACTGTGAAGTGTGGATGTTGCAGATGGCCCATGCATATTTTTTCTCAGTGTTTTGAACTATGTAGCTATTAGCGCACAGGTACTCTATAAGGAAGTAACAGGTGAAAAAGTAAGCAGACGTCAGTTTATGTACAAGATGGCAGAAGAGCTGGATTCAACATATAAGACCACAAGTCTACAAACTACAATTCCTAATACACTACTGCAACACAGTAACATTCACAAGGCTTGTCAAATTGGCCACAACAGCCGGGTGAGAGATGGAAATGACTTTATTTTCTGCACGTGAATATCAAAGAAATAACCCAAGTCCAATTTGGAAAGAGAATGTAACTAACAAGGCGTTTGCAAAATAAAGATCTGTGCATGAATGCAACTTTCTTTCAGTTCTCTGATGCCATGTCAGCTGAGAATGGTTCAATAGTATCTACAAGATACACTATGTGATCAAAAGTATCCGAACACCCCCAAAACATACGTTCGTCATATTAGGTGCATTGTGCTGCCACCTATTGCCAGGTGCTCCACATCAGCGACCTCAGTAATCATTAGGCATCGTGAGAGAACAGAATGGAGCGCTCCGCGGAAATTTCCACACTCCTAAGCACCCCTAGGTCCACTTTTTCCGATGTGATAGTGAAGTGGAAACGTGAAGAGATACGTACAGCACAAAGAGTACAGGCCGACCTCGTCTGTTGACTGACAGAGACCGCCGACAGTTGAAGAGGGTCGTAATATGTAATAGGCAAATATCTATCCAGACCATCACGCAGGAATTCCAAACTGCATCAGGATCCACTGCAAGTGCTATGACAGTTACGCGGGAGGTGAAAAAACTTGCATTTCATGGTCGAGCGGCTGCTCATGAACCACACATCAAGCCAGTAAATGCCAAACGACGCTTCGCTTGGTGTAAGGAGCGTAAACATTGGAGGATTGGACAGTGGAAAAACGTTATGTGGAGTGACGAACCACGGTACACAATGTGGCGAACCGATGGCAGGTGTGGATATGGGGAATGCCCAGTGAACGTCATCTGCCAGCGTGTGCGGTGCCAAGAGTAAAATGCGGAGGCGGTGGTATTATGGTGTGGTCGTGTTTTTCATGGAGGGGGCTGGCATTCCTTGTTGTTTTGCGTGGCACTATCACAGCACAGGCCTGCATTGATGTTTTAAGCACCTTCTTGCTTCCCACTGTTGAAGAACAATTCGGCGATGCCGATTGCATCTTTCTACACGATCGAGCACCTGTTCATAATGTACGGCCTGTGGCGAAGTGGTTAAACGACAATAACATCCCTGTAATGGACTGGCCTGCACGAAGTCCTGACCTGAGTCCTATATAACACCTTTGGGATGTCTTGGGACGCTGACTTAGTACCAGGTCTCACCGACCGACATCGATACCTCTCTGTAGTGCAGCACTCCGTGAAGAATGGGCTGTCATTCCCCAAGAAACCTTCCAGCACCTGATTGAACGTATGCCTGCGAGAGTGGAAGCAGTCATCAAGGCTAAGTGTGGGCCAACACCATATTGAATTCCAGCATTACTGATCGAGTGCGCCACGAATCTGTAAGTCATTTTCAGCCAGGTGTCCTGATACTTTTGATCACACCATCTATGGCAACATCCTGAGATTTGACGTTTTAAACCATGCGTGTGTTGTTTGCTAGCTATAGTTATACGGACACTTTAACGAGCCAGTTTCAGATGGAGAGTGTTTTAAACTATTGTTTCATAAGATACTGCTAGAGGTCAGGCCTGAATTATCTCATTTGCGAGACATCGAACCACAGCAAACAGTACATTAAATGAATTCACAATTGCGAATAAGGACAACCGTCAGCTGTAGAATGGAATGACGACACTGAAAAGTTGTGCCAGACCTGGACTCGAATTCGGATTTCCCGCTTATAGCGATCGGTCGCGTTACCATTTCATTTGGCTATCTGTGCACGACTCATGGCCAGACCCAAACGTCCCTATGTTGTCAACCATGCATCTACGACCTGTACTCGTGCATCCATTATGTATATTCCCGTACAGGTTAGACATTGTACTTGAAAGTCGTTTGCCCGTTATCGGCAGATAAATACGACATTGCAGTACCTGTGTTATTCTGATTATGATGCAAAGTCCTTTTGGACATGAACGTTGTACTTGAAAGTCACTTGCCATACAGGTCGTAGACATATGGTTGATGACGCATGGAAGTTTGGGTCCTGCCTTACCATTTGGCTATTCGCGCACGACTTACCAAATGGTAAAGCAACCGCTCGCGATGAGCGGGAAATCTGGATTCGAGTCCCGGTCTGGCACAAATTTCCATTGTCCTCATTCCATTCTAAAGCTGAAGATTGTCCTTATTCGCCATTACGAATTCATTTAATGTATTCCATAACAGCTGTAGTCGCGGCAGTGCCTGTTCCTCTGGACATGCATGCATGTCCAAACGAACTTTACATCTTAATGATAGTAATACAGGCACTGCAATATCGTGCAGTAAACAGTTGTGTGTTAGCTGTTAGCAAATGCTTTGTGCACTCCGCTTTGCCTAAGGCTGTGCATTTTCTTTTTCATTTTTTTAAATTTCGAAATGAGAATAATCCTGGTCCATCAAGGGGTTGGATACAGTTTTTATAACAGCAGACAGGCTAACCGATCCCCATGACTGTGCATGCGTTCTACTTTTGCAGAAACGCAGAACACAGGTGTAGGTTGGTTGCCCAGAGATTCAGAGTTTGTTCCCTTGCACCCTCCTCCCCCCTTCGGCGGTCTTTGTTTATGTATGCGTTCAGCTGACTGCAATGTTATAGTATTCACACTACAGTGATCGGAAAACAAAGCAGGCCAATGAATTTTGTCCACATGGGACACTGAAAGTTTTCCTGTAATGCTTGAACATTTATTTTCGAACAGTCCACGGGTGTACTGCCAATGTATCGCTGGTCTGAAAAAACACCACGTAAGACCTGTCTTTACCCGCCAAATAAAACATGACATTATTGGGGAGTGTCAAAGATGACCGCGGTCTGCAGAAGGCAGGGTTGCATCGGATACTGTGGCAGTCTGACAAGAATATATTGGACAAACAGTGTGCACCATCAAAGATCAATGCCGAGAATACCAGCAGCACTCTCGACTAATGTATCCCAAAAAGTCGGTGGTCGCAGAGAACTGTTTGTCAGAGAATCATGAAAAGGAATATAAATGTACCAGAGTGTTAGCACAGACCTTCAAAGGAATATAAATGTATCAGAGTGTTAGCACAGACCCCCAAATACTGGGATAGTGTTGTTAGAGAAGCCATTGAAATTCGCAACAGGAATAATCTTATCACTCGGGACTGCAGTTATAACCTCAGCAAGGCTTGGCAACCAGCACTGGGTCTCATTGAGAAGACACTCAGCTAACACAACGATTCTGGCGCCCTGGGGGACAGATCAACTACATCGACGCTACCACAGATGCCGACGGCTTGCGTCTCCGCGACTGCGGATGCGCACCTGCAGGTGCGAACCGTGGTGGGAACGGCTTGCGAGGGGAGGCGATGTAAGTTGGCCGTGTGCCCTCAAGAGCTCAGTCGTCAATGCACCTGATGATGGTGATAGGTCTGATTGCTGAGATATTGTGTCCGTTGGACGCTATGGACCGGTAGTACACTCATGGACTGTTCAATCCGCAAATACGCCGAGAGGAACTGAATAATCACATTTGTTTTCTGTTTTATTTATACTCGTAAGTACTTTGTCAGTTCTGATTGTAGCCTTATTATGTATGGGCCGCACAGCTATCAATGTTCGTGAAAGAGCTTTGCTGTGTACTGACCAAGGCTTATATGCTGCAAATTCAAATGGTTCAAAAGGCTCTGAGCACTATGGGCCTTAACATCTGAGGTCATCAGTCCCCTAGAACTTAGAACTACTTAAACCTAACTAACCTAAGGATATCACACACACCCATGCCCGAGGCAGGATTCGAACCTGCGACCGTAGCGGTCGCGCAGTTCCAGACTGGATCACCTACAACCGCTCGGCCACCGCGGCCGGCTGCAAATTCGAAATCAGTGCAAATTTTGTAATTAATGCATTGGGTAGGAAAAGAAAGATGATAGAAACACTTTAAATCGCAGAGGAACTCTGTTTACTGGTGGGAAAAATGCTGTCGCTAAAAAAAAAAAAATAAAAAAAAACACCCAATCATTTGTTTAAAGTTTAAGAAGGGACAGAGTGCAATAAATAGATGAAAGGGACGGAGTCCGCCCTGACATTGATGTCAAACAGCGTAGGGCATACGCTTCAGTGCCAGGCGGAGGTGAAGATGGAGCTGGACTCAGTAAAATCTGAGACGAGCGTTCTGCACGCTGCTGTCCTTAAAAAGACAGGTGAAAGAAAAAGAGAAATCGTATCCGTTAAGGTCGCGTTAAGTAACGTTGTTGTGAGCCAGGGAGGGACTAAACATTTCATGGCACACCTCAAGATAAAGTATCTTAGTGAGAAAGGAAGTTACCATGATTTCTTGACATAGTGTAAGGATTATTTTGTAGAGGACGTGTCAGATGAGGCGAAGGTCAAGCTCGTAAAACAGGACTTTGACTTAGGTGCGCAAACATGGGCAAAGCAAAATGTAGCAGCATTCACTGATTGCGCCATGTTTGAGACGCTACTGCGAAATAAGTATTGGGGTGTAGGCAAGCAGATGCAGCTGCAGAACGCGTTTCTGAATGGCGCATGCTACAGCAGTAACCGTGGAAGCATGCGCGAATTTTGCGGGTCTGAGGTGCAAAACTTGGTGCATTTGGAGAGACCGTTGGATACGCTGCCTTCTCAATTCTGAAAAGGCATTTGTCAGATTATTTGCAATGGGATTTGGTCCACAGACCCACAAAAACTATGGAGATATTTCTTGGGTTCGTGAAACGAATGGATGGAGCAGTGTGGTACCGGAACAGAGGTGCCGCTAATCGAAGAAAATACGGAAATTGTAGAGGAGTTGGGAGCTGGCTAGATGCTGAACGGGAGCACTTGCAGAGTGATGTGAATAATTCCCAGCTGACTTCACATGGCCGTGGGAATAAGCTGAGCAGAAAGTATTCGACAATGCATTAACGGGCAGCAAAATGGGAATAATCAGCGGCAGCAGTCGGGAACCTAGTTTTTCTCCCGACTGTGCTCCACAAAGGGAGGACTAAATTTGACCGAAAGAGGACCAAAGATGACTTGATGACAAGGCTCAATGATAGTAATGATCTTGGGGAAATCGGAGTGTTCAACATGGAGGTGGTAATGGGGAACGAAGAACCGTGAAGATGCTGAAGGCAGTATTATAGTAAATTTAGAAAGAAGCAGAAGCAGAGAATATCTGTAGACGTCTATGTGAATGTATTATTCAACTGGAATATTGCGAGGTTGATGATCGTGTCGGTTGGGCAGCGCTAGAGAGGGACAGTCAGAGAGCGAGGAACCATTAACGACCTGATACAGTTTGGTGTTAGATTTCCGTGCTGCTAGCATACAGGAAAAGGAAAAAGTCGCGGCAGAGGAAGCGGTGATCAGGCACCCAAAGAGCCTTACGCGTGCTGACAGTTTATATACTGAGCAGCAAGGAGCTGCAGCAAATACAATTACAGACACAGTGAGTGGCACAACGGGTTCTGACGAGTGCAATTTTGGTAGTAATTTAAGTGTCAAAGATTGCCGTGATGAGGTAAAAACTTTCATATTGTTAATGATGAAGAGCAAGTGGCCGTTAATGATACATATATTGACTGGTTCAGAAAAGAGGAGGATGAGTTCCAGCCGAATGATTTTGTGCAGGGCTGATTAGTTAGTCGGTTCTTACCACAAAGGTGGGCGACTGAGAAGTTTAAAGTGATGAAGAAGTTATGCAGATTAACTGAAATTCAGCCGGAATTTCGTGCTGTTTTCGACGACGTATTTAATGGTGATACTGATGTTGAATCTTCGAGCGAAGCTGTAATTAACAGTATGTGCAGTGATAGTCTTAAGGAGATTGAGCTGAGGAAAGAATACTTAGAAGAGGTTCAGCCTATCATAAACGTTTTGGTGAATAATACAGCTATAGACTGTCTAGTGTACACTGGAAGCAACGTGAGTTACGTGAGTCGTGTTTCAGAGTCATTTCTTAATCATGTAAGTAGTGAAGATGTATATTGTGTCAGCTGTGTGAAAAACTGCGTGAAAAGTAATATGGCTACTGGCAGTCACAGTAAGACGATTAAAAGTGAATCCGTCTTTGAGTTAGATGTGGATGGAGTCACATATGTACATGGGTTTTTTATGGTATCAAATTGTGTACTAATATTTTGTTAAGCACAGACCTCTTGGCCAAATAAGTTGAGCTGAACGCTGGTGCAAATCCGAAACGCGTTAAGTCTAAAAGTTCGCTTGCGGTGAAAGATTGGTGGCTAGCGTATATATAGATAATAAGCATTAGTGAATTAGATAATGTAGTTGATAGCATTAGAGAAAAGGTGGACGATACAAAAGGATACATAGAAGAGAATAAAAGCGATTTATCTGAATTATTGCATGGTTACCAGGATGTGTTTTTGGATAGACCTGGGAAGATCACAGATTTTGTGTACTGTATACAAGTAAGGGATCATGAGCCTATTAGGGTACGACCAAATGTTATACCTGTGACAAACGAAGCCGCTGTAAGGGCAGAATTGCAGAGGAAACTGGGGAGTTATTGAGCTCAGTAGGAACGCGTATTGTACCCAGTCGCAGGTTTGAAGAAAAGGGACAATACGACCAGGACTGTACTTGACGTTAGAAAGGCAAATAAAATCATAGTTCGGGAAAGAGACCGTTCTGGTAATATGAATGAGCTGATACATAACTCAGGAACGTACAACTGATGTCTAAAATGGATCTGACAGCTGGATTCTGACAATTACCACTCACGAAAGAAAGCCGTAAATACACGGTATTCCTCTCTGAAGGTCGGCGGTGCCAATACAAAGTGGTGCCATTTGGTCTGTGCACTTCCATAGTGGTGTTTGTAAGGGCAGTGAAGTATACTTTGAGACAAGGTCTGATAAGTCACCTTACAGTGTATGTAGGCGACATTTTGGTAGTAACCACAACATGGCAAGAGCTCTGTAGCCAATTGGAAGAAGTATTCTCGACGCTGGGAAACAAAGGAATGAAACTGAAACTGAAAAAAATGCGTGTTTGTTAAAGATGAATTGGACTTTTTAGGACATCGACAGAGGGCGTTACACGTAGACCTGATAATCGTGCGCCGATTGCGGGATGTGCAAATCCCAGGAACCGACAACAACTAAAATCGTTTCCACGAATGTGTCCATACCACCACAAATTCGTAAGGAATCACCAAATCTGTCTTAGAGTCCTGAAAAAGAATGTGTCATAATTGCAGACGAAGGATTGTGATTATGTTTTCAAAGCTACCTTTCTGCTTCGTAACAGACAGTTTCCGTTCTGGTGTGGGTGCGGTGTTGTTCTAGAGAGTATTGGGGGGGGGGGGGGAGGGGGAGATTGCAGAATATCGGACAATTTCATTTGCTAGCGGCATGCTGTCTAAGCACGAGCAGGGCTATGGGATTTCCGAAAAGGAACTGCTGGTAATAGTGAGGGATTTGACGAAATTCCGAGTGTACCTAGGTGGACGTGAAACGGTCGTGTTAATCGACCATGAAGCGCTTAGCTTCCTACAAGAAGGAAAGCTGCTGAATGAGAGGTTGACGCGATGGGCGCTGTACCTCAGCAGTTTCAGTATGCAGTGGAGTGCATGAAAGGAGCCGACAATGTCTTATCAGTTGCTTTGTCGCAGCTCCTGTTAGTAGACGAAGAAGACTGAGAGGAAGGCAACGGCACGGCAGAGTACTTTGTTATACTCGTATATACAAAGGGAGTTGAGGGCGCAAAAGAAATGCGGAGAATTCAGAATGCGGATCCGGATCTTAAGCTTGTTAAGAATCTGTTTGGTGCCAAAGGAAATGATAAGTTGCGGTGATTCTACAAGATTTGTAAAGGGTTTTGCTTCGGAGAAAAAAAAATGAATACAAGGAAGAATGGGAACTGTTTTTCCCAGAACAGCAATTAGGAGCTTTATATCCATCTGACCCAAGGGCACTATGGGCCGCAGAAGTTCCTGGAGGTGCTACAGGATTATGTCCTGTTCAAGAACATGGCGAGGAGAGTGGGGCAGCAGCTCAGTGCTTGTGATCGTTGCCGTCGGGTAATGCAGGGACAGATGCAGAGCATTATATTTAATGTTCATGACTTACTTGCAATTGACTGTTTCGGACCTCTTCCCTCAGTGGGGTTGTAAAATATGTACTTCTTGCAGCTGAAATTTTCCAAGTACGTTAAACCGTATTCTACTAAGAGGGCCATGGCCGTGCGGTTCTAGGCGCTGCAGTCTGGAACCGAGCGATCGCTACGGTCGTAGGTTCGAATCCTGCCTCGGACATGGATGTGTGTGATGTCCTTAGGTTAGTTAGGTTTAAGTAGTTCTACGTTCTAGGCGACTGATGACCTCAGAAGTTAAGTCGCATAGTGCTCAGAGCCATTTGAACCATTTTGAACTAAGAGGGCCATCAGCAAAGTAATGCGAAATAAACTAGAAAAAGATTATTTTTCCAATGTAGGAAAGCCTAAGGCCATATTGCTCGACAATAGGTTGCAATTTGTATCTAAGTTATGGGAGGACTTCATGACTGAAGCAGGTGTTAAATATTGCTCGACAATAGGTTGCAATTTGTATCTAAGTTATGGGAGGACTTCATGACTGAAGCAGGTGTTAAACATGTGCGGACATCAGTGTGCATCCCAGCTGGAAATCCGGCTAAACGCTGCATGAGGGAATTGGGCAGGCTTGCGAGAACATATTGCAGCCACTGACACTCCAAGTGGGCCGAGTATATACTGGCGTTTGAGGATATCACGAACAGTATCAAAGGTTGTCCCACTGGGCTCACTCCTCGTGAAATAAAGGAGCGTGAGAGACCGACGAACCTATTGACACAGGTAGTGGATTTCCCAAGAGGAGAGCAAAACTCTGCTCAGGAACCTGAGGCATAAGTAAACCTGCATATGGAGAAGAAGACCAAGGAAAAGCAAGGACAGCACAGTGGGAAATACAAGGCTGTGCGACACAAACTGGGGGACAGGGCTCTTCCAGACGAAGAAGAAATCCTGCGAACTTGAAGAGAAATAAAGAAACTATTTGAGTTGTACCATGGACCTATTGTGATTATAGAGTGCCCGTATTGCTTAGCTTATCCTGTTTCAGGGAATCTCCTGGGACTAAGAAGTATAACCAAACTAAGGATTTTACATTGAGAAGTGAGCAGTGGCTCATATTCTGATAGCGTGTACATTGCAACTTCATTATCTTTGTATATAGATAGAAGTTAAGTTTTGGGTTTTTGTTTTATATGTATTTTCATTGAGGGGGAAGTGGTATTCAAATTAACCCTGTGGATTAATTCTTGGTGTGCAGAGGTGGCACTGGATTTAATGGTTTTTGGTGTATTTATGGTGTTTGACAGTGTGTGTTTTGATATTTTTGTATCGTTTTTAAAGTTTGTATGGAGACAGCTGATGTGTCGACTTACTTGTTAGCTTGATTGTTTGCACTGAGAGTACTTTGACTGAGGTAAAGATCCCATTTTCTGACTTGTGCTGTGTTGTGGACGGTGTTCTTTCTGTGTGAAGGTATTGATCACAGCATCAGAAGTAAGAAACTGCAATCGCTTTTCTTGTTCTCGGCACTGTAGCTGCACTTGCCTGTCTTTGCCCTAATGAATTTTCAGCTGTGTGAGTTCGGTCTGCCAGGGGTGGAACTTTCATAGCCTCAGCTAAGGAGGCGAGTTTGTGTTAAAGGATGAAATACGTAATGGGTCGCGTTTGTCTCTTTGTTAGAAAATGGGCTGGCCGACAAGTTGCAAGGGCAACGCGGCAATGCTGCCTCCACTGAACTTGCTTTCACCGTACAAGACGCAGATCGTCTCTACCAGTGCTACATTGAGTGAATTGTGCTACGAATTTAACTGAACTGATTAACGAGAACAAATTACAGAGTACCGTAAACACCAGGCTGAATGACAGGTGCACATAATGCCAAAAAAAAAAAAAACAAATTTGTTATAGTTGATCAGCTCAGATTGGAGCACAAGCACTGAGGGTAATCAAACCTGATACAGTGACATGATATTTAACTAGTTTTAAATTGCAGACAGCGTGTTACATTCACACAGGAACCATCACACACACACATTTGGTTTACTTACAACGTTTACATTGTAAACATGTTGTTTTGTCTAGGTATAGGATGTTACTCTGCCAAACTTATACACATTTACATTAAGATGAGAAATACGTACCGCCCTTATGGAGTTTTAGAATGCACAAATGTTACATTTTTACACCGATGAGCCAAAACATTATGATCAGCTGCCTAATAGCTTGTTTGTCCGTCTTCGAAACGAAATGCATCACTGATTCTGCATATTACGAATCCAACAGTTTGTTGGTAGGTTTGTGGAAGTATGTGGCATCCGATGTCTAAGCACAGGTCATGTAATTAGCGGTCGGCCGGAGTAGGCGAGCGGTTCTAGGCGCTACAGTCTGGAACGGCGCGGCCGCTACGGTCGCAGGTTCGAATCCTGCCTCGGGCATGGATGTATGTGATGTCCTTAGGTTAGTCAGGTTTAAGTAGTTCTAAGTTCTAGGGGACTGATCACCTCAGAAGTTAAGTCCCATAGTGCTCACAGCCATTTGAACCATTTTGTAATTAGCGTAAATAAAATGCCGCTGATTTGCGTACGCGGTGATGGCGCCCGATAGCGACCCAGATGGGCGAATTCGGTCTGCGAGACATCAACGTGAGTCCACTATAATGCTCCTCAAATGACTGTAGCGAGGTTCTGTCTGCGAGACATGAATAATTATACTGCTGAAAGATGACATCGCCGTCGGGAAAGACATCAAGCATGAAGTGATGCAGATGGCTTGCAGTTGCCAGTGTATCTTCGGTTACTACCACAGGTCCCATATAAGCGCAGGAGATTGTCTCTCATAGCATAATACTGTTTCCAACTGCATGTGGCCACGGCGCGCTGCGCGTTTCGAAAAATGGCTCTGAGCACTATGGGACTTAACTTCGAGGTCATCAGTCCCCTAGAACTTAGAACTACTTAAACCTAACTAACCTAAGGACATCACACACACCCATGCCCGAGGCAGGTTTCGAACCTGCGACCGTAGCGGTCGCGCGGATCCAGACTGTAGCGCCTAGAACCGCTCGGCCACCCCGGCCGGCGCGCGTTTCGAGTCGCCGTTTACCTCGGTGGCGGTCTTTATGGACACTCGACCTAAGGTAGCAAAAATGTGATTCACTCGAAGAGCTGACATGTTTCCATTGATAGACGATCGAATACTGATGAGCCAGTGCCCACTGAAATCGTAATTGACGATGTCGTTGGGTCTACATGTGAATCCGTAGGAATGGTCTGCTGCCTAGTTCCATGTTGAACAATGTAAAATGAATGGTGTGCTCCGACACACTTGTGCATACTTTTATTGCCACTTACGTGTTCCCCTACACCACCAGGCACCATCCAACGCTACGGTATGCAGAGGTCACAATGCTTTGGCTCATCGGTGTATGTTTATTTATTGATATGTTATTTGCAGACAACTATATGAGTATTTTCGATAAATGTTTTAATCGTTTATGCTGCTTCCCTTATCTTCGTCACTGTGTGGAAGATACGGCAAGCAGAGGTATTGTGACAAGACGAAGCTGTGTTTCTGTGTGAAAGAGAGATTTGGTAATGAGCGGTGTTTGAATCACGTGCGTTCCATAACGTAGAGGCCGGCCTTGGTGTTGGCTGTGCTTGCATATGTTGTCGCTTGCAGTGCTGGATTTGCCTCCATGCGCTAACTTGAAATCGGCCCCATTACCGCGCACGCTGCGCCATGCGTATATGTCAAAGTTGAAATAATACAGATGTGATATCAGCTTAGCCATTGAATGCACAGTGACAGCTAACTATTGTTCAAGTATACGCTCACACAAAGCAAATGGTTAATCATACAACGGACGATGGTTTGTTAATCATACAATGGACGATGGTATGTCATATGAAAGAGGAGAGCACCACGATTCTGCCAGCGCGCTGATCTTATTTGTAATCATTGTATATAAAATCATAGAGCACCGAGAAATTTTCCTGTAACCACCAGTCAGCAAAGGTATAATAATTTCTTTATTAATTAATGAACAGTGACGATCAGACAACCAACTTGTAGTTCTCGGCGAGCCGCTTCGACTGGTACATTCACATGATTTACAGTGTAATTAATTCAGTAATGAGAAACATTTCAATTGGAAGTAGTTGAAAATGATAAAAAATCTACTGCAAAACAAGTACACATACGACAAGGCAGTGTGAATTGGTGGAGGTCGTAACACACAACTTACAATCATTAGTTCTTAAGATTTATAATTTTTGTTGTATGTTTCTTTGTTTATAATTTTGCATATTTTTCCTCCTTAACTAATGAACTACTAAAGATGTGTAAATTCTGAATAGTGAAACGAAATGAGCAATAAAAATCCGTTAGAGAAGTGTTAATAATTGTAATAATGTTTAATGGCACAAACTGATTGAACCATATTAGAACATTGCAAAGAAGTTTGAAGCTATTCAAGTTTAATTATTGGTTGGACTATTACATTTAGAACATAATATATCATTTTATACTAGAATTACAGCGCGCATCTAATGGTGTTGTCAAACCCTTCATCAGTACTCTGTATAAAAAAGTGTAAGTGAGGCTGCGAACTTGTATATACGGGAATTTTGAGGAGCGGAGTGGACCGAGGCTATATCAGGGCGACGGCCAACAGGATGTGGAGGGGGTTCGATACGACCTATGGCTGGACCTGTGCTGGTCGAGGAGTATTCTGTGCGAGCTTGTTGAAGCGATATCTTGGTCAGGCTGAGTGGTGATTCCACGTATACATACTTTAGGAAAAGTTTTACGGTTATTCCAGTAGCTGGATTTAGAAATCTCAGTGCCTAGTCAGGTGTTTGATTAATTTCTGTCAGGTGACTGTCTGGACTTGCGATTCTCTTGTGAACTAGGTTTCGGATTCTGTTTCTGAACACTAAAATTGGACTTTGTGTCAGTTTCACATATGAGGATCGCTGGTAATTTTTGCTACAAATCAGCATTAGAATTTACCCTTGTGTGTCGATTTGACTCTTATTACGTGCGAATTAGTCTGCGGTTTATTATGCTGTAATGACTGGCAGTGAACCTAGCTAATGTTTTGCAGTAGTTCTTCAATTTAGTAAATTTTAAACAGCGAGCTTATCTGCCGCTATTTTGGGTACCGAGTCACTTTTAACCAATTACTGAAATACACTACTGGCCATTAAAATTGCTACACCACGAAGATGACGTGCTACAGAAGCGAAATTTAACCGACAGGAAGAAGATGCTGTGATATGCAAATGATTAGCTTTTCAGAGCATTTACACAAGGTTGGCACCGATGGCGACACCTACAACGTGCTGACATGAGGAAAGTTTGCAACCGATTTCTCAAACACAAACAGCAGTTGACCGGTGTTGCATGGTGAAACGTTGTGATGCCTCGTGTAAGGAGGAGAAATGCGTACCATCACGTTTCCTACTTTGATAACGGTCGGATTGTAGTCTATCGCGATTGCGGTTTATCATATCGCGACATTGCTGCTCGCGTTGGTCGAGATCCAATGACTGTTAGCAGAATATGGAATCGGTGGGTTCAGGAGGGTAATACGGAACACCGTGCTGGATCCCAACGGCCTCGTATCACTAGCAGTCGAGATGGCAGGCATCTTATCCGCATGGATGTAACGGGTCGTGCAGTCACGTCTCGATCTCTGAGTCAACAGATGGGGACGTTTGCAAGACAACAACCATCTGCACGAACAGTTCGACGACGTTTGCAACAACATGGACTATCAGTTCGGAGACCATGGCTGCGGTTACCCTTGACGCTGCATCACAGACAGGAGCCCTGCGATGGTGTACTCAACGACGAACCTGGGTGCACGAATGGCAAAACGTCATTTTTTTCGGATGAATCCAGGTTCTGTTTACAGCATCATGATGGTCGCTTCCGTGTTTGGCGACATCGCGGTGAACGCACATTGGAAGCGTGTATTCTTCATCGCCATACTGGCGTATCACCCGGCGTGATGGTATGGGGTGCTATTGGTTACACGTTTCGGTCACCTCTTGTTCTCATTGACGGCACTTTGAACAGTGGACATTACATTTCAGATGTGTTACGATCCGTGGCTCTACCCTTCATTCGATCCCTGCGAAACCCTACATTTCAGCAGATAAGCATGACCGCGTGTTGCAGGTCTTGTACGGTCCTTTCTGGATACAGTAAATGTTCGACTGCTGCCCTGGCCAGCACATTCTCCAGATCTCTCACCAATTGAAAACCTCTGGTCAGTGGTGGCCGAGTAACTGGCTCGTAACAATACGCCACTCACTGCTCTCGATGAACTGTGGTATCGTGTTGAAGCTGCATGGGCAGCTGTACCTGTACACAGCATCCAAGCTCTGTTTGACTCAATGCTCAGGCGTATCAAGGCCGTTATTATGGCCAGAGGTGGTTGTTATGGGTACTGATTTTTCAGGATCTATGCACCCAAATTGCGTGAAAATGTAATCAAATGTCAGTTCTAGTATAATATATTTGTCCAACGAATACCCGTTTAACATCTGCATTTCTTCTTGATGTAGGAATTGTAGTAGCCAGTAGTGTAGTTGGTTTCACCAGTCTGAGTTTTTCTGAACGTTTTAAAGCCAATAAGCTGGAATACTCTCTTTCAAATTCTGAAGGTGACAGGGGTCAAATACAGGGAGCGAAACGCTGTTTACAATTTGTACAGAAGCCAGATGGCAGTTATAAGAGTCGAAGGGCACGAAACGGAAGCAGTGGTTGGGGAAGGAGTGAGACAGGGTTGTAGCGTATCCCCGATATTTTTCAATCTGTATATTAAACAAGCAGTAAAGTAAACAAAAGAAAAATTTGGAGTAGGAATTAAAATCCATGGAGAAGAAATAAAAACTTTGAGGTTTGCCGATGACATCGTAATTTTGTCAGAGACAGCAAAGGACCTGGAAGAGCAATTGAATGGAATGAACAGTGTCTTGACAGGAGGATATAAGATGAACATCAATAAAAGCAAGACGAGGATAATGGGATGTAGTCGAATCAAATCGGGTGATGCTGAGGGAATTAGATTAGGAAATGAGACACTTGAAGCAGTAAGTGAGTTTTTATATTTGGGAAGCAAAATAACTTAAGATTCTACATCTACATCTACGTATATACTCCGCTAGCCACCAAGCGGTGTGTGGCGGAGGGCACAATTCGCGCCAAAGTCATATTCCCCCCCTCTGTTCCACTCGCGGAGTGAGAAACGACTGTCTGAACGCCTCAGTACGAGCTCTTATTTCTCTTATCTTTGAATTATGATCATTACGCGATTTGAAAGTTAGTGGTAATAATGTATGCTCTACATCCTCGGTGAAGATTGGATTTCGGAATTTAGTGAGCAGCCCCTTCTGTTTAGCGCGTCGTCTATCTGCAAGTGTGTCCCACTTCAAACTTTCTATGAGATTTGTAACGCTCTCGCGATGGCTAAATGTACCAGGATATAAAATGTAGACTGGCAATGGCAGGGAAAGCGTTTCTGAAGAAGAGGAATTTATTAACATACAGCATAGATTTAAGTTTCAGGAAGTCTTTTCTGAATGTATTTGTATGGAGTGTAGCCATGTATGGAAGTGACATATGGACGATAAATAAGTTATACAAGAAGAGAATAGAAGCTTTCGAAACGTGTTGTTACAGAAGAATGCTGAAGATTAGATGGGTAGATCACGTAACTAATGAGGAGGTACTGAATAGAATTGGGGAGAAGAGACATTATTGGCACAACTTGACTAGAAGAAGGGATCGGTTGGTAGGACGTGTTCTGAAGTGTCAAGAGGTCACGAATTTAGTATTTGAGGGCAGCGTGGAGGGTAAAAATCGTGGAGGGAGATCAAGAGATGAATACACTAAGCAGATTCAGAAGGATGTAGGTTGCAGTAGTTACTTGGAGATGAAGAACCTTGCACAGGATAGAGTAGCATGGAGAGCTGCATCAAGCCAGTCTCTGGACTGAAGACCGCAACAACAAACTTTTATAAGTGAAAATTGAAACATTGTAGTAGCTGGTTGTCATTTAATACAATTTTCACCTGGATAAGCGTAGTCATTAATTGTTTTTGTGGTTAATGGCATCAGGTGCAATTTTATTTCATAGTTTCAACTACTAGAGCGCACGGGAGAGGGAAGCTGAATTTATCATCCGCAGTGATGACAACGGGAGCCAACGGTTTGTAATTTACAGCCCAACAACATTTTCAAATTTTTTCCTCGTACTGTCACAAGCTTTTGAAGATATGTATAATCTTCTTCACTCATAAGTGAACTGACTATAGGGACCGACAGCGTTCCTTATGATGTGTTGGCAAATGTGCCAACACCTTGTAGATAGAGGCGGCCGAAATGCACACTATCTAACGCAGACGGGCGTGAATTCTGGAACAGGATAAGTATTGAATGCTAATAAGAAAAGTATGCAGCTCCTCGAATACTTAACTTTTATTTATCCTTGTTGTGAATACAGCATTCTCGATGAGACCTTTCATACGATAACTATCAAACTATGTAAGGCTAATGGCGCCTTGCTAGGTCGTAGCCATGGACTTAGCTGAAGGCTATTCTAACTGTCTCTCGGCAAATGAGAGAAAGGCTTCGTCAGTGTAGTCGCTAGCAAAGTCGTCGTACAACTGGGCGAGTGCTATATCGTATCTCGAGACCTGCCTTGTGGTGGCGCTCGGTCTGCGATCACACAGTGGCGACACGCGGGTCCGACATGTACTAAATGGACCGCGGCCGATTTAAGCTACCACCTAGCAAGTGTGGTGTCTGGCGGTGACACCACACCTTATATAACTAGGGACTCGATAACAACTGGAGGAGGGCCTTCACCTGACACGGGATTTGCTCGCGCCGATTCGGTAAATGGCCAATAAGAAGTGTGCAGCACCCCATTCAGCCGGGACAGAATTATACACAAGAGTTCAATATGATGGAACACCAACTCATTCTACATATCCTCCTTGTGAGCATGTGTGTTGGATTTTTCCGGAAAGTTGACAAGAAAGAAGAGCCATGACATCGGTCGAAGTGCAGTGACAAAACTCTTGTATGGCAATGTCATACCTGAATAGAAATTAGAGAATGGCAGTTTGAACACCATCACAAAAATTAATTATAAAAATATGAAAATGTGTGTAGCTGGATTTCTAGCATCGTCAACAGAACAATTATAATTTTTCTTTTTTTCATTTTCGTTTGTTACTTTAGCTCATTTGTTTTTAGGCTTACACGGAGTCCACAAGGAAATTGGATTTTTGTTTTTTTATATTTATATAAATACAAAAAATTACAAAAATCCGAATGCTGTGTGTTTTCCTTGTAAGATACCTTCTCTCAAATTGATAAATTTTCTCAATAAATTTACTTTTACTCTTACCTTGATATTAAAAAAAAACTGTTGTTTTGTACAGAAAGACTCCCCACCTACCAGATTGGTTTCTGCCTAAATCTGTTGTTCGACTGTGGTCGACACAGTACACTGACACACTGGAAGCGATGTTACTGATAAGAAACGAGCCAGTGTTGTCAGTGACCTGTTCATTTCTTTTTCATTCTTTATACCGCCAGAAGACACAAGAAATATCGGTTGGTATTTGAGTTCTTCCTAGTTTATCAATACTGATGTGTGCTGGTAGGTTCCTCTATAATCCACTGTAAAGTAATTCTTGTTTAACATCCACAAAAAATTGCAGTATGGCCTTTGCGTCCTATATCGGCCAGAAACTATGTGATGTGACGTTCTGTCATGTGTTGTTTGAATGTAATCCCAAGAGACATCACAGTACTCTTTTATCAGCTGCAGCACAGAGGGACATTATTCACTCATATTCCAGATGCACTCTGTAGGCGACGAATCCCTGGACATGGTACCAATATTGTTTTCTTACTTTGGCTTGGGTTTACTGAAACATACTGCTGTGGGGGGGCTGCCAAAGGAGAGGTAACTAAGAGAAAAAGACTGATTAACTTATGAAAAGGTGACATTCTCTGTGTCGCAGCGTGGAATGTTAGAAGTTTGAATGTTGTAGAAAAGCTAGAAAATTTGAAAGGGAAATGAAAAGATTCAATATAGATGTAGTGAGGATTCAATGAATAGAAAAAATGGAAGGATTTCTAGCTAGGCGAATATGGCGTAACATCAGCCCCAGCAGAAAATGGCAAGATGTAAGATTCGCTGTGAATGGGAAGGTAGGGCAGAGAGCGAGCTACTATGAGCAGTTCAGTGACAGAATGGTTATAAGAATCAGCACCAGACCAACACCAACAGCAAAGGTTCATTTACACATGCCGACTTCCTTAGCAGCAGATATGGAGAGAGAGAGAGAGAGAGAGAGAGAGAGTGAGTGGGGGGCAGGGAGGGAGGGAGGAAGGGAAGGAGGGAGAGAGGGAGAGAGAGAGAGAGAGAGATAGAGAGAGAGAGAGAGAGAGTGAGAGAAAGTATGGGTATATCGAATGGGTAATTCGGTGTGTAAAGTGAGATAAAAAGCGTGGGAGATTGGAAGCGGCGTTAGGGGAAGGAATAGAAGATACTTTGGGTAACAGAAGAAAAGTGTCACCTGAGAAAGAAAAAAAGAAGTACAGAAATATTCAGGGAAAGACAGGGAATACTTAGGTATGAAATAAATAGTAAGTATAAGGAAGCCAGGACGAAAGGACTACAGGAAAAATGCAAAAAAATCCAAAAAGGAATTGTCGCTGCAAGGACTGATTCCACGCACAGAAAGTCCAAACAACCGTCCGCGAAATCAAAAGCAAGATAGAGGACTGATGACATTCCTTTGGAATTTCGAAAATAATTGGGGGCTCAAAAAGTTAGTCAAGTTGGTGGACAGAATCTATGAGTCCATAAACATACCCTCAGGCTTTTCGAAAAATAACATCCACACAATCCCAAAGATAGCAACGACAGACAAAAGAGAGTACTACTGCACAATCGGCTTAACAGCTCATGCATCCAATGTCACTGCCAAGAATAATATACTGAAGAATGAAAAAGAAAATCGAGGAGCTCTTACATGACGATTAGTTTGGCCTTAGGAAATACACTCTTGGAAATGGAAAAAAGAACACATTGACACCGGTGTGTCAGACCCACCATACTTGCTCCGAACACTGCGAGAGGGCTGTACAAGCAATGATCACACGCACGGCACAGCGGACACACCAGGAACCGCGGTGTTGCCCGTCGAATGGCGCTCGCTGCGCAGCATTTGTGCACCGCCGCCGTCAGTGTCGGCCAGTTTGCCGTGGCATACGGTGCTCCATCGCAGTCTTTAACACTGGTAGCATGCCGCGACAGCGTGGACGTGAACCGTATGTGCAGTTGACGGACTTTGAGCGAGGGCGTATAGTGGGCATGCGGGAGGCCGGGTGGACGTACCGCCGAATTGCTCAACACGTGGGGCGTGAGGTCTCCACAGTACATCGATGTTGTCGCCAGTGGTCGGCGGAAGGTGCACGTGCCCGTCGACCTGGGACCGGACCGCAGCGACGCACGGATGCACGCCAAGACCGTAGGATCCTACGCAGTGCCGTAGGGGACCGCACCGCCACTTCCCAGCAAATTAGGGACACTGTTGCTCCTGGGGTATCGGCGAGGACCATTCGCAACCGTCTCCATGAAGCTGGGCTACGGTCCCGCACACCGTTAGGCCGTCTTCGGCTCACGCCCCAACATCGTGCAGCCCGCCTCCAGTGGTGTCGCGACAGGCGTGAATGGAGGGACGAATGGAGACGTGTCGTCTTCAGCGATGAGAGTCGCTTCTGCCTTGGTGCCAATGATGGTCGTATGCGTGTTTGGCGCCGTGCAGGTGAGCGCCACAATCAGGACTGCATACGACCGCGGCACACAGGGCCAACACCCGGCATCATGGTGTGGGGAGCGATCTCCTACACTGGTCGTACACCACTGGTGATCGTCGAGGGGACACTGAATAGTGCACGGTACATCCAAACCGTCCTCGAACCCATCGTTCTACCATTCCTAGACCGGCAAGGGAACTTGCTGTTCCAATAGGACAATGCACGTCCGCATGTATCCCGTGCCACCCAACGTGCTCTAGAAGGTGTAAGTCAACTACCCTGGCCAGCAAGATCTCCGGATCTGTCCCCCATTGAGCATGTTTGGGACTGGATGAAGCGTCGTCTCACGCGGTCTGCACGTCCAGCACGAACGCTGATCCAACTGAGGCGCCAGTTGGAAATGGCATGGCAAGCCGTTCCACAGGACTACATACAGCATCTCTACGATCGTCTCCATGGGAGAATAGCAGCCTGCATTGCTGCGAAAGGTGGATATACACTGTACTAGTGCCGACATTGTGCATGCTCTGTTGCCTGTGTCTATGTGCCTGTGGTTCTGTCAGTGTGATCATGTGATGTATCTGACCCCAGGAATGTGTCAATAAAGTTTCCCCTTCCTGGGACAATGAATTCACGGTGTTCTTATTTCAATTTCCAGGAGTGTAGAAAGGCACCAGAGCGGCAGTTCTGATGTTGCACTTGTTAGTGGAAGCAAGATATAAGAAAAGTCAGGACACACTCATAGGATTTGTCGATCTAGAGAAAGTGTATAATAATGTAAAAAGGTACAGGGTCGGAAACTCTGAGAAAAATATAGTAAGCTGCAGAGCTATACGAGTAATATACAATACGTCCAAGAACAATACGAACGGAAGACCAAGAATGAAGTGTTCATATTAAAAAGGGTATCAGGCAACTCATAGGGTCAAGACACATATGGTTAGCGACATTCTGCTCACAAGCTATGTTGTCAACAAAATCAACCAAAATAAAGCAATAACATCCGCTCGTACTTCTCGTAGTATAATTTACTTATTTATTTATTTTATGAGCATCTTTTGATGTACGTATATGGATCCGATCCAAACACATATCTGCATTGTCAGTTTTACAAAGTAGTAATAACATACACTATTTAATTGTCATAGGATATCATTTTTAAATTCAACAACACCATACATAATAACACGTTTTGCATCTACTGTTCAATCCACTTATACACAGATTAATTCTATTATACCATACATAAGTACACGTTTTGAATCTTCTGCCATTCTGCCTTATACATTTTAATTCTAGTACACCATAGGGCTATTTCTAATTTTTTGCATGTAATATGAATTCATTGACTGAATAGAAAAGACTGTCTACAGTTGAACAGTTTTATTGCCATACAAGCAGCGTTTATTTCACATTTAGTTGTGTTATGAAACTTCCTGGCTGATTAAAACTGTATGCCGGACCGAGACTCGAACTCGGGACCTTGCCCGCGAATTGCAAAGGTCCCGAGTTCGAGTCTCGGTCCAGCCCACAGTTTTAATCTGCCAGGAAGTTTCATAACAGCGCACACTCCGCTGCAGAGTGCAAATCTCATTCTAGTTGTGTTATGTAGAGGAACACAACTTTATATAGTCACTTAGTTTGCTAGTTATGGTAGCAAAGTGGTCTTTCCACAGTAAACAGTTACCTATGGTGACCCCTAAGAATTTTTTGATTTGAACTACATTTATATCCAGTATTTGTAATTGTGAGGATTCCTGTATTGTTCCTCTGTTATTGTTTCTGACCAACGTTGCTTTAGTTGTCTCATTGTTGATAATCAGCAAATTGGTTTCGAGCCACTGAGTGGTAGACTCAGGCATAATTTTTCTTTTCGTTGTTACATCCTGTAAAGTTGTGCCTAAGGTAATGCTGGTGGTATCATCAGCAAAAACAATCATTTCACTTTCAGTGTTTAGAGGTAAATCGTTTATATATAACAGGAACAACAGAGGTCATAATATGGAACCCTGTGGCAAACTGTGCTTTATGTGTTGAAATTCTGATAATTTTTTCTTTTGTTTGGATTGTGTTTCTGCTGCTTGTTTTCTGCTTTGCAGGTATGATTTGATAATACTAAGAGCTGTTCCTCCCATCCCATAACGGTCAAGTCTCCTTATTGAAATGCCATGGTCAGCTAGGTCGAAAGCTTTAGACAAATCACAAAATATACCAAGAGTACTTTGGTCTTGATCTAAACCAAGGGAGATTCTATTTACACACTCAAATGACGACCGAGTGAGGTGGCGCGGTGGTTAGCACACTGGACTCGCATTGTGGAGGACGACGGCTATAACCCGAGTTTGGCCATCCCAATTTAGGTTTTTCGTGATTTCCCTAAATCGCTTCAGGCAAATAACGGGATGGTTCCTTTGAAAGGGCATTGCCGACTTCCGTTCCCATCCTTCCTTAATCGGATGGTACCGATGACCTCGCTATTTGGCCCCCTACCTCTAACCAACGAAGCAACCAACCAATCCACCATTGAAATGAAGCCGAAACTGTTGATTTTCCTTTCTGAAACCCAAACTGTCTACCATGTTTCACAATTGTACGCCCCTGGATTTTGTGAAACGCGCTAACGGTGACAATGGTGCAGACATATGCAACTGTCAGTACCAACGGACGAGAATGATGTTCTGTTCCATCCATCCTTGCTGTAGGTAGTTCTCTGATTGGACTATATATATATATATATATATATATATATATATATATATATATATATTGGGTAAGAATGGTATAATGCGCTGCCTATCCTTGTTGTAGGAAACTGTCTGATTGGCGTATTTCTAAAAAAGGGTGATGTGGCTTAAGAAGGAGTTGCAAAATGTGATTAGACGGTAGAATACTGAGCTATGGCTGGACTAAGTATGTATGTTGGCTTACAAGCTCTCTGATTGGTCTGTTTCCAAGAATGGAGTGTAGGGCTCTAAGCACTATGGGACTTAACATCTGAGGTCATCAGTCCCCTAGAACTTACAACTACTTACACCTAACTAACCTAAGGACATCACACACATCCATGCCCGAGGCAGGATTCGAACCTGCGACCGTAGCAGCCGCGCGGTTCCGGACTGAAGCGCTCAGAACCGCTCGGCCACCGCGGCCGGCAGGAGTGTAGGGGCTTAAGAAGGAGTTGAGAAATGTGATTTGACGGTTGGAAGATCCAAATATGTAATTTGGCTTAGAAGCTCCCTAATTGACGTAATTCCAAAAAGAAAAGGTTGTAGCTTAGAAAGGGAAGGGGAGGGGTGTGGCATGGCTTAGGGGGGATGTGTGGCTTAGAAGAGCGGTTGGGCATAATGATATCATGCATTTGCCTCTACCCCTTCATGTATAGGCAACCTGACAGTCATAGTACAAATCTGATCCAGAAAGCCCACTGAATTTCTCCTCTAGTCTATCGTATTATTCTCCAACTAAAGAGAACTTACCAGTTGAAGCATTAGGCTGTTGACGTCAAACTAGTTGGTTGGTGTGTGTCTAAAACTAGAATAAGAGATGACGATCATGATGTGAAGGGAAAAGGCACAGATCATCAGCATACTGGAGAGTTTTTACTCCTGGTAATATGAGGCCCATATCTCGTAGGTAGATTAAAATACAGGAGTTAAAAACTGAGCCTTTGAAGGCAGTCGTTTCGACAATGTACGAAGGTTGAGTAGTTTTTCTGGGTTCGTATACACCAATATGCAGTACTGACATTTCATCAGGTTTATTGAATGATAGCAGTATTGGAACAAGTATTCTTATCTGTGGCTCAATATGAAAAATATCCCAACAGAACCTCATTGACATGTTTATACGTCTCCTGTTCTTTCAGTTAATATGTGTGTGTGGGGAGGAGGGGCGGAGGAGGGGGGGCACATCTTAGAATGGAGGACACAATACGCAAATGTGTTCTTTTTGCGGCGTATTATGTTCCTGATTCATTGCAACAAACGTACCGGTTGTTGAAATGTGACGTATCAGAGAAAATGGGCATCAGCATTTGCGTCTCTAGTTGCGTCGTGCACTTCAGGAATGTTAAGTGATAAACGAAGGCTAATACACATAAATACAGAAAGCTGTTTATTGGCTTTGCGTAGGTCGTGGAGAATGCAGACTACATTTTGGTAAGGTGTCGTAGCATTGCAGGTTCACTTCTGATACATTGTTCAAAAAGCAAAGCAATCATTCAGAAACGGACAACGACAAAAAGGAGTTGAAACAAAATACGTAGAGACACAACTCATTCTGTGGTTACCTCGTAGAAGAACAGTCGCTTTTGAGAAAACTCCTTATCTTAACTAATAGGAGAATAAAACACCTTTCTCTGGACCCTAAAATATGAAATACAACTGGCCCATAAAAATGCACATTATGGGCCACACCTATGGAAAAGCAAATTTTAAGCGTTAATTAAAAAGCACAACCCTTGTACCGTTTGTTTCATTTATGAGGGCTGGAACTTTAATAGTGGCAATCATTTAATTACAGCTCGTACAAAATAGATACTTGTTTCAAAGTTTTACTGACCTTCAAAGTAGTCACCAGCATTATGTATAACCCGTTTCCAGCGATGTGGAAGTCGTAGATACTCTTAGCAGTGCCAGTTGTGTTGACAGTTCGAACGGCGCGGTCTATTGCCTGACCAATTTTTAGCAGTTCTGAAGCGAATGCCGTGAAGTGTTTCCTTCAGTTTAGAAATCGAGTTGAACTTACGAGGGCTTAAGTCAGGGGAGTGCCGTAGGTGGTATAGCACTTAGCAGCCGCATCAGTCAGACAAATCAGTAACAGCTTGCACTGTACGTGCTTGAGCATTGTCCTGCAAAATGATGGTCAGCTCCTGCAGAAAGTGTCACCACTTCTGTCTCTATCTGTTCATGTTTGGAACACAACCTACGATCAGCTTAGAGACAGAAGTGATGAAACTTTCTGCAGGACATGATCATCATTTTGCAGGACAATGCTCAAGCAAGTACAGTGCAAGCTGTTACTGATTTGTCTGACTGATGGGGCTGCTAAGTGCTATACCACCTACTGCACTCCCCTGACTTAAGCCCTCGTAGGTTCATCTCTATTTCTAAACCGAAGGAAACACTTCACGGCATTCGCTTCAGAACTGCTACAAGTTCGTCGGGCAATAGACAGCGCCGCTCGAACTGTCAACATAACTGGCACTGCCAAGAGTATGACTTCCACATAGGTGGCAACGGGTTATACAGAATACTGGTGACTGCTTTGGAGGTCAGTAAAACTTTGAAACACATATCTATTTTGTACGAGCTGTAAATAAATAGTTGCCACTATTAAAGTTCCAACCGTCATAAAAATATCGCAGGAGAATGGATTTGTTCCTCTCAAAGCAACTCATTATCATCTTTGCGTAACTCCCTTGGCACTCACTGTGACTAGAAGATTCCATCATTGTCCCTTTACTTCGTCAAAGTGGACTGCGCTCACGAAGGATGACTGTCACGAAATCCAAGTGTCATATTTCGATGTGGACTTTGAAACGACGGCCATTACTTGCAAACTCAAGCGGTATAAGAGAAAATATCATAAAAAAGGATACTGGAAAGTTCCACACAATGTTCCATAAACTTCTGCAACATCCAAACAGCTAAATTTCTTTCAATATTTTGGAATGAGTGTTGACAGTTTTGAAGAATTACTTCGCATTTTACCTGCATTAGCATACAAAAATCGGATGTGTGATTGTATTACCCATCTGAACAGAAATTTGTCCCATGTACTTGAAATTATTAGAAATTGGATGAAAAACAAACATTAACTTTACGACACATGTGACTGCGTGCTTTCTCACCGCTTGGAGTGCTAGTTTCGCACCAGCTGTTAGAAGCGGCCCCTAGATAGTCAATAATATTGCCGATATTTCCTTGATGCTCAATAATATTGATCATCTAAGGTAGAGATTGAGAGGCTGCGTAATAAAACTGAGAGCATTGAAAAACTTCGTAAATATACTGCGCTGCCTGGAAGTACTGTGCCGTCTGTGGACAGTATTGAAAAAATGCATAAGCCGTTGTCGGTATTGTGGGAGTTTAGGGCAGCTGAGTACAAAAACAGAAGAATGATGTACCGTATTATTTGTTGTTTAGAAAATATAGAGAACGGCCACGAAGGAAGATATTTAAAAAAAATTAATTAATGCAAGCTTATGAATAAAAGTATGTATAGATATTTATCTCTGTGTATTTATCTCTTACCCAAGTATAAGCCTTTAGTGCACGTGTTATTGCGCGCTCCTTTAATCCCCCCCCCCCCCCCCCCTCTTGAACCATGGACCTTGCCGTTGGTGAGGAGGCTTGCGTGCCTCAAGGATACAGATAGCCGTACCGTAGGTGCAACCACAACGGAGGGGTATCTGTTGAGATGCCAGACAAACGTGTGGTTCCTGAAGAGGGGCAGCAGCCTTTTCAGTAGTTGCAGGGGCAACAGTCTCGATGATTGACTGATCTGGCCCTGTAACACTAACCAAAACGGCCTTGCTGTGCTGGTACTGCGAACGGCTGAAAGCAAGGGGAAACTACAGCTGTAATTTTTCCCGAGGGCATGCAGCTTTACTGTATGGTTAAATGATGATGGCGTCCTCTTGGGTAAAATATTCCGGAGGTAAAATAGTCCCCCATTCGGATCTCCGGTCGCGGACTACTCAAGAGGACGTCATTATCAGGAAAAAGAAAACTGGCATTCTACGGATCGGAGCGTGGAGTGTCAGATCCCTTAATCGGGCAGGTAGGTAAGAAAATTTAAAAAGGGGAATGGATAGGTTAAAGTTAGATATAGTGGGAATTAGTGAAGTTCGGTGGCAGGAGGAACAAGACTTCTGGTCAGGTGAATACAGGGTTATAAATACAAAATCAAATAGGGGTAATGCATGGGTAGGTTTAATAATGAATAAAAATATAGGAGTGCGTGTAAGCTACTACAAACAGCATAGTGAACGTATTATAGTGGCCAAGATAGACACGAAGCCCACGCCTACTACAGTAGTACAAGTTTATATACCAACTAGCTCTGCAGATGACGAAGAAATTGAAGAAATGTATGAAGAGATAAAAGAAATTATTCAGGTAGTGCAGGGAGACGAACATTTAATAGTCATGGGTGACTGGAATTCGAGAGTAGGAAAAGGGAGAGAAGGAAACATAGTAGGTGAATATGGATTGGGGGTAAGAAATGAAAGAGGCATCCGTCTGGTAGAATTTTCCACAGAGCATAACTTAATCATAGCTAACACTTGGTTCAAGAATCATAAAAGAAGGTTGTATACGTGGAAGAATCCTGGAGATACTAAAAGGTATCAGATAGATTATATAATGATAAGACAGAGATTTAGGAACCAGGTTTTAAATTGTAAGACATTTCCTGGGGCAGATGTGGACTCTGACCACAATCTATTGGTTATGAACTGTAGATAAAACTGAAGAAATTGTAAAAAGGTGGGAATTTAAGGAGATGGGACCTGGATAAACAGACTAAACCAGAGGTTGTACAGAGTTTTAGGGAGAGCATAAGGGAACAATTGACAGGAATGGGGGAAAGAAATACAGTAGAAGAAGAATGGGTAGCTCTGAGGGATGAAGTAGTGAAGTCAGCAGAGGATCAAGTAGGTAAAAAGACCAGGGCTACTAGAAATCCTTGGGTAACAGAAGAAATATTGAATTTAATTGATGAAAGGATAAAATATAAAAATGCAGTAAATGAAGCAGGCAAAAAGGAATACAAACGTCTCAAAAATGAGATCGACAGGAAGTGCAAAATTGCTAAGCTGGCATGTCTAGAGGACAAATGTAAGGATGTAGAGGCTTATCTCACTAGGGGTAAGATAGATACTGCCTACAGGAAAATTAAAGAGACCTTTGGAGAAAAGAGAGCCACTTGTATGTATATCAAGAGCTCAGATGGCAGCCCAGTTCTAAGCAAAGAAGGAAAATCAGAAAGATGGAAGGAGCATATAGAGGGTCTATACAAGGGCGATGTACTTGAGGACAATATTATGGAAATGGAAGAGGTTGTAGCTGAAGATGAAATGAGAGATACGATATTGCGTGAAGAGTTTGACAGAGCACTGAAAGACCTGAGTCGAAACAAGGCCCCAGGAGTAGACAACATTCCATTAGAACTACTGACGGCCTTGGGAGAGCCAGTCCTGACAAAACTCTGCCATCTGGTAGGTAAGCAAGATGTATGAGACAGGCGAAATGCCCTCAGACTTCAAGAAGAATATAATAATTCCAATCCCAAAGAAAGCAGGTGTTGACAGACGTGAAAATTACTGAACTATCAGTTTAATAAGTCACAGTGTGGGGCGGCGGATAGAATTTTATCAATTTTATGTTGTTTATATAAATGTTTGGTTTGTAGAATGTAAAACCAGTTCCTATTATTTAGAATGTTATTTATGCTGTCTTTCGCCGTTCTCAACACTGGCTCTCTAACTACAATATTGGCAACCAGAAAGTGATTAGCAAAACGTGAAGCCTGTAATTAGAATTCCTAGTGCCCACTTCATCTGAGAATACACTTATAGTTACAGCTTATAGCTCTGAGGAATTAGGAGATTGTCTGGGATTTCTAATTAAAAACTGTGGTGAAAAAAACGTTCTGTATTCTGAAAGTCACAGATGAAAACAAAAGAATCCACACAATCTAACTAACAGAGCAGTTCAGAGTCTAACGCGCTGATGCTACTATAACTGTCCAAATTAAATATTTAAATGAATACTCGCCATAATTTGATGATTAGGTTCATCAAACGCCACGCTAAATAATCTTAGAATGTTTGTCCCGCGGCGGCACGTGAAAATACGACAATACGCAAACTGAAGATCGATAATTAAAGTCAACCCAGAATTAACACTTCACTCGAAAATGATTCATGGTTACACGTATCCCGAGTAACTTAATACGGCATCCGAGGCTGTTTGTAGCAATGATACCGCCGCGACGCGACTCCCGACACAGATGACGTGCTATTCAGCGTCTGAAGAGAACTGGGGCCTATCTTCCTCGTGCAGCGTTCTTATATATAAAGCCGCGGTGCGGACGGCTAAGGGAACGCCTGATCAAATCGGCTCTCCCGACTAGCCGCTGGGCTAGTAATGCACCACTTTAAGGTACCGAATAAATCATAGCTTCTTTTGCTGATGGCCGATGCAGCTCTCAATTTACATGTGCATTCAGCACACAGGTAAGTAATCATAGTAAAAGTTTGACGTGGCTAAGTTAAATATTTTGGGCGAGAGAATTAATTTAATTACACTGCACGCAGTAGACGAGCTCTGAACTGGCCCTTTGGAGATACGCTATCGCTACAGTTTTATAGGTATTCAAATGAAACTTCTCACATCCTTATGGTTATTGCGGATCTCCATTCTACTTAAATATAAACATCCTAGCCTTATTTATTAGCCTACTTAATCTATCTTGCTTCCTTAAGTTTTAAGACAAAAACCAGAAAATCATGAATTTCCACTAAAATTTTAATTTGTGAAACCCAAAGTACAGTTTTTATTAAATTATTATGAAAGGTGAATCTAATTATAAATTTTTAATTTTCTAGCTCTTCTCTGTTGCGCCAATGATTTTTACAGAAAAACGTCCAAATTTCGAAAATGGCTAAAGTTATCGAACTGATATTCAACACATGTTGTTTTAGTATTACTCCTGACATGCTAGAAATGTTTTAGGTTATTTGCTTGATTTTTAATGTATTGCGCAACATTTATGATGTCAGAGCTAGTTACAGCGGACTGGCTGGCACACAATGGAAAGACTGATGTGAATTTACTACAGCATGAGTAGGCTGCTTCCCTACTTCACCCTCTACTTAAATTTTTTGTTTTTGAATGTCAATGAATGAAAGAAAAAATTTAATTACAAAAAGGGAAACAGGAGTACAGTTTAACTTCCTATAAAATTAAAATTGAAATGTAAACATATATAAATATTAAAAGAAAACTGATTACCTACTTTACTTATTTAAATTACGGGCATGTTCACTGCCTCTTAAGCAACATTATTACTCAAAATTTAAGCAAAGTCAATGAAACACTTTGGTATACATATTGCCTTAGACAAACAAACACATAAAATATGTAAAATTATGAAAATCTTAACTCCATTAAATACATTTTTACATACAGAAATTCAAAGAAAATAAGTTATTCAAGATACATAAACAGATGATTATAACTTAGCAGTCTTTTCTAAACCTGAAAGAAAATTTCACAAATAATCTTTACACGCATGGTTGTAGCTGCTTTAGCTGGCGTCCTACACTTCCATTCACAAGGGTAGAGGAGGGGAAGTTTCTATGGTGGGCGTCCTTCACGTTGACTCTAAATTACATGGGGAAAGGGGAGGGGCCGCTGTGAGTTGTGTCCAAGTCACTCCACGTTTCACGCAGCTACCAGGCTGCCATTATCTGGTTTGTCCTGTAGAACAAACAAAAAGAGTGCCTCAGACTCTTTTCACTTAATATCTAAGGGTGGGTCACAATGAAATGGGGATATATACATTTTATTCTTCAATATGTTAGTGGAACAAAGCTAACAGAACCTTTTTAATTTTACTCTTTTGGTTACTTAATTGTCATAAAATAAGTAAACAAATGTCTCAAAACGCCGTTAGTCACATACTAGAGAAAATTTATGCTCAATGCATACAATCATGAATCATATTTAATCTCAATTTATCATTTCTGGGCCGGAACACTGAACCAATGCTCGGTACATTCCTGATACATTTGTATTTTATTCGCTCAGGTAACTCATCTTCGATTACCTTTTTCTCAGAGATAGTATGAGTATATTTGATGAGTAGTTTTCTCAGCTTCTTTGTACATGTGAGTAACTTTTGATAATAGTACAGTTCTGAGTGTTCAAAACAAACTACGTTTAGTTGACTACAAAACCCACTTATTGGTCCTCTGCTGCTGTGTCAGTTCCACATCTGCAATTGTATACTTACTTACTCGAAGTGTATTTATGCTGAGCTATAAATAATGTTTCACGTCTGCCATTAGGTTACTCATTTACTTTGCTAGTGTATGAACTTAAGTAATACTCACGCCATTAACATTTAAAGCACAGGATAGCACATTTATTTCATATCCATAGTGTATTGCAGCTGATCAATTTGCTCACGTGGCAATCCATTTCCACTCGATCGGACGCTGAAACCTCAGGTAGTCTCCCTCGACCTACCACTAAAATGCATTAAGTAATTATGGTCGAGCGTAATGCTAAATTCCTTAAACCTATAGGACACCATGAGCTGCTCTGTCTCATCTAACATAAGGGTACCTATGGTCGCATTCACCCCTCCAACTCATAACCTCAATACATGTAGTGTGTCCTGTCACACACTACACCAAAATAATGGCCAGCTCCAACCTTATAAATACTTCAGGGACGTGTCCTTCACGTCTCAATCACAAACACTGTTCAATTCTATTACACTGCCATTCCTTGCTACACAAGGTGAGTTTATTCTTACAACTTATCTGCATATTTTTCATAAAGCAACCTCTTTTACTATTTATTAGTTAGCTCTAATGCATACACTAGGTTTCACTACCACTTCAGATCCTGCTTGTACATGAATTTGTATATCTTTTTAATTTACTGTTGGTGGACCATTTCCAATAAAGCAACACTTTGTGCTTACAATATTACCATGGTTCTATACATAATTGTTACTCAAATACATTTATATCTTAATTACGTCATACCTCTCTATTGTTTACGTCACTGTTAGGTTTGTCACATTAGGTATTTTTCTTCACTAATCGGTGGATAGAATGGTTACAGAACTCATGGCTTGATAGCCATGACGGAAAATTTTAGTATTGGAAAGAAGGGGTCGAAATTTTTGTAGATAGGAAAGATGAAGAGTGAATGAGACCTGAAATGGAAAGAAGATCTCACACAGCTGGGACTGCACAGCTGCCACACTGTGTAGAGGTTACAGAACAACCTCCTCCCTACAGCATTCATTAGTTTCAGAAACTTTTCGTAATGGAAAGAAGGGATCGAAATTTTTGTAGATAGGAATGATGAAGAATGAGTGAGACCTGAAATGGAAAGAAGATCTCACACAGCTCGGACTGCACAGCTGCCACACTGTGTAGAGGTTACAGAACAACCTCCTCCCTACAGCATTCATTAGCTTATTACTGGCTTGGTAGTCACAACGGAAAATTTAATGTGTTGGAAAGAAGAGGTCGTAATTTTAGGTGGATAGAAAAGATGAAGAGTGAGTGAGACCTGAAAAGGAAAGAAGATCTCACACAGCTGGGACTGCACAGCTGCCACACTGTGTAGAGGTTACAGAACAACCTCCTCCCTACAGCATTCATTCACTACCTATGAATTTCTTTAGGTCGATCACGTTCCTGAGACCTAATAGCTTTTTACTTTTAGGGTACTCTAGCCTATATGCATTGGCATGTGGTTTTCCTATGATCCTGAAAGGTCCTTGGTATACGAACATGAATTTCTTTGTTTCTGCATTTATTTTCTTTGATTTTTCCTTGGTTTTGACAAGGACTAACTGACCTATTTCAAAACTGGTGGGTACAGCTTTTGCGTCATGATGCTTCTTCCTTTCCAACGCTCTCTTTCTTATATTTGCCCTAGCCTTTAATTTCTTCTCGTCTGTGGATATTTGCGTTAGAATAGGGAATTCTACCGTATCTGCAATCACATTGTGCGGTTCTTGGCCAAACATCAATTCGCAAGGTGCAAAACCAGTTGCATCATGTCTTAAGTTGTTAATTACATTCTCAAAATGCTTAATGTGCTCTGCCCAACTTGAGTGTTTCCGAGCACAATAAGTTCTGCAAAGCCTATTCAATTCTCTCATAATACGTTCACTCATATTTCCTTGGGGGAAATACGCAGATATTTTCAGATGTTTCACGCCGGCCTTATCTAGACATTCCTTAAATCTATCAGAAGTAAATTGAGGCCCATTGTCTGACAGCAAATTCTTCGGAACGCCAACGTCCACGAAGAAATCTTTTTCCAACTTTTCAACCAATGTTTTTGCATTTGCTCTTTTAATTGGGTATAGCTTAACATATTTACTGAATCCATCCACAACAACAAAAACATGGGTGCAACCACCTCTCGAAACAGGAAGAGGGCCAAACAAATCACAAGCCAGTAATTCTAGGGTTTCAGTTGGCTCTACTGAATGCATATCCCCTTGTATTCTGGTGTAAGCAGCACGGACTTTCTGGCACACTACACAAGATGCTAGACGCTTGGCCACACGGCGGTACATGTTGTCAAACACAACCTTCTCTTTTAATTTTGCAATGCACTTCTTTGCACCGTAGTGCCCATACCTCAGGTGTACACAGTCGATTAGTAAGTCTACATGTTGTGAGGGAAAGCACGGCTTCCACTCAGAAACACCTACCTTTTTTCTCCTAAACAGAATACCTTTATGCAGACAATAGTATTGCGAAACCTTAGGATAGTTCGCATTTCCTAAATAGCTCTTCACTAATTTCAGTTGGTCATCTGCATTCTGTTCACGTCTCAAGTTCTTAATCACTCTCTTTAATGCACTTTCTTCCTTTACTTCGTGCAATGCAAACATTCGAACTTCATTTAGGTCTGTTGCTGTACTTCCCGCGTCATCACAGAGCTCCGCACGTCTAGATAACCCATCAGCTACCAGATTGTCTTTCCCTTGAATATATTTAACCTCAAGGTCAAACTGCTGGAGACACAATGGCCATCTTACCAAACGAGCATTCCTCAATTTACAGGTCTTTAAAATGGTCAACGCCTTATGGTCACTGTAAACAATTATCTTGTGACCTAATAGATACTGCTCAAACTTCTGTACCCCAAATACAATTGCCAACGCTTCCATTTCTGAGATGCCATAATTTCTCTCTGCTGCCTGTAAAGATCGACATGCGAAAGCTATAGTCTTGTGCACTTCTTGTTCGTTCTCTATTTCTACTTGGAATATCTCCACAGCTATACCATAGCCACTAGCATCAACAGACATACAGAATGGTTTTTCAAAATCAGGATGATGTAAAATAGGACTATTAATTAAAGATTGTTTAAGCACCTCAAACGCCTGTTGACATTCTGCTGTCCAAACCCAAGGGGTATTCTTTTTCAGCAGGAGGTGAAGACAGGGCGCATTAAAAGCCTGATCACGAATAAAACGCCTATAGAAGCCGAAAAGACCGAACATCGATCTCAACTGCTTCTTGTTTCTGGGAGCCTCAAATTTTTCAATGACTGCTAGCTTGCCTGGGTCAGGCAGAATACCTTTTCCACTTATCCTATATCCCAAGAAACCTATTTCCTCTTTAACGCACTCTGTCTTTTCAATCTTTAATTTCATGCCACCTCTCTCAGTAGCCTCTAACACTTCCTCTAAAAGAACTAGGTGTTCTTCCCAGGTAGGAGTTGCTATTAACAGATCATCTACGTAGACTGTTATTTTATTACTTAAGGCTGGTCCTAAAACATGGCACATCACACGTACAAAGGCACAAACGGAGATATTAAGTCCGAAAGGTACCACACGGTATTGGTAACAAACTCCTTCGTACAAGAAAGCTGCGTACTTCCTTGAACTTTCCGCCAGTGGCAAATTCCAATATCCACACTTAATGTGCATAGAAGTTTAGAATTTTACTCCCCGGAACTTTTGCAATAACTCGTCCATGTTCTGCGGTCTATCACTTTCCCTAACCACTATTTCATTCAACCAACGAGCGTCCAAGACCAATCGGACACTCCCGTCTCTTTTTGGAACAACAACAAGAGGATTGTTGTACTCACTGACCGCTTTTTCAATCACACCCCACTCTAGCATTCTCTGTATTTCCTTTCGAACTGCCGCCTTCCTAGGTACATGTATTTGGTATGGCTTCCTGAAAAACACTTGGCCAGGTTTCATCTTTAATTGACATTCATAACCTTTGACCACGCCAGGTCGATCTGAAAATACCTTATGATGCCTTTTTAAAACTTGTCTCAGTTCTTCCTTCTGATTAGCTGAAATTTTATCGATTTCCTGCAATTTAGCTTCTATTTTGTTCAAAATAATTGCTTCTTCTTCTTCTGTGTTTAGCTTACTTGTACTAAGATTAACATTTTCGTCCCAATATCTCCTTTTTCAGAACTCGTATAGGCAGCTCCCAAGTTTCATCATTAGTTACTACATGTTTATCAGTAAAAGGTACTGTAATTACTCCGGTTATTGGCAAGACCATTTTTAACTGGCTTCTTTCAAAGTCAACAACACTCTGATATTTTGACAAGAAATCTATGCCAATTAAAACCTCAATACTGAGATTGTTTACAATTAAATATGGATGATCAATTAAATTACCATTAATGTTAAAGGGCAGCAAAGCTTCTTGCTTTACCGTTTTTGACACCTTGCCAGTAGCACCAATTATTCTTAGTCCTGATACCCTCATTACTGTAAGCTTGTCTTTACCAGGTAATGCATCAAAGAAGGACTGAGATATCGCACTCACCTCACTTCCACTGTCTAAGAGACAACGTACATTGCTACCCAACATATTCACTATTATTATAGGGTGGCTTATTCTAGGTTGTACAGGTGGTTTCTCAAACTCATCCAATAGTTCCTTTTGGATTTGTCTCCAACTAAAGTGATCGACATCTGTCTTCATTACATTTAGGTCAAAGTGTGTAGGGGTTTCCTGAATTACATTTTCAGCTGCCTTTTCCAGTCTGTCTATTGATTTCAAATCGAAACACCGCACGACTTCATTACATTTAGTTTGCTGAACATAACCCAAATTACTGTAGTCTGGGCGATTCTGCGCCTCCAGACCGGGCATAACACTAGTTACAGCTAAACCACTTTCACCATTATCGTCGGTTTCCTTCTCAAGTGACAACTGGTCACAGCTACTGGGTTCATCGACCCCCAACAGGCTACCCTCAACATTCTCACTTATCTCCTGTCCTAAATCTATTAGTACATTACCAACATCCTGCACAGGCACTTTAGATAAGAGCACATCATCCTCATCGTAAATATAAGCATGAATTTCATCTGCTTCTTCACCTGACAATTCAGAATTTTGTAGTTCTTCCCTACTGTTACACTGCTGCGCCTTCTCTTTCTTTTCCCACTTAGAAAGCGTCTCTAACACGGTATCTATCAGATACTGTGAGTGATCTAGTATTTCTGTTGTATTCTTAGATGCCACCGACACTTCATCCACCTGTTCAGTTTGAGTATTCTGATCTCTCTTACCAATTCCCGTAACTACTGGCTTAGGAAAAGTAACCGCCTAGTGAGCGCCAGTGTCCTCATAGACGGGAACTAGTTTTCCTGCCTCGGCCTACTACTGTTTGCTTTATTTCAGTTATAATTACCTGGCACAGCATTGCCTTCCGCACTGTTGTTTACCTGCATAATTTTGTTTGGAACAAAATTATTAGCACTTGGATGCCATTGTTGGTTCTGATAATTATTTCTCCAATTCCTACCTCTCTTAGGATGACGAACACCTACTGTTTTGATGTTTACATTGCCATTCTGCTCGTTCTTAAAATTACTACTAGTGTTATTAGCATTTCTGTTATTATGTGCTTGCTCCGCATTGGCAGCAACACGTTCTACACGTTCCAAATACTCAATGAAACGATCCAGATTGTCTCTTGGGGCAGATATAATTCTAGTTTGCCAATACCATGGCAGTTTGGCTTCAAGACCTAGTATAATCATTTCCGGTTTTAGCTTTTCGCCCAAATGTGACAAACATGAGATCCATGACCTAGCAAACTCTTTAATAGATTCCTTGCCTACATTGAAGCGTTTTCCACTCCAAAATTCTCTCAACACTTCATTTTGCTTATTACTAGACCAATACTCATTAATGAAAGCTGTTTTAAACTCCGCTAATGTTTTACACTTCAACATAACATCAGCTGACCAACGCATGGCGTCACCTGCTAAATGGCTTCTAATAAATGAGATTTTCTCTCGTTCAGACCAAGTTGGTGGAATCACATCTTCAAAATCGTTCCAGAAATCTAGCGGGTGGATATTTTTATCTGGATCAAACCGCAAGAACTGCCGACACCCGATAAAAGCGGCGTTTGCAGCTACAATTTGTTGGATACTACCATTACCAGAAGTTACTGAAGCTACTTTACTTTCAATGTTAGCAATGTTAATACTAATATTTTCTACTCTCATTTCAACATTATCTACTCTTTGCACAATATGAGTAGTATCAGTTTTGATTGCGTCTACTTCTGCTTGACATATGTTCACTTTTATATTAACATCTTTAAATCTATCTGAGCACAGTTCAGATTCCGCCTCGATCTTTTCTGTTAACTTGTGCTCCAGCTTCGCATCTTCCATTTGGAAGTCTTTGCGAACCTCAGCAACTTCGGTTTTTACTGTTTTATACATTTCAGAAAATTGTTGAGCAACCTTTTTCTTAATATCCTCATGATTGTAATCAATTTTATAATTCAAACTGTCTAGATCCTCTTTCAACTTATTGCAACCAGCCTTGAAGGTATCGTCCATTACCTCCAATCGTTTATTAAAATTTGTTTGGCTGGCCACAATTTCAGACTTTAATTCAGTGTTACTGCTTTTGACCTGTTCATTTATTTCAGACTTTAATTCAGCATTACTGCTTTTGACCTGTTCATTTATTTCAGACTTTAATTCAGCATTACTACTTTTGACCTGTTCACTTATTTCAGACTTTAATTCAGCTGTCATTTTTGCATTACTGGCAGCTATTGCTTGTAATATAACATTCAAATCAACAGCCCCAGTATCTTTGGGTTGCTCACTAGCTGGCTTTTTATCACACTCATGTGACGAAAAACTAGCTCCAACACCAGAATCATCAAAACTAAATGAAACTTCTGATCGATCAGTCATATCTAACTTATCCTTTTTAAACTCTACCATCTCTGATGACTGTTTCGTTTTTAATTCATCAGATAAACTATAATCCAATAAATTAACAATTTCTGCTGTCTGCTTTACTACGGGGGTCTCTATTATTGAATCATTGCTCCTTTTCACACTACTGCCAGGAGACAATACTTCATATTTCACCTCAACATTACTATTTTCATGCATATTTACACTTGAACCGTTGTCTGGATTTACAGTTTCCTCAACAGACATAGGTTCTGATTTAAGTTTAACCTCAGTTTCTTTTGGCGGTTCCATCGCCGACAGTCTTTTAGTGCAGGTTAGTAAAATTTTTAACAGCTTTTCACTTAACTTAGTTCCTTCTGCACGACGTATGGCGTTGTCTGCGCGGTGTACCGGGATTACTGATGCGACGCAGCGCTGAACTGCAGACGGCACTCCGACGGCTGTTGTGTGTTTGCGTGGCCCGTAACTGCAGGCGCGGCTCCGACTGCTTCGGCGGATGACTGCGGTGTGGCGAAACTGGCTTCTCGTGATGCCGGCAGCGCCGCTAGACTCAGTGCCAGCTCCGTCAATCCAGAGGCGTTGTTAATCCAATTGCGTCGTCCACATACGCACGTAACACATTCACTGTTCTATGCTCAGTTGCGTGTCTCATTTCACTCGCGAATCCGAATAGTTAAAAATCACTTTCACTTTTACTCAGTTTATCTTCCCGGCCAATGCACCATATATGGGGTGGCGGGTAGTATTAATTGTTATATTAATGTTTGAATGTAGAAACACTGCATTTCCCGGCCGATGCACCATATGTGGGGCGGCGGATAGAATTTTATCAATTTTATGTTGTTTATATAAATGTTTGGTTTGTAGAATGTAAAACCAGTTCCTATTATTTAAAATGTTATTTATGCTGTCTTTCGCCGTTCTCAACACTGGCTCTCTAACTACAATATTGGCAACCAGAAAGTGATTAGCAAAACGTGAAGCCTGTAATTAGAATTCCTAGTGCCCACTTCATCTGAGAATACACTTATAGTTACAGCTTATAGCTCTGAGGAATTAGGAGATTGTCTGGGATTTCTAATTAAAAACGGTGGTGAAAAAAACGTTCTGTATTCTGAAAGTCATAGATGAAAACAAAAGAATCCACACAATCTAACTAACAGAGCAGTTCAGAGTCTAACGCGCTGATGCTACTATAACTGTCCAAATTAAATATTTAAATGAATGCTCGCCATAATTTGATGATTAGGTTCATCAAACGCCACGCTAAATAATCTTAGAATGTTTGTCCCGCGGCGGCACGTGAAAATACGACAATACACAAACTGAAGATCGATAATTAAAGTCAACCCAGAATTAACACTTCACTCGAAAATGATTCATGGTTACACGTATCCCGAGTAACTTAATACGGCATCCGAGGCTGTTTGTAGCAATGATACTGCCGCGACGCGACTCTCGACACAGATGACGTGCTATTCAGCGTCTGGAGAGAACTGGGGCCTATCTTCCTCGCGCAGCGTTCTTATATATAAAGCCGCGGTGCGGACGGCTAAGGGAACGCCTGATCAAATCGGCTCTCCCGACTAGCCGCTGGGCTAGTAATGCACCACTTTAAGGTACCGAATAAATCATAGCTTCTTTTGCTGATGGCCGATGCAGCTCTCAATTTACATGTGCATTCAGCACACAGGTAAGTAATCATAGTAAAAGTTTGACGTGGCTAAGTTAAATATTTTGGGCGAGAGAATTAATTTAATTACACTGCACCCAGTAGACGAGCTCTGAACTGGCCCTTTGGAGATACGCTATCGCTATAGTTTTATAGGTATTCAAATGAAACTTCTCACATCCTTATGGTTATAGCGGATCTCCATTCTACTTAAATATTAACATCCTAGCCTTATTTATTAGCCTACTTAATCTATCTTGCTTCCTTAAGTTTTAAGACAAAAACCAGAAAATCATGAATTTCCACTAAAATTTTAATTTGTGAAACCCAAAGTACAGTTTTTATTAAATTATTATGAAAGGTGAATCTAATTATAAATTTTTAATTTTCTAGCTCTTCTCTGTTGTGCCAATGATTTTTACAGAAAAACGTCCAAATTTCGAAAATGGCTAAAGTTATCGAACTGATATTCAACACATGTTGTTTTAGTATTACTCCTGACATGCTAGAAATGTTTTAGGTTATTTGCTTGATTTTTAATGTATTGCGCAACATTTATGACGTCAGAGCTAGTTACAGCGGACTGGCTGGCACACAATGGAAAGACTGATGTGAACTTACTACAGCGTGAGTAGGCTGCTTCCCTACAACAGCTGCAAAATACTAACGCGAATTATTTACAGACGAATGGTGAAACTGGTAGAAGCCGACCTCGGGGAAGATCAGTTTGGATTCCGTAGAAATATTGGAACACGTGAGGCAATACTGACCTTACGACTTATCTTAGAAGAAAGAGTAAGGAAAGGCAAACCTACGTTTCTAGCATTTGTAGACTTAGAGAAAGCTTCTGACAATGTTGACTGGAATACTCTCTTTCAAATTCTAAAGGTGGCAGGGGTAAAATACAGAGAGCGAAAGGCTATTTACAATTTGTACAGAAAGCAGATGGCAGTTATAAGAATCGAGGGACATGAAAGGGAAGCTGTGATTGGGAAGGGAGTGAGACAGGGTTGTAGCCTATCCCCGATGTTATTCAATCTGTATATTGAGCAAGCAGTAAAGGAAACAAAAGAAAAATTCGGAGTAGGTATTAAAATCCATGGAGAAGGAATAAAAACTTTGAGGTTCGCCGATGACATTGTAATTCTGTCAGAGACAGCAAAGGACTTGGAAGAGCGGTTGAACGGAATGGACAGTGTCTTGAAAGGAGGATATAAGATGAACATCAACAAAAGCAAAACGAGGATAATGGAATGTAGTCGAATTAAGTCTGGTAATGCTGAGGGAATTAGATTAGGAAATGGGACACTTAAAGTAGCAAAGGAGTTTTGCTATTTGGGGAGCAAAATGATCTGATGATGGTCGAAGTAGACTGGCAATGGCAAGGAAAGCGTTTCTGAAGAAGAGAAATTTGTTAACATCGAGTATAGATTTAAGTGTCAGGAAGTCGTTTCTGAAAGTATTTGTATTGAGTGTAGCCACGTATGGAAGTGAAACATGGACAATAAATAGTTTGGACAAGAAGAGAATAGAAGCTTTCGAAATGTGGTGCTACAGAAGAATGTTGAAAATTAGGTGGGTAGTTCACGTAACTAATGAGGAGGTATTGAATAGGATTGGGGAGAAGAGAAGTTTGTGGCACAACTTGACTCGAAGAAGGGATCGGTTGGTAGGACATGTTCTGAGGCATCAAGGGATGACAAATTTAGCATTGGAGGGCAGCGTGGTGGGTAAAAATCGTAGAGGGAGACCAAGAGATGAATACACTAAGCAGATTCAGAAGGATGTAGGTTGCAGTAGGTACTGGGAGATGAAGCAGCTTGCACAGGATAGAGTAGCATGGAGAGCTGCATCAAACCAGTCTCAGGACTGAAGACCACAACAACAACAACAACAACAACAACAACCTTTAATCAATTTTTCATCGACCTTTTTATTTCCGCATGCAAAAAGTAGAGCAATTATCACAGCAGCGGTCGTCAAACTGCGGCCCCTGAGCTGCATGCAGCCCGAATCAAGGCGGCCCACTGTTGTCAGCCACATTTTATTAAATGGTATTAGAAACCATCTGCCGAGACAACTCACGGGCGCGCTCGATTCGTGCCGATCAGCTGGTACGGTGTAATTTTGACGCTGAAGAAACATGGATTCGTGAAGGCACATTTGAGAGATTGTCATCTTCAAATGCGATGCCTACGAAAGGAATACGAAAATAAAATAAGGCTGTAGTAATACAACGAAATGAGTAGAAGAAAAATGACATAAAAAATTATTAAACATTTGTGATCGTGTCTGAAGTTGCACAATGCACTTAAGTAAAAGTGCAGTTTCTGTCATTCAACAATTAATCACGCGCCCCCACAGACGACACAAGAACATTTCGTCAGTTATTTACAGTGTCACAACTTTGGGTTCCCTGTGGGCGGCAGCAATCTGAAACAGGGAATAGTCGACGCGAAGTGTTCCGAATGGTAACGGCTTTTAACGATTAGTACTTGGGGCCGGCGGCCAGCTCGTTGCGCCATCTGTGTAGTCTGTTAAGGACACACAACATACCAATTTATATAGGTTGCCAATTGAAAGATCGGTACACATGCCGCCCGCCGTGTCACGCCACAATGTCAGTATTGCCCCTTCAGAAAAAAAGTTCGACGACCACTTGTCTGGATCCTAGGAGCCGCTAAACGGTGACAACCTTAGCAGCAGTATGTGTCGCGACTGTGTATATCAGACTGATACAGCCCTCATAAAGTGTTGTGACTGTTGTACAGGGAAACAGAGGAGTATATTTTCGCTTACGATCTTTCCTGTCTCGTATTTTCGACAACTTTGAAGATGCCATATGTTGTTTCAGAGGCCCCAGAGGTTACTTGTATGCTGTTTCAGGGCAAACGTCAGATCTATGAACAGAGCTATCGCAGGTATCTGGCAGAAGGCGAGGAATTATTTTCCACGATGATCTTACGACTTACCCAAACAAACATGACAGCAGGTAGTAGCATATTTTAAATTATGTAATCGAATTCTGGTGTAATTTTCCTGCTATTTGTACTCTTTAGCTGTCATTTATGCACATTTATGGCGATATGTAAATATTGGCTGTATCGTTCTTGATTTACTTCCAATAATAAGTAAACTGTTACGTGCGTGAGGGACTTTAAACATATACAATGTAAGAAATTACGTAAATCTGTTCGTTCGCCTAAAACACGATGTAGTCGACCTGTACCTTTCGCAAGACAATGTGCCACCCCAAATTTTGTCAGAATAATTTGAGGTTTTGCAGTCGTATTTAATAAATTTTGGACGTCATCGATCGAAAAGTGCGTGTCTAAACCAAGCTAGGACCAGTCTCAGTCAGCTGTTGGCGACAGTTGAAGGGACATGGATGAGGAAGGTGCTACAACTCTTGTGGTATTCAAGCAGTGACGTCATCGTCGTCTTTACGATGGTGTGTGGTTTGCAATGCTTTGTAAGTCCAAGATTCACACTTCATAGGCACAGCTGCTCCAGTTGAAAGAGCAGCCGCCTTCAGTTGTGGGAGCATGTTTTGCTATTCTAACTCAACTCGACTGTAACGACATTCTGATGCTCACCGAGATGACCTGCAGCACTTCTGCTGTCTATAATTCCAGCCAGATGACATCTGTGGTACTCTCACACTCTGTGCTGATGTACTGCACTACAAGTGATTATTTCAGCATTCGAAGGAACCTTTGCCTTTCGCAGGCAAGTGTTCTGCCGACTGAGATACCCAAGCACGACCAATAACTCGTCCTCAAAGCCTTACTTCCGCCAGTATCTCATTTCCTGCCTTCCAAACGCCAAAGAAGTTCTGCCGCCTAACCTTGCTGTTCTTCTATTCCTGGAAGAAAGGATATTGTGGAGACAGATCAAGCCAGGTACACAAGAGAATTTCTGTGAAGTCTGACAGGTAAGAAATGAGGTACTGATAGAATTAAGGCTCTGAGGGCGGGTCGTGAGTCATGCTTGGTTACCTCAGTCTGTGGAGCACTTGCCTGGGCCGGCACACAGTTTTAATCTCTAGGAAGTTTCAAATCAACGTAAATTTTGCTGTACAGTGAAAATTCATTCTGAAAACAATCCCCCGGACTGTGGCTGAGCCATATCTCCACAATATCCTTCCTTCCAAGAGTGCTAGTCCTTCAAGGTTTGTAGGAGAACTTCTGTGAAGTTTGGAAGGTAGAAGATGAGGTACTACATGAAGTAAGGCTGTGAGGGTAGGCCGTGAGTCGTTGATGGAGAGCTTACTTGATAGAGCAATTGCCCATGAGTGGCAGAGATCCTGGGCTTGAGTCTCCCAGTTTTAATAGCTCAGAAAATTTCAAATCGGCGCACACTCCGCAGCAGAGTGAAAATTCAATTTTATATCATAATTAATGTTTTAGTTTATTCTTCATGTAACTGGATTGGGAGTACATGGCTCCTTATGGGGCGTTACGTATGGTGCTGCACGTCGACACAGAGGAAGAAAGATAGAGGCTTTTGAGATGAGGATGTCGCGGAGGATGGAAAATGGTTCAAACGGCTCTGAGCACTATGGGACTTAACTTCTGAGGTCATCAGTCCCGTAGAACTTAGAACTACGTAAACCTAACTTAACCTAAGAACATCACATACATCCATGCCCGAGGCAGGATTCGAACCTGCGACCGTAGCGGTCGCGCGGTTCCAGACTGTAGCGCCTAGAACCGCTCGGCCACCCCGGCCGGCGAAGGATGGAAAAAATAAGTCTGGTGGACAGAGTGGAAAATGAACAGATTCTGAGTAGAATTGGAGAGTAGTGACAACTATGTAATGAATGTGATAAAAAGGAGGAAAAGAAATAAGATAGGAAATATATTAACTAAGAAGGAGTGGCTTATAAAATGTCTTAGAAGCGTTCATGGGAAGGTAGATGAGGAAGAAATATTTCAAATTCTGGGTGATGTGCTGAATGATAGCTCATACCGCAGCATTAAGAAGAATGCGATGAACTGTATGAAATAGAGACACAACGGTTCTGCAAACATAGCAGAATGCTGTTGATAATGGGTACATAATTTTCAGAGTGTTGTGTACCATTTGCTGCAGTAATGTTAACTTGCTCCTCATTAATGAGATGCAGTTTGAACAACACTTCTTCACCAAGTGCGAGAGGTGGTCATAAGATTCTGATTATCACTTCGAAAAAATCATGCTTCGACGATAAAACCTGGTGGACGTATTATCCTTTTTTACATATTCATCATTCAGAGCGGCACGTATGTTCCACGATGGATGACTTGGCGGAGACCTTTGTTGTAAAAGTCTGAGTTATGCCTATTAAGGAAACGTTCCAGCTCGGGATCCAACCCGTTGTCATTCCAACAAAGCCCACGGCGCAATGGTTTATTTATATGTCAATAGCGGCAAACGTCGTTGCGTTTCATGCTAGGCGAATCAGGGGCGAGACGATATTTGATAGTTCAAATAAACAGCATGAGTGACTGTGTTCCATTGCAGAACGGGCTGGTGCATTGTCTCGGAGCAAAAACACGCCTCGACAGCGTCCCACGACCTGGTTAGGAGATTTCGGTAGATTGCTGTTGTGGCGTTTTACCCCTAACAAGCATAAATGAGATATTGCAAGCCATTTGGCGCGTCTCTTTTCATAATTATTCATACTTCATAATTATTCATACTTCATAAATATTCAGTTGCATAATTGGATCAGAAAGTAGTAGGTAACATGGACACGGATATGAGGTTAACTATTGGAAAGGTTTACTTCCATTGAAGTGGGTGACCAAACCGATTTTCATTTTTTCAGTTAACACTCCAAATAACTTGGTGCTGGTAACGTTTACTTCTGAATCAGGAAGCGAACCATGAGCTTCATGGGCACTAGGGACGGGCTAATAGTAAGCCTCTGGTCCGCTTGGCAGAAGTGACGTCCTCAGTGTCTCTGAGAATAAAGGCCCAGAGAGCAGTCCAGTAACTGCGGCTGTGCTAGGGGCTGTAGATTGTGAGTCGGGGCCACGAAACACCTGGAGAATGAAGTGGTAGGCTGTCTGAAGTTTGGCGTCTATAGTGTGCCGAATTCGGCCGGCCGGTGTGGCCGAGCGGTTCTAGGCGCTACAGTCTGGAACCGCGCGACCGCTACGATCGCAGGTTCGAATACTACCTCGGGCATGGGTGTGTGTGATGTCCTTAGGTTAGTTAGGTTTAAGTAGTTCTTAGTTCTAGGGGACTGATGACCTCAGAAGTTAAGTCCCATAGTGCTCATAGCCATTTGTGTCGGATTCGCTCCTGTGATAAGGTCTGCCGACTGTGGATATTCCTCTGAAAACGGCCAACACAGAGTAAGATTGCGGGAAGCGCCGAGAGTGTGAGGAACTAGCCTCTCACCCAGTTTTTCTGATTTCTCGTGGACTCTGTAGCGAGGCTAGCTATTTAACATAAGGCCCAGATTGGTCAACGGCTCTGAGACGTGAAATGAATGTTGGAGATCTGTTTCACAGATGACTGGGTCTCGCGACTCTTTGGAAGGAAAATTATGGCAAGGCAGCTTTGAACAAAGGAGAACAGGCGAGTCGATTCTGGGGTGTTAGGAAGTGAACATCTTCATGAGGAAAGCAACTAGGCAGATCATGTATGTCTTTGTCATGTGCAGCACTGGGTCCTCTTCAGTCAGCAATCGTTAGTAGCAGATCATCACAAGTGCTGTACTGGTTCGTAGCCTGTCGTCTCGACACCTCTCAACTCACATGGCATCACAAATCATGGTGAGCGTGAACGCAGCATCGGGATGTTAAGAGATCGGATATTAGAATCTCATCAATAATTAGGATATGTATTTGCAGTCCATCAGCGGACACTTATATTCATCGCTCATTTCTGACTTTATATAACAAATGATTAACGATTGTAGGCAATTAATAGACGGAATAACCATTCGGTACTATGTTAGAACACACGTGCATCTAATTCGATCCTCCTCCTGTAACTTTGCCATGCATTAGCTTCTAACAGAGGTAGCAAAGTAATGCGACACCGATATGCACATATACAGATGCCGATAGCATAACGCACATGAGGTATAAAAGGGCAGTGCGTTGGTCGAGCTGTTATTTGTATTCAGGTGATTCATGCACGGCAGGAATTAACAGACTTTGAACGCGGAATGGTAGTTGGGGCTAGACACATGGGAAAATTCAATATTCCGAGATCCACAGTGTCAAGAGTGTGTTGTGAATACCAAATCTCAGATATTATCTCTCATAAAGGACAACGCAGTGGCCGACGACCTTCACTTAACAACCGAGAGCAGCGGCGTTTGCTTAGAGTTGTCAGTGCTAACAGACAAGCAACACTGCGTGGAATAACCGCAGAATTCAATGTGGGACGTGCGGCGAACGTATCCATTAGGACAACGTGGCTAATTTCGGCGTAAATGCGCTATGGCAGCAGACGACCGATGCGAGTGTTTTGGCTAACAGCATGACCTCGCCTCCATCGCCTATTCTGTGTTCAGGACTGGATCAGTTGGACCCTAGACGGCTGGAAAACAGTGGCCTGATCAAATGAGTTCCGATTTCTGTAGATAAGAGCTGAAGGTGGGTTACGAATGTGGCGTAGCTGTCAGCAACGCACTGTGCAAGCTGGAAGTGACATCACCTACCTTACAGTTCACATGAACTTCTGAGTTGTGGTCTTTTGTTTTGCTTGTGTCGACATCTTGCCGTTTGAGGCGTCACCGAGTCTGAGGTGACGTCACAGGGCACCACTCTTTTGCACCATTACAGAGGAAGGTTGTAGGCATCTTTGAACCAAATTTCGAACTTATGCCTATGAATCAAAGACAATTATCAGTCTTGAAAAAGTGATTCTTTAAATTTATCATGCAGTATATTTATACTTTGTCATTAATTAAGATTTCGCAAGTTTGTTTTTATGGTAATAAACGAATTAGTCAAAAGTTGCGTCTGATTTTTACTTCATTAGTGAATAATTCTCTTATCAAATGCAATAAATTCAATAGTAAAATGGTGTAAAATGAGCAGACTACCTCGGCACGCTCCTTGGCCAACTCACATTCCCACGTAGCGCCACCTACCCATAGTCCCCGTCCATGTCCTCCACGCTTTCTGATTTCAGATTCCGCTGGAGTTCGAATGTATATGTGCACCTTCACTGAAGGTTGTGAATTCATTGCCCATTGAGGGGAATCGATTACATGGATGTTTGATAACTTTGTTTTTCTAGGTGATAATTGACACTTTGTGATGATCCCCTATACAATGTGAAAAGTTCTCGGCTTGTGACAGAGATGACTTTTGTACTGCCCTTCGTAGCCACACTTAAGTCGAAATCTGAAAGCAAGGTCATCAATGAAATACAACAGTTAGTACTGAAAGCATGTTTACCGTGAGCACAAGCGTACAACCAGAACAGAACTGACTCCTGTATGGAGAGTGCAACTATTTGTACAAAATTCAAATCTTCCGAGCCAACGGCCTTGCTGCAGTGGTAACACCGGTTCCCGTCAGATCACCGAAGTTAAGCGCTGTCAGGCTGGGCTAGCACTTGGATGGGTGACCATCCGGTCTGCCGAGCGCTGTTGGCAAGCGGGGTGCACTCAGCCCTTGTGAGGCAAACTGGGGAGCTACTTGATTGAGAAGTATCGGCTCTGATCTCATAAACTGACATACGGCCGGGAGAGCGGTGTGCTGTCCACATGCTCCTCGATATCCGCATCCAGTGACGCCTATGGGCCGGGGATGACACGGCGGCCGGTCGGTACTGTTGGGCCTTCATGGCCTGTTCGGGAGGAGGAAATATTCCGAGATGCAGGTATTTATGCAGACATACAATATTCCAGAATGTACAAACATAAGATATTTCAAGAACCTTCCAGAAGTGATAAGCTAAATAACAAATAATATCTGGAGATCGTATTTGAACTGGTGATCCACAGCATGCCAGCCTTTGATGTTGACCTCTGCAATACATTGCATCCTCCAGATCTCCCGGGATTCTTCCCTGTACTGAAGAAACAGCGACACTCTGATTTAGAAATTCTTATTGGGGCCGACTACAGCAGCCTTGATCTAGATCTATTATGGCAGTACTGACAGATCTTCACGTTCTGATCGTGATGTCACACCCTCTTCACAATGACAAGTATCAAAGGTAATCTTTCCCACTGAAGCTTCACTACTGTCGAGCAGGTCTCCAGTTTCCTTGAACCTCCCATCGTCAATCTGCGCTTCTGACCTGTAGTACAGCTTCATACAGAGCACATTGACGATGTCTCCGCATTTTTGTCCTCCCGATAAAGGCGTCCAGTCCTCGACTTCGTATATGATGTTCAAAAAGGCATGAGTGAGGTGTCGCAGTGGTTAGCATGTTGGACTCGCATTCGGGAGGATGGCGGTTGAAATCTGTGTCCTGCTATCCAGATTTAGGTTTTCCATGATTTCCCTGAATTGCAATAGGCAAATGCCATATGGTTTCTTTGAAAAAGGATGCTGATTTCCTTCCCCATCATCAAAACAGTCCAAGCTTGCGCTCCGTTACTAACGACCCTGATGTCGATTGACATTAAACACTAATCTTCTTCCTTCCTTCCTTCCTTCTTCCAAAAAGCAATGACGATACTATACGGTCCAAAGTAGAGCTTTATTAACTTTTCAGATAGTCCCACGTTCTGAGCGGGTGTAAAAATCCGTACCAATTCTCCTGGGCTGTATCTCACAGGCCAGGACTGGGCTCTATTGCCCTCTTAATCTTTCTCCTGAACGTACGGGGTACATAAGCGAGCAAACGTCCTTGCCTCTTCAGCCCTGGTGATGAGGTGTTTCAACTCGTCATCATGAATGTCGCCCAGTTGAAACTAGAACAGTGTATCCGTTGTAGCTTAGGCCCCACAGACATGGAACAGAAATAATAGTGTGAATTCTGCAGTATCTTGCTTCGCTGTGTTGTGTACGAATTTCATGACAGGGAGTGTTGTATCCCAATCTCGCTATTCGACATTGATGTAAATCAAACATCAACATACATCAAGGGCACATCTGCCAATGTGTTATTAAAGTGTTCTGTGGGCCAATCATCTGTGGACGGTAGGCAACAATCATCCTGCGGGTGATATCGCAGTGTGAAATTACCTCTACTTCTAGTCTCGACTGAAAATGTTTCCACGACCAGAGAACATAACACATGGGGCTCTTTGCTTCAAAACGATATCTTCTACAAGGAACTTCGCAATTGCCGGAGCTTTGGCAGTCAGAATAGCTTTGGTGACAGTACCCCAGGTGAGGTAGTCAGTGAGAACTATCAATTAACAGTTCAGGAACCTTCCCTGGATTTGATTCCAGTTCAGCTGCAGATAGTATTTGTACGAGATACCCCGGAGCTAACTGTGTCATGTGGTTCCATCATTTGAATTCCTTATACTGGCTCACATAGTGTCTAATAGAAGAGTATGTGTCATAGCCAGTGATACATTTATCTGATTCTGTGTAGAGTTTTCACAAATCAAAGGTGACCAGGTACAAATGTCGTGGAAATACTTTAGGGTAACTGGCCACCGATAAGCTGGACTTACAAGCATATTGAACCACATAATGTTCTGTTTGTTAGTTGCAATTCTTCTTTCGTCAGTTCCTCCTTCCTCGAAGCTTCAGCGATGCTGGATATTCCTTCTGTTCAGCAGCAATGGTATTTAATGCAGCGATGACTAAAATTACACCACCCTGCTGTGTCCTGCCAAAAGATTCCCTGAAAACAGTTGATGCCCTTGTGTCTACACCCACTTTCGTATACCACTGTGATGTCATACCATTGACCTTTCAGTGCCCATCTTGTCAGTCGACCAAAAGTATCGTTTGGGCTAGTCAGCCAGCATAGAAAATGGTGGCCCATCAAAATGGTGAACGGTGGCTGGAACTTGTCGATGTCCCAAACAACTGCAAGGTACAATTTCCTGGTTGTCGAGTAGCTCATCTCGGATTTTGGGAGTACTCTGGAAGCATAAGCTATTACCTTTCGAGCATCTTCATGTACTTACACTAGAAATGCACCTACTCCAAAACTGCTAGCATCAGTGTAAAGGTATTTTTTGATATTTTCATCGCACAATGCTAGGACTGAAGAAAATGTTAGCGCCTCCTTATGGACAAGGGGAGATCTGTCTTTCACATCACTTAGTGATGTTGCCCCATACCACTTCGTCAGGGAAGTTTTAGAGATTTTCTGAGTTAGTTTGTCAGGGTCTGATTTTGTGGTGAGTAAGCCATGCTGCCTTCAAATACAATTGGGATGAAACATTTGGATTGGGATTTTGGTTTGTCCTTTTGTTTCACAATACAGGTAATCCCTGCAGTAATTAAATTCTCTTGTCCAGGGACTTACGTAGCTAAATTCTGCAATTGTCAGTTTTATTGATTTTAACTTAGGTTTTGCAAGGACAGCTTAATTTCACTATCCACCAACGTTAAGATTTTTCCAGTGTGCTCTACAGAATTTTTTGAGCAGAAAAAATGGCCACAAGCTAGGTTTGATGGCAACCGCTTGCAACTCCTAGGAATTATTAGGATTTTCTGTGAGGCGATGAACTTATTTTCTAGTGTCTCTCTTTTCCACTTGTAGTGTGCGTTTGAGTTTTAGTGCGTTGACAGGAACACCTGTGTCCTATCTCTCTGATGACGCCATTCTTTGCTGAGAGAACTATGTGAAGAGAGATTGTCAGCCCCCCCACTCCAAGGAACTACACTACTGGCCATTAAAATTGCTACACCACGAAGATGACGTGCTACAGACGCGAAATTTAACCGACAGGAAGAAGATGCTGTGATATGCAAATGATTAGCTTTTCAGAGGATTCACACAAGATTGGACGCCGGTGGTGACACCTACAACGTGCTGACATGAGTAAAGTTTGCAACCGATTTCTCATACACAAACAGCAGTTGACCGGCATTGCCTGGTGAAACGTTGTTGTGATGCCTCGTGTAAGGAGGAGAAATGCGTACCATCACGTTTCCGGCTTTGATAAAGGTCGGATTGTAGCCTATCGCGATTGCGGTTTATCGTATCGCGACATTGATGCTCGCGTTCGTCGAGATCCAATGACTGTTAGCAGAAGAATATGGAATCGGTTGGTTCAGGAGGGTAATACGGAACGCCGTGCTGGATCCCAACAGCCTCGTATCACTAGCAGTCGAGATGACAGGCATCTTATCTGCATGGCTGTAACGTCTCGATCCCTGAGTCAACAGATGGGGACGTTTGCAAGACAACAACCGTCTGCACTAACAGTTCGACGACGTTTGCAGCAGCATGGTCTATCAGCTCGGAGACCATGGCTGCGGTTACCCTTGAAGGTGCATCACAGACAGGAGCGCCTGCGATGGTGTACTAAACGACGAACCTGGGTGCACGAATGGCAAAACGTCATTTTTTCCGATGAATCTAGGTTCTGTTTACAACATCATGATGGTCGCTTCCGTGTTTGGCGACATCGCGGTGAACGCACATTGGAAGCGTGTCTTCTTCATCGCCATACTGGCGTATCACCCGGCGTGATGGTACGGGGTGCTGCCATTGGTTACACGTCTCGGTCACCTCTTGTTCGTATTGACGGCACTTTGAACAGTGGACGTTATATTTCAGATGTGTTACGACCCGTAGCACTACCCTTCATTCGATCCCTGCGAAACCCTACATTTCAGCATGATAAAGCACGACCGCATGTTGCAGGTCTTGTACGGGCCTTTCTGGATACAGAAAATGTTCGCTGCTGCTCTGGCCAGCACATTCTCCAGATCTCTCACCAATTGAAAACGTCTGGTCAATGGTGGCCGAGCAACGGGCTCGCCACAAAACGCCAGTCAGTAGTCTTGATGAACTGTGGTAACGTGTTGAAGATGCATGGGCAGCTGTACCTGTACACGCTATCCAAGCTCTGTTTGACTCAATGCTCAGGCGTATCAAGGCCGTAATTACGGCCAAAGGTGGTTGTTCTGGGTACTGATTTCTCAGGATCTATGCACCCAAATTACTTGAAAATGTAATCACATGTCAGTTCGAGTATAATATATTTGTCCAATGAATAGCTGTTTATCATCTGCGTTTCTTCTTGGTGTAGCAATTTTAATGGCCAGTAGTGTATTTACCAAGACAACTTTGTTAAGTTTAAGAATTGCTAAGATCGAGGATAATAAATGTTCTTTTTCATAGAATGTAGTTCGTTAGTCTTTTTCGCCACTCACATTTCACCATTCTCTTCTACCTGCCGTGATTATTGACAATAGCTGTCCTGTTTGAAAAATATGTTTTTAAATGATTAATGGATTTCACTCCCTGATCAGCCATGCTGAAGTCGCTTAGTCAGTGCAGTATCGCACTCAGTACCTGTGTTATTCGTAAATACGATGCAATGTTCCTTCGGACATTCATGCATCTCCAAAGAAATATGCACTGCTGCGACTGCAACCATTATGAAATAAATGAAACGTGTTTGCAGTTGCGAATATGGACAACCATCAGCTGTGTAATTGAATGACGATGATGAACATTTATGGCGGACCAAGACTCGAACCTGGATTTCCCGCTTATGGCGAGTGGGCGCCTTTCCATTAGGCTATCTGAACCTGTTTCACGGCCAGACCCAAAATTCCATACGTCGTCAATCAAGTGCCTACAGCCTGCACTTGTATTTATTCGCCAACACAGGGAAAGCGATTTCCTATTAGAATATCTTTCCTGTATGGAAATCTTCACAATGAACGTACGAGTGCAGGTTTTAGACGCATGGTTAACGACATGTGGAAACTTGGGTCTGGCCATGAAATGTGTTCGGATAACATAATGGTAAGGGGGAATGATAAGCGGGAAATGTGGGTTCAAGTCTCGGTCTGGCACAAATTTCTATTATACAACTGATGGTTGTTTTACTTAGATTCCGTTGCGCTTTACTGATGAAACATTGTACCAAATTCCTTTAAAGTCACTAAATGACTTCAGACGACACTGCACTCAGTGGAACTTGCAAACAGAGAGGAATTGACACCTCATGGTAAAAAAAGTGGGTTCATAACGTCCAAGGTATACGGCGGAAAATGTACCCCGTATTTTAATAAAATCCGAATTCAGTATAAGACAATAATCAGACGATAGATAGCATCAATGCGTAAAGTAAATATGATAAAAAGAACAATGGGCATCTTCTACCGTTGACTGGACGTACTTCCTTTTTGTGACTTCCAGCATAATTACATTCGAATGACTGAACATAGTCTTTTCTTTAGCTGACGTTGATAAGCATCAGCAGAAAGCAGGCGTTGACAGATGTGAAAATTACCGAACTATCAGTTTAATAAGTCACAGCTGCAAAATACTAACGCGAATTCTTTACAGACGAATGGAAAAACTAGTAGAAGCCAACCTCGGGGAAGATCAGTTTGGATTCCGTAGAAAGCTGGCTTAAGCCAGAGATAAATTCTGCCGAAATTTTTACAAAGGTACAGACGGTGTTTAGAAAGGATAGATTGCATGCAACCGGTGGTGGAGTGTTCGTCGCTGTTAGTAGTAGTTTATCCTGTAGTGAAGTAGAAGTGGATAGTTCCTGTGAATTATTATGGGTGGAGGTTACACTAAACAACCGAACCAGGTTAATAATTGGCTCCTTTTACCGACCTCCCGACGCAGCAGCATTAGTGGCAGAACAACTGGGAGAAAATTTGGAATACATTTCACATAAATTTTCTCAGCATGTTATAGTCTTAGGTGGAGATTTCAATTTACCAGATATAGACTGGGACACTCAGATGTTTAGGACGGGTGGTAGGGACAGAGCATCGAGTGACATTATACTGAGTGCACTATCCGAAAATTACCTCGAGCAATTAAACAGAGAACCGACTCGTGGAGATAACATCTTGGACCTACTGATAACAAACAGACCCGAACTTTTCGACTCTGTATGTACAGAACAGGGAATCAGTGATCATAAGGCCGTTGCAGCATCCCTGAATATGGAAGTTAATAGGAATATAAAAAAAAGGAGGAAGGTTTATCTGTTTAGCAAGAGTAATAGAAGGCAGATTTCAGACTACCTAACAGATCAAAACGAAAATTTCTGTTCCGACACTGAGAATGTTGAGTGTTTATGGAAAAAGTTCAAGGCAATCGTAAAATGCGTTTTAGACAGGTACGTGCCGAGTAAAACTGTGAGGGACGGGAAAAACCCACCGTGGTACAACAACAAAGTTAGGAAACTACTGCGAAAGCAAAGAGAGCTCCACTCCAAGTTTAAACGCAGCCAAAACCTGTCAGACAAACAGAAGCTAAACGATGTCAAAGTTAGCGTAAGGAGGGCTATGCGTGAAGCGTTCATTGAATTCGAAAGTGAAATTCTATGTACCGACTTGACAGAAAATCCTAGGAAGTTCTGGTCTTACGTTAAATCAGTAAGTGGCTCGAAACAGCATATCCAGATACTACGGGATGATGATAGCATTGAAACAGAGGATGACACGCGTAAAGCTGAAATACCAAACACCTTTTTCCAAAGCTGTTTCACAGAGGAAGACCGCACTGCAGTTCCTTCTCTAAATCCTCGCACAAACGAAAAAATGGCTGACATCGAAATAAGTGTCCAAGGAATAGAAAAGCAACTGGAATCACTCAATAGAGGAAAGTCTACTGGACCTGACGGGATACCAATTCGATTCTACACAGAGTACGCGAAAGAACTTGCCCCCCTTCTAACAGCCGTGTACCGCAAGTCTCTAGAGGAACGGAAGGTTCCAAATGATTGGAAAAGAGCACAGATAGTCCCAGTCTTCAAGAAGGGTCGTCGAGCAGATGCGCAAAACTATAGACCTATATCTCTTACGTCGATCTCTTGTAGAATTTTAGAACATGTTTTTTGCTCGGGTATCATGTCATTTCTGGAAACCCAGAATCTACTATGTAGGAATCAACATGGATTCCGGAAACAGCGATCGTGTGAGACCCAACTCGCCTTATTTGTTCATGAGACCCAGAAAATATTAGATACAGGCTCCCAGGTAGATGCTATTTTTCTTGACTTCCGGAAGGCGTTCGATACAGTTCCGCACTGTCGCCTGATAAACAAAGTAAGAGCCTACGGAATATCAGACCAGCTGTGTGGCTGGATTGAAGAGTTTTTAGCAAACAGAACACAGCATGTTGTCATCAATGGAGAGACGTCTACAGACGTTAAAGTAACCTCTGGCGTGCCACAGGGGAGTGTTATGGGACCATTGCTTTTCACAATATATATAAATGACTTAGTAGATAGTGTCGGAAGTTCCATGCGGCTTTTCGCGGATGATGCTGTAGTATACAGAGAAGTTGCAGCATTAGAAAATTGTAGCGAAATGCAGGAAGATCTGCAGCGGATAGGCACTTGGTGCAGGGAGTGGCAACTGACCCTTAACATAGACAAATGTAATGTATTGCGAATACATAGAGAGAAGGATCCTTTATTGTATGATTATATGATAGCGGAACAAACACTGGTAGCAGTTACTTCTGTAAAATATCTGGGAGTATGCGTGCGGAACGATTTGAAGTGGAATGATCATATAAAATTAATTGTTGGTAAGGCGGGTACCAGGTTGAGATTCATTGGGAGAGTGCTTAGAAAATGTAGTCCATCAACAAAGGAGGTGGCTTACAAAGCACTCGTTCGACCTATACTTGAGTATTGCTCATCAGTGTGGGATCCGTACCAGATCGGTCTGACGGAGGAGATAGAGAAGACCCAAAGAAGAGCGGCGCGTTTCGTCACAGGGTTATATGGTAACCGTGATAGCGTTACGGAGATGTTTAATAAACTCAAGTGGCAGACTCTGCAAGAGAGGCGCTCTGCATCGCGGTGTAGCTTGCTCGCCAGGTTTCGAGAGGGTGCGTTTCTGGATGAGGTACCGAATATATTGCTTCCCCCTACTTATACCTCCCGAGGAGATCACGAATGTAAAATTAGAGAGATTAGAGCGCGCACGGAGGCTTTCAGACAGTCGTTCTTCCCGCGAACCATACGCGACTGGAACAGGAAAGGGAGGTAATGACAGTGGCACGTAAAGTGCCCTCCGCCACACACCGTTGGGTGGCTTGTGGAGTATCAATGTAGATATAGATGTAAACACTGGAACACGTGAGGCAATACTGACCTTACAACTTATCTTAGATGAAAGATTAAGGAAAGGCAAATCTACGTTTCTAGCATTTGTAGACTTAGAGAAAGCTTTTGACAATGTTGACTGGAATACTCTCTTACAAATTCTAAAGGTGGCAGGGGTAAAATACAGGGCACGAAAGACTATTTACAATTTGTACAGAAACCAGATGGCAGTTATAAGAGTCGAGGGACATGAAAGGGAAGCAGTGGTTGGGAAGGGAGTAAGACAGGGTTGTAGCCTCTCCCCGATGTTGTTCAATCTGTATATTGAGCAAGCAGTAAAGGAAACAAAAGAAAAATTCGGAGTAGGTATTAAAATCCATGGAGAAGAAATAAAAACTTTGAGGTTCGCCGATGACATTGTAATTCTGTCAGAGACAGCAAAGGACTTGGAAGAGCGGTTGAATGGAATGGACAGTGTCTTGAAAGGAGGGTATAAGATGAACGTCAACAAAAGCAAAACGAGGATAATGGAATGTAGTCGAATTAAGTCGGGTGATGCTGAGGGAATTAGATTAGGAAATGGGACACTTAAAGTAGTAAAGGAGTTTTGCTATTTGGGGAGCAAAATAACTGATGATGGTCGAAGTAAAGAGGATATAAAATGTAGACTGGCAATGGCAAGGAAAGCGTTTCTGAAGAAGAGAAATTTGTTAACATCGAGTATAGATTTAAGTGTCAGGACGTAGTTTCTGAAAGTATTTGTATGGAGTGTAGCCATGTATGGAAGTGAAACATGGACGATAAATAGTTTGGACAAGAAGATAATAGAAGCATTCGAAATGTGGTGCTACAGAAGAATGCTGAAGATTAGATGGGTAGACCACATAACTAATGAGGAAGTATTGAATAGGATTGGGGAGAAGAGAAGTTTGTGGCACAACTTGACCAGAAGACGGGATCGGTTGGTAGGACATGTTCTGAGGCATCAGGGGATCACCAATTTAGTATTGAAGGGCAGCGTGGAGGGTAAAAATCGTAGAGGAAGACCAAGAGATGAATACACTAAGCAGATTCAGAAGGATGTAGGTTGCAGTAGGTACTGGGAGATGAAGGAGCTTGCACAGGATAGAGTAGCATGGAGAGCTGCATCAAACCAGTCCCAGGACTGAAGACCACAACAACAACAACAGATAAGCATCCGACATTACAGAAAACGAGGCCCTTGAGTCGACTAGTGCCCAACAGTTTGGCCAACGATGATACGACAGTGAGTTTTCCTGGCACTGTGGTTACTGTTGTTCACGGAGTATTTTCGTCTGTGGCAGCCTCACCTCTGCTGAAGGTCTCCTCACTTAGTTTCCTTGGTATACGGAGATGGTACCTGTTCTTTCAGACATGTGCGAGAGAACAGATACCATCAGTGGCCATGCAGCTCTCTAGAATGAAATGATAATTAAATCAAGACCCTAAACTGTCGACAGGCGTTGTTATACGTCAACGGTGACAGTTGAAAGTGTGTGGCCCGACCGGGGCTCGAACCCGCGATCTCCCGCCTACATGGCAGACACTCTATCCATCTGAGCCACCGAGGGCACAGAGGATAGTGCGACTTCAGGAATTTATCCCATACACGCTCCCCGTGAGACCCACATTTCCAACTTAATGTCCACACACTACATTCATAGTGCCCGTGCCCACTACACTCATTACTCGCGGCAGACAATCTGACCGAGTCCTCCCGTAAGAGTTCGGGCAATGCGTGTGCATCCGCACAGAAGAAGAAGGTCAACGGCCGGTTAGCCTTAATTATATATGGAGATGGTGCCCTCGGTGGCTCAGATGGACGGAGCATCTGCCATGTAAGCAGGAGATCCCGGGTTCGCGTCCCCGTCGGGGCACACATTTTCAACTGTCCCCGTTGATGTATGTCAACGCTTGTCGACAGCTTAGGGTCTTGATTTAATTATCATTTCATAGCCTTCTTCAAGTTGGTGGCTAGGTGCGCGGCTAATACCTCCATACGGCAACAGGGAACGGCTACGGCGTGTGGGGAGCTACCTAGTTCAGGGTACGGCGATTGGCTTTCCCCCACGTGTTGACTAAAATCGCCTACAGTTGACTGGCTTGAACAGGACTGTTGCGGCATGGTAGCCGTGGCAGACTCGCCTTCTTTCTCTGTGCGCAACGTTTCCAGGGCGTCCACAGAGGAAATACACCAGCGTGTTGTCCTCTGTCCCCCAAATATTTGTTATGCTATGGGGCGTTATACACCGAGGTAACAAAAGTCATGGAATACCTCCTGACATTGTGTCGGACATCTTTCTGGCCGGCGTAACGCATAAATTCGACATGCCATGGACTCAATAAGTCGTTGGAAGTCCCCTGGAGAAATACTGAGCTATGCTGCCTCTGTAGCCGTCCACAACTGCGGAAGTGTTGCCGGCGCAGGATTCTGTGTACAAACTGGTCTCTCGACTTTACCCAAAAACGTTCGATGGGATTAATGTCGGGCGATTTGGGTGGCCAAATCATTCGCTCGAATTGTCCAGATTGTTCTTCAAACCAATCACGAACAATTGTGGCCCAATGAAGTGTCCGGAAACATGAAGTCCAAGAATGGCTAGAAATGGTCTCCAAGTAGCGGAACATAACCATTTCTAGTCAATAATCGGTTCAGTTGGGCCAGAAGATCCAGCGCATATCATGTAAAAACAGCCCATATCATTATGGGGACCCACCACAAGCTTGCACAGTGCCTCACAGACAATTTGAGTCCACGGCTTCATGGGGCTTGTGCCATTCTCGAACCCTGCCATCAGCGCCTACCAACTGAAATCGGAACTCATCTGACCAGGCTACCGTTGTGGCCGAGCGGTTCCAGGCGCTTCAGTCCGGAACCGCGCTGCTGCTACGGTAGCAGGTTCGAATCCTGCCTCGGGCATGGATGTGTGTGATTTCCTTAGGTTAGTTAGGTTTAAGTAGTTCTAAGTTCTGGGGGACAGATGACCTCAGATGTGAAGTCCCATAGTGCTCAGAGCAATTTGAACCATTTGAACAGGCCAGGGTTTTCAGTTGTCTAGGATCGAACCGATATGGTTACGAGCCCAGCAGAGATACTGAAGGCGATGTCATGCTGTTAGGAAAGGCACTCACGTCGGTTGTCTACCACCATAGCCCATTAAAGCCAGATTTCGCCACACTGTCCTAACGGATACGTTCGTCGTACGTCCCACACTGATTTCCGCGTTTTTTTTCTCCTCCACGCAGTGTTACTTGTCTGTTAGCACTGACAACTCTATGCAAACGCCTTTGCTCTTGGTCGTTAAGTGGAGGCCGTCGGTCACTGTGGTATTCCCGGCACACTCTTGACACTGCGGATCTCGGAATACCGAATTTCCTAACGATTTACGAAATGGAATGTCCCATGCGTCTAGCTCCAACTACCAGTCCGCGTTGAGCGTCTGTTAATTCCTGTCCTGCGACCATAATCACGTCGGAATCTTTTTCACATGACTCACCTGAGTACAAATGGCAGCTCGGCCAACGCACTTCTCTTTTATATCTTGTGCATGCGATATACCGCCATTTGAATACGTATATATCGCTGTCCAATGATTTTTGTCACCTCGTGTAGTTGGCGTAGGAGTTGGTTGTACGTGCAGGTGCTGGATTGTCGTTTGATGCCTGCTGTATAAGTCCGAGTTGGTCAAGTCCATTCTTCCTGATGCGTTCTGCTGGTGGTGGAGGTTGGTGCTAAGCTCGATACACCTCTGCTCCAAAATTCTCTGTTACCTGTTGAGGTATCGGGTCGACATTCATGGCTGCTATCTCTTGCTTAGTCGGTCCGACGGTTTCACCTGCCACAAAATGCCGCTATCTCTTCTCTTGCAACCTGGCATATGAGAAAGTCGAAGACATGGTGGTCTTCCACAACTACCTCAGGGACCACATTCGGGAGTCGGTTATATCTCTTTCACCCTATTCTCTTCTGTTGAGTTTCCTCGATGCGCTGTCGTCACTAAATATATTGATCAGCTCTTGTGACATACTTTACCAGAAGAGTTTGGTACATGTCTTATGTGACTCCTTTCATCCCGTTTGACATTTTGCGAGCTTCTGTCGTATTTGAATTTACAGTGAGGCATAGAGCCAAAAGATATTTTATGTAACTCCCTACATGACGTTGGCCACTGTTCTTCATTTGTCTTTCCGCTTGGAACACCCCCGTTATATCCTTTATTGGGTTTTGTGTGATTTACCGAAGCCGCCAAACAGTTAACTATTATAAATATATGACCGTGTGCTTGATGGATGGAAAGCCATCGGTTTTTCTGCTGTAGTTTCGGGGGTATTTCAATAGAGTGCGGTTGTTCTGAGAAGGAATAGTTAATGATTGAAAGTTTTTCTATTATTAAATACCACAAAGGTCGCGATATACAAACTGATATGTATTTTCTATTAATACACAAATTCTGAGGCAGTTGCTACCTTCGCTTTAGACGTTTAATTACGGTTATATCTTTTATTGGTTGGTGATTTTAAGTACTTCTTCACATGGAATGATCATGGTTAACATTCACAACAATCCTCACTGCAATCCATGGTTGTTGCAGGCTGACGCGGTTGACGCGAATCACGTTATTCGGCCCTTGTCACTTTTGGTTTTATATTGCTCGCGAATCGGTATTGATGAGGGTCAACTCCACTACGATAAGGGGACGCGCTCATTTGTCACACCTGTGAATTTATAATTTACCCCTCACTCGGCACATCCGTTATTGACACAGTACTCAGCTTGACCGCCATTTTTTTAATTTTTGTCAATCTTCCCAGTACTGCTTTCACTCGACACTGATCTCACTGCCTTCTGCAGCGCTCGACAATCGACTCCTGTCTGCTATCGACCTGGGTGTCGGATACTATAGTTCAATTCTTTTATCTTGTCGGCTCGCGCATGCCCGCCCAGACGCTGGAGATTGCTGCGTTGCCAGTTGCACACGACGCACGCGCCAATAGAAGCAGCGCCATAGTATAGCATGGTTCGCAAGCTTACGTGTAGGGGGGAGCGCGCAGTTCATGAAGTAAAGCCACCACGGCCGCATTAACCCTTTCGCTGCTACAAAGACGTGCTCCCTGCATTCCGCGCTGTGGGCGATTTTGTCACTGCACTGCTCGCCTGTGCAGACACATTGTGTTCCGACTGCTTTGACACTCTTTATCATTTGATTCCACAAAAAGTATTTGGCTCAAAAATTAGATTTTTACCTATCTGCTTGACTGATACCTTCCCCCCATAAATGACTTAATTTTGTTTCGATGTTCAACGCAGTTATTATGCAGCATTAAATATAGTAAACCTTTGCACGAAATTTTGAAGAGTTTGCAGAGGTAAAAGTCCATAGAATATACTTACCGAGCGGGGTGGCGCAGTGGTTAGACACTGGACTCGCATTCGGGAGGACGACGGTTCAATCCCGCGTCCGGCCATCCTGATTTAGGTTTTCCGTGATTTCCCTAAATCGCTCCAGGCAAATGCCGGGATGGTTCCTCTGAAAGGGCACGGCCGACTTCCTTCCCCATCCTTCCCTAATCCGATGAGACCGATGACCACGCTGTCTGGTCTCCTTCCCCAAACCAACCAACCAATATACTTTCCGTATGGTCGATTTTAGTTGCCACAATGTTGAGAATGAAATGTGGACAAGATACCTATATATTTCATTTAATTTAAGTACCACATAAGTGTCGTATGTAATATTGAAAAATATTCCACCTTTTGCGACTGTAACGAAAGTTTTACTTACACTGGGCACGTTTGGCTTTATTTTAAAGCACTTCAATCAATCAAAAGGAAGTAGACAAAATACATTAAACAAAACTGTGGACTTACAAAAACATTAGGACTTGAATATACCGTCTGTCAGTGAAGTGCTCAGAGCTATGTCAAATATAATTTTGTGTGTGGCACACACAAACAGCATTTATTTGCTAAAACACTGATGAGCCAACACAAACGTTGAATATTGTGCTACCGCAGCACAAAACTACGAAAGGTGACTTGGCAATGGAGGACACAAAATACAGTCCTCTTATGATGCTTCAAAAGAGAGAAACGCGTCTGGTCTAAATAAGTCGCTTATTACAGTTGCAGAAGAGGGATATATTTCAATACCATTGGTAAAACTGCGACTGTGGAACAAAAACAAGAAATAGAACATGAATACCATTGTGTATGTGCCATACCTTTCACCGATGGAAGTGCTTTAAAATAAAGCCAAACACGCCGTGTGTATATAAAACTTTTATTACAGTCGCGAAAGACGGAATATTTCTCAATATTACATACGACACCTATGTGGTACTTAAATTAAATGAGATATTGTTATACAGTAAATATTATATGAAATTTAGGTATCTTGTCCACATTTCATTCTCAACATTGTGGCAACTAAAATCGACCATACGGAAAGTATACGCTATGGACTTTTACCTCTGCAAACTCTTCAAAATTTCGTGCAATGGTTTACTTCATTTAATGCTGCACATCAAAACAAAATTAAGTCGTTTATGGGGGGAAGGTATCAGGCAAGAAGACGTGTAAAAATCAAATTTTTTGGCCAAATAGTTTTTGTGAAATCGAATGATAAGTGTCAAAGCAGTGGAAACACCATGTGTCTGCACAGGCGAGAAGTGCAGTGATGACAAAATCGCGCACAGCGCGGAATGTGGGGAGCACGTGTCAGCAGCAGCGAAAAAGTTAATGAAGAGGCAAAGCACTAGAAATTTCATTCAAACGAATAAAATTCGTGAAGTAAGGCACTCCAATATTGTTTTTAAATAAAGAAAATATTACGCACCCCACAAGGTTTGAACTCATAACCTTTCACTTGGTAGCCCATCACCTTAACCGTTCCGCTACCTCAGCTCATCGAACACTGTAACTCTATAAGGACTCTAACACCTCACGCAACTACTTATAAACACTGTTGGTATGACTATGAATTACTCACGCTTCGTCGAAGTACAATAGGAAATAAACAATTACCGCTGTTCTTTATTGCGAAAAAGCAGTTCGTGAGATTGAAACAAACACCTTTCCTTGCTATCGCCTGAATTAGGAGTCTTATTGCTTGTTTGGTTTAATTAATTAATAGAATATGAAGCAATTGGTATAAAGAATGCTTTTTCCAAACTTTCTGTGAAAGAAAGTCTGCTATCAAGACATTGCTTTTGTTCTATTACTTTATTTATGACTGAACGTTTCTAAAACTGAAGACACTCGTCCGTGCTCTGCACTGCTGTCGAGATCTGGCAACGTCGTTCTCTGTTCATTGACTGACTGTGTTTTGTGACGTCAGATGCGCAGAACGAACCTAAACTCGGCCGCCAAGATATATGACGCGCACTCTAACATCTATGTTTGTGGGATCAGGGATCCCTTACACGCTAAGTGGACTTATTGCTGACTGTCTCCAAACGTTTTCGTCAGTTTGGCCTGAAATTTGTCCCACTTACTGAGCTACTTTCCGATTTTCTCAAATCACTGTGTGGCTATGTCATCCAAGGAAAAGAACGCATTTGCCAACCACATAGTGTCATCCCACCTATTCTATTTGGCGACTCGGTTGAATCCTTCCCATCATTTCATCAAGTCCTGACCAGCATCTCCGGAGAGCACTGATGGGGACCTGCTGTGCATCTGACTTACTGCTGGATTGGAACCATTGATCTTCCGAATATACGGACTGCTTGTGTTTCGGTTCTTTCAACGTAGGCGACGCCTTTTACGTTGCCGAACTGGAGCCACGGTAATGCAGACGTTTTGGAGAACCCGTTATCTCCACCAAACAGTGTGTTGTAACCACCCTCAAGTACGATAGGCATTGCCTGGGTATTCATTTTGCCAATTTCCTGTTAGAAATGAAACCTTATATATACTCCTGCAGTAGATTCGGTGTGAGGTGATCACGGGCAGATTCTGTATGCGGGGCGCAGCTGCTTCGTGTGTTTACAACGCGATTTTGTAAACGCCTCTATGGCAACGCCTTTTCATGGCCTATAGACAGCTATTGTTTTCGCCTAAAGCCATCTGCACTTTGCAATTGAAAACCGTCAAAAGCGCTGCTACGTGTCAGAGATTGTCTTATTTTGATTCTACTGTAGGAATGTCTTAGTAGTAAAGAACAAATGTATTAAAACTTCATGCATGATGCGGCATTTTTTTCACGCATATCAGTATTTATGACGTTACATGTCTTTAAATCCCCCCCCCCCCTCCCCCCTCAAGAACCATGGACCTTGCCGTTGGTGGGGAGGCTTGCGTGCCTCAGCGATACAGATAGCCGTACCGTAGGTGCAACCACAACGGAGGGGTATCTGTTGAGAGGCCAGACAAACGCGTGGTTCCTGAAGAGGGGCAGCAGCCTTTTCAGTAGTTTCAGGGGCAACAGTCTGGATGATTGACTGATCTGGCCTTGTAACACTAACCAAAACGGCCTTGCTGTGCTGGTACTGCGAACGGCTGAAAGCAAGGGGAAACTACAGCCGTAATTTTTCCCGAGGGCATGCAGCTTTACTGTGTGGTTAAATGATGATGGCGTCCTCTTGGGTAAAATATTCCGAAGGTAAAATATTCCCCCATTCGGATCTCCGGGCGGGGACTACTCAGGAGGACATCGTTATCAGGAGAAAGAAAACTGGCATTCTACAGATCGGAGCGTGGAATGTCAGATCCCTTAATCGGGCAGGTAGGTTAGAAAATTTAAAAAGGGAAATGGATAGGTTAAAGTTAGATATAGTGGGAATTAGTGAAGTTCGGTGGCAGGAGGAATAAGCCTTTTGGTCAGGTGAATACAGGGTTATAAATACAAAATCAAATAGGGGTAATGCAGGAGTGGGTTTAATAATGAATAAAAAATAGGAGTGCATGTAAGCTACTACAAACAGCATAGTGAACGCATTATTGTGGCCAAGATAGGCACGAAGCCTACGCCTACTACAGTAGTACAAGTTTATATGCCAACTAGCTCTGCAGATGACGAAGAAATTGAAGAAATGTATGATGAAATAAAAGAAATTATTCAGGCAGTGAAGGGAGACGAAAACTTAAGAGTCATTGGTGACTGGAATTCGGTATTAGGAAAAGGGAGAGAAGGAAACGTAGTAGGTGAATATGGATTGGGGCTAAGAAATGAAAGAGGAAGCTGTCTGGTAGAATTTTGCACAGAGCACAACTTAATCATAGCTAACACTTGGTTCAAGAATCATGAAAGAAGGTTGTATACATGGAAGAACCCTGGAGATACTAAAAGGTTTCAGATAGATTATATAATGGTTAGACAGAGATTTAGGAACCAGATTTTAAATTGTAAGACATTTCCAGAGGCATATGTGGACTCTGACCACAATCTATTGGTTATGAACTGTAGATTAAAACTGAAGAAACTGCAAAAAGGTGAGAATTTAGGGGATGGGACCCGGATAAACAGACTAAACCAGAGTGTGTACAGAGTTTCAGAGAGAGCATAAGGGAACAATTGACAGGAATGGGGGAAAGAAATACAGTAGAAGAAGAATGGGTAGCTTTGAGGGATAAAGTAGTGATGGCAGCAGAGGATGAAGTAGGTAAAAAGACGAGGGCTAGTAGAAATCCTTGGGTAACAGAAGAAGTATTGAATTTAATTGATGGAAAGAGAAATGTTTCTGAGATGTAAATGAATTCTTCCGATTGAGTTCCTTGCAAAGGACAGTTCAATAAATCGTGAATACTATCTGAGTCCTACTGATTAACTAGATTAAAAAATAGCTGGAAGGAGGCCTGATTTCGAATAGAAGTTGACATGGGAGACCTGAGGGATTTTCAGTGCGAATGGAAGGAACATTCACAGCGTCCACCAAGTTTGGAACCCCCTGAGCTTCACCTAGCCTCGCATCTAAAGAAGTTTTTGCTATTGCTAAAACAAGATTTGATTCCATGGACGGGCCTAAAGCATGTGTGAATACTTTGTAGATCTACCAGAGACGGATTTCAAGGTCAGAATCTGCCGACTGGAAAATTTTTAGAGAAAGTACTTTGATCTAAAAGGAGACTGAGTTGAAAAATAAGCGCCTACTTCCACCTAAAATACCCAATATTTCACTGGCAGAAGAGAACTTTGCACCTTGTCCTTTGTCCTTGTAACCTCACGTGTAGTGTTCCCATTTTTTCTGGTGACTGCTCCCTCTCAATGGGGGATTTATCGTCCCATTTGTGACGTAACCCAAAAATACTTCCATTGTTCGTACTAAATGCAATGCAGCCTTGTAGGTGAAACGTGTTTCTTGTTTCTGTAATTGCAGTGCCTGCTTGCCATGAGCAAACCATTGCAATAAATTGCGTTTGAGGAGGATACCAAAGTAAATAAACATGTTTGGGAAGACAGTGCCGTTATTAGTACATTGTACAAACTGAAATCCCAATATGGAAATTAACTGTAGAATAGTTTTCATTGCGACCATTGTATTCTGTTGATAGGTACGTGTTTTATTTCATTACTCTTTCGACATTGTACTCCTTTTGTATCTGTTAATTCCTCTAGTCAGAAAGCAGGTAATCGAATTTAGTTTCTTCATCTTTTTAGTTGTAAGCTTTCTTATACCTTTTCAATTTGTGTATGAGAAGCCGAATGCAGAAGTTGGAATGCGGGCTGACAGAGTCGTCCTAATCAGCTAACTTTTCAAAGGGAAAAAGAGTCCCCATAATTCTCATTAGCCTAAGCGAAAAGCTTCCTGCTTGTGCTGTTTGATATCATTTGCTTTTTGCATATTTAACTATTTTCCAACATACATTAAACAGACTTTGCTAATGGATTTATTTCGTTGCGTGGCTTTTCATTTCGACTGTATAATACGGTATATTTCAACCTTTGAGTTAAAGATACTATACACTATTTATGAATCGACCAGAGATCAACGAACAGGTTAACTAGAATGTGGCCGGCCGAAGTGGCCGTGCGGTTAAAGGCGCTGCAGTCTGGAACCGCAAGACCGCTACGGTTGCAGGTTCGAATCCTGCCTCGGGCATGGATGTTTGTGATGTCCTTAGGTTAGTTAGGTTTAACTAGTTCTAAGTTCTAGGGGACTAATAACCTCAGCAGTTGAGTCCCATAGTGCTCAGAGCCAGCCAACTAGAATGTGGTTTCTGAACGATTCTCTTCCTCCAATGGAAGGTCAGACAACGCGCACCGCTAATCAATGGTAAGGATAAAGTGAGAAAAATACAGGTCTGACTTAGAGTAATTGACGACCGAAACGTCGGTGAAAGTCTGACATTGACAAAACGCGATATGAAGGAAAACTGTTTTTGGATGTTTAATTCTCACTCTTACATTAAGAAACTCTTTTCTCTTTGTAATTTACGCTATGAATCGGCCTGAAAAGCGGATGTATGGACTTGTGAGAAACCTAAAATGTGTTGTCAGTCGTTCAAACTTTTTTGTGACGGTTTTAGAATGCTCAATAGTATTACAGTGAGTAAATAAATTCTCGTAAATGTGTTTTCCCACACGCGATATTGTTTCGCACACTTTTTAAAGTAGTCCTAATTATGCGCTTGACAAGTAGCACAATAACGGTTGTTTTTCAGCTACAGTCTTGTTTGAATGTCAGAATGTAGCTTACTTTGGTCTTTCTTGACATTATTTCTTTGATTAATTTGTCGTGATATGTGAAGCGTTGTTCACAGTCGTAGCTGAGCGGTTTTCTCTTCTACTTCCTGCCATTGTTTTCAAGTCGTTGCTGGGCAATGACTCAATGAGCTGTTTATTCGGTACCGTTTTTCACGTCTGACCTGTCTGAAATCTTGTCATAATAGTAATTAACTGCACCAGCGCCATAATCCTATCACAAACGGGACAAGGTTTGAAATAACCCATTTTATTTTTTTGCGTTTGTAATTTATGCGGAGTCATGAAATTATGAAGAGCCTTTCCTCTATCCAGATAGCATGAAGAGCAAGCGGCTTTGTCACCAGCTAACTCCAGAACGCGCGTCTACGAGCCAAGTGGAACCGTTTCTTCTATCGCTTCCGCCCGAGGTACGTTAGTTTAAATCTTGCTGATACGCCATGGGAATAACAAGAGGACGACGGTCGGTCCCGTAATGCACCTCAGTAAGTCTAGGAGAAATTGACTGATCGATTACCGTATGTCGTGGCTGCCTGTGACACCACGAGGTGTAGGTTCAGTCGTATAATTGCGAAGGTTTTTCTTTCCTTCGCGCACGATGCTACCTTTCGTTCGCGAAGTTGAAGGTTGTGCGTTAAGTGATTGTAGATGACTCCTTAAAATTTCGGTCCAGTGTGCACCGTCTCCAATACCCACGTGTTAAAGCCCGCCGATCTAGGAGGGTCCACATGCCCCCCCGCCCCTCCCTCCTGCCCATGCGTTTCTTTGCTCTCCACTCGTCTGTACTTTTCGTTTCCACTGTCTCTTCTGTCTTTTGCTCCCGCTGCTCTTATCTCCGTCCATATCTCTTTTTCTTTTACTACCATTATATCCCGCTGAGCATTAATATCTCCTCTTTGTTTGGCTCCGACTGCTATTATCTTCAACCATCTTCGTTTCTATTGCACGTCCACTTTCTGTCACTCACCATAGTGTTCAAATGGTTCAAATAGCTCTCAGCACTATGGAACTTAACATCTGAGGTCATCAGTTCCCTAGAACTCAGAACTACTTAAACCTAACTTACCTAAGGACATCACACACATCCATGCCCAAGGCAGGATTTGAAACTGCGACTGTAGCGGTCGCGCGTTTCCAGACTGAAGCGCCTAGAACCCCTCGGCCACAGCGGCCGGCCACCATCATGTCTCCTCTCTGTTGCTCTCCCTCTAGTACTTTCTCCTCTCTCTTCAAACGTCGCTTTTCCTCAGGTACTCTTTCTTTCAGCACAAAAAAGCGCCAAAGTAGTCCCTGCAAAAATTTTTGATGCTGCTTATATAAAACGAATTCTATATGTCAATAAATTTTTTATGGTTTATTTATTCACGCCACACATTTATACAGGGTGGTCCATTGATCGTGACTCGACCAAATATCTCATGAAATAAGCGTCAAACGAAAAAAACTACAAAGAACGAAACTTGACTAGCTTGAAGGGGGAAAACAGATGACGCTATGGTTGGCCCGCTAGATGGCGCTGTCATAGGTCAAACGGATATCAATTGCGTTTTTTTAAAATAGGAACCCCCATTCGTGTAGTACGTAAAGAAATATGAATTAGTTGGACCACGTTTTTCGCTTTGTGATAGATGGCGCTGTAATAGTCACAAACACATGGCTCACAATTTTAGACGAACAGTTGGTAACAGGTAGGTTTTTTAAATTAAAATACAGAACGTAGGTACGTTTGAACATTTAATTTCGGTTGTTTCAATGTGATACATGTACCTTTGTGAACATATCATTTCTGAGAACGCATGCAGTTACAACTTGATTACCTGTAAATAACATTATTACAATAAATGCTCAAAATGATGTCCGTCAGCCTAAATGCATTTGGCAATACGTGTAACGACATTCCTCTGAACAGCGAGTAGATCGCCTTCCATAATGTTTCGCACATGCATTGACAATGCGCTGACGCATGTTGTCAGGCGTTGTCGGTGGATCACGATGGAAAATATCCTTCAACTTTTCCCACAGAAAGAAATCCGGGGACGTCAGATCCGGTGAACGTGCGGGCCATGATATGGTGCTCCGACGTCCAATCCACTTGTTATGAAATATGCCATTCAATACCGCTTCAACCGCACGCGAGCTATGTGCCGGACATCCATCGTGTTGGAAGTAGATCGCCATTCTGTCATGCAGTGAAAAATCTTGTAGTAACATCGGTAGAACATTACGTAGGAAGTCAGCATACATTGCACCATTTAGATTGCCATCGATAAAATTATCTTTCCTTCTGCCAAGGTCGCTGATGTTCTACTTGTCGCAGCCATCGCGGATTTTTCGTTGCCCAAAGTGCTAATTATGCCGGTTTACGTTACCGCTGTTGGTGAATGACGCTTCGTCGCTAAATAGAACGTGTGCAAAAAATCTGTCATCGTCCCGTAATTTCTCTTGCGCCCAATGGCAGAACTGTACACGACGTTCAAAGTCGTCGCCATGCAATTCCTGGTGCACAGAAATATGGTACGGGTGCAATCGATGTTGATGTAGCATTCTCAACACCGACGTTTTTTAGATTCCCGATTCTCGCGCTATTTGTCTGCTACTGATGTGCGGATTAGCCGCGACACCAGCTAAAATACCTACTTGGGCATCATCATTTGTTGCAGGTCGTGGTTGACGTTTGACCTGTGGCTGAACACTTCTTGTTCCCTTACATAACGTAACTATTCGGCGAACTGTCCGGATACTTGCATGATGTCGTCCAGAATGCCGAGCAGCATACATGGCACACGCCCGTTGGGCATTTTGATCACAATAGCCATACATCAACACGATATCGACCTTTTCCGCAATTGGTAAACGGTACATTTTGACACGGGTAAAGTATCACGAAGCAAATACCGTCCGCACTGGTGGAATGTACGTGATACCACGTACTTACATGTTTGCGACTCTTACAGCGCCATCTATCACAAAGCGAAAAAAGTGGTCCAAGTAATACATTCATATTTCTTTGCGTACTACACGAATGTGTAATAAAAACTGGGGGTTCCTATTTAAAAAAAAAACGCAGTTGATATCCGTTTGACCTATGGCAGCGCCATCTAGCGGGCCAACCATAGCGCCATCTGGTTTCCCCCTTCAAGCTAGACGAGTTTCGTTCTTTTTAGTTTTTCGTTTGATGCTTATTTCGTGAAATATTTGGCCCGATCACTATCAATGGACCACCCTGTATACTATGACACACACAAACAACAAGTATGTGCGCATAAGCCTAATACAAAATCATTTCTTTATATTTTTTCTGGATACTTTGCTCATCGATCGCAGTTGATCGAAAACTGCCTGATTGATGGTTTGTATCTTAACAGAATAAAAATGTTGTTACAAATATTTTACTGAATTTGCAGTCATTCCAGTTTGACGTAGTTTTTGGCAGTTCAATTGAGGCATGTTAAGATTATTTTTAGCCCATTTTTTGTCACTTGATTACCACTTTGGTCATATTAATATTGCCGTGAAAAAATACTGACTAAAAACATAGTTTGTTGACCTCAGAACCTTTGCGCGGATCCTAAAACCCTTTCAACGTATTCACTACGCCAATTAAAACTGCACTCCTGGAAATTGAAATAAGAACACCGTGAATTCATTGTCCCAGGAAGGGGAAACTTTATTGACACATTCCTGGGGTCAGATACATCACATGATCACACTGACAGAACCACAGGCACATAGACACAGGCAACAGAGCATGCACAATGTCGGCACTAGTACAGTGTATATCCACTTTTCGCAGCAATGCAGGCTGCTATTCTCCCATGGAGACGATCGTAGAGATGCTGGATGTAGTCCTGTGGAACGGCTTGCCATGCCATTTCCACCTGGCGCCTCAGTTGGACCAGCGTTCGTGCTGGACGTGCAGACCGCGTGAGACGACGCTTCATCCAGTCCCAAACATGCTCAATGGGGGACAGATCCGGAGATCTTGCTGGCCAGGGTAGTTGACGTACACCTTCTAGAGCACGTTGGGTGGCACGGGATACATGCGGACGTGCATTGTCCTGTTGGAACAGCAAGTTCCCTTGCCGGTCTAGGAATGGTAGAACGATGGGTTCGATGACGGTTTGGATGTACCGTGCACTATTCAGTGTCCCCTCGACGATCACCAGTGGTGTACGGCCAGTGTAGGAGATCGCTCCCCACACCATGATGCCGGGTGTTGGCCCTGTGTGCCTCGGTCGTATGTAGTCCCGATTGTGGCGCTCACCTGCACGGCGCCAAACACGCATACGACCATCATTGGCACCAAGGCAGAAGCGACTCTCATCGCTGAAGATGACACGTCTCCATTCGTCCCTCCATTCACGCCTGTCGCGACACCACTGGAGGCGGGCTGCACGATGTTGGGGTGTGAGCGGAAGACGGCCTAACGGTGTGCGGGACCGTAGCCCAGCTTCATGGAGACGGTTGCGAATGGTCCTCGCCGATACCCCAGGAGCAACAGTGTCCCTAATTTGCTGGAAAGTGGCGGTGCGGTCCCCTACGGCACTGCGTAGGATCCTACGGTCTTGGCGTGCATCCGTGCGTCGCTGCGGTCCGGTCCCAGGTCGACGGGCACGTGCACCTTCCGCCGACCACTGGCGACAACATCGATGTGCTGTGGAGACCTCACGCCCCACGTGTTGAGCAATTCGGCGGTACGTCCACCCGGCCTCCCGCATGCCCACTATACGCCCTCGCTCAAAGTCCGTCAACTGCACATACGGTTCACGTCCACGCTGTCGCGGCATGCTACCAGTGTTAAAGACTGCGATGGAGCTCCGTATGCCACGGCAAGCTGGCTGACACTGACGGCGGCGGTGCACAAATGCTGCTCAGCTAGCGCCATTCGACGGCCAACACCGCGGTTCCTGGTGTGTCCGCTGTGCCGTGCGTGTGATCATTGCTTGTACAGCCCTCTCGCAGTGTCCGGAGCAAGTATGGTGGGTCTGACACACCGGTGTCAATGTGTTCTTTTTTCCATTTCCAGGAGTGTATATCATCGAAATTAAAACCATCAGGAGTTCTGCATTCAGACTGACTGGATAGCGATGGTAAAAGTCAAACATCAGGGAAGGAATGACTCTATTGCTCATATGACGCCATTCGGAATTTATCTGTTATCATTTATACTGGAGCCATTACTGCACATGGATATGGCGTTTCAAGTTGTATGTGAAACAAATATTCCCAGACTCGTCATTCTTTGCCTGATATTTCACTTTTGCCACTGCGGTCCAATCAGCCTGAATGCAGAACTACTGATTATTATAGTTAATGGTCACCTGCTTGATCCATGGTTTGGTGTCACATTTCTATTGTGTACATTAAAATAGTCTTGAAGAACTGCAATCTGTGGGACTGATATCTTACCAGTATCAATGTCGATAACAGCCAAAATTGTCGAAATTCTGGGTTCACAGAATGAATGAACACCCTATATACGTAATTAAGTTTGTACGGAACCCTCAGTGCGCGAGTATTACTCGCACCTGGCCGATTTTTTTCTTCTGTTTACTTCTTTTGTTGTCCATTCTGTCGGTGTTTCCAGTTGCCTTATATACAAAAGTCATCGATCGATTCTATGACCTCACTGTTAATTTGTATAATTTGTTTTCGATGTGTAGGTTGTGTATAATTTTCTTTTTATTATAATTGGTTTTTGGACATACTTTCACTTGATTAAAACAACAGTCGGGATCGCAATAACATTTGTTTATTATTATGTTAAAGACAAAACCAGTAAAATAAACAAATTTTATTGCGATCTCGATTGTTGTTTTAATCGAAGTTAGCAACAGATCGCTGCACACCATAGACAATGTTGTCTAAATTTCCGATACTTTCACTTGCTTTATAAATTCCTCCTCTAGTTGACATTTATCCACACTAGAGGCAAACTCTACGTTATCAGCGGTAACGGAGGAGGTTTGTCATGTTCCATTAACAGCTATTCCGTCTTCTTTTTGGCAGCTCAGTTTTCCCAATTTTTGAAATATATGGCTGCAAAAATGACTCTACTGAAAGGGCGGAGAGAGGAGGGTACTCTTTCATTACATTTCAATGAGGATTAAGGGCACCATCTAAAGGAGGTTCCAGTGTTCAGTCCAGACGGTAATTCCGTGCAACTCTTAGTACTCTTTATGATTGATGACTTTATGGGGACAAAAAAATGATGGACTGCACACCAACCCGCACGGCAGACAGCGTGATGAGTCGATGCCTGTTACTCTCTCGACTAAATGTGTTATGAGTGACGAGGCTGAATGATTGCCAAATAACGGTATTGACTGGTGACGTGAGTGCTCTGCTGACATTTTATCGGCATGCGAACTCTCGTTATTGATCCCACGCTCTGAAATTCAATTACACTCATATATGAGCTGAGACTATGCGAAATTGAATTCACGTTGTGATGAGGAGGTAGACAACCTCCGACAGTGTTGTATAGGAAAAGAATTTAAAGTACAACTACAAATTTTTTTCAAAGCTTTATTTGGAGATATGTTTCAGAAAGTTTGTTTCTATTATTAAATAATAAATAAATGGCACAGGGTATGACGGTTCTAAACATCTTTCAAATTGCGTGTGATCGCAGATTGTGAGGCGCAGTGGCAAAATAGTTAAAATGGTAGAGTAAAACAGACTGATCAGGCATGAAGTCAAGGACATAGATTATGAGAATTTATTTAAGGATAGGGAGGTATATTGAATTAAATTCAGGAACAAGTTAGTATCTTGGTAAATGAAGATTGTATAGAAATAGACCCAAGAGGCAATTTTGTAACCAAGGTACTTCGCACAAGAGCAAAAAAGGTTGCTGGTGCAAATAAAGCAAAATTTATGAAAATCTCAAATGAAAAAAGGCATACATTATCGAGAAACTTAAAGTTTCAAGCAGACAGTAATAGGAAAACGACTTAATATCCTTTTATTTAGTAAAGCTTTGTAAAGAACGCCAGAATAACCGGTGAAAAGTGGCCAACAGAAACTATTTAAGACAAGAATAGTTGTTGTTGTTGTTGTTGTGGTCTTCAGTCCTGAGACTGGTTTGATGCAGCTCTCCATGCTACTCTATCCTGTGCAAGCTTCTTCATCTCCCAGTACCCACTGCAACCTACATCCTTCTGAATCTGCTTAGTGTATTGATCTCTTGGTCTCCCTCTACGATTTTTACCCTCCACGCTGCCCTCCAATGCCAAATTTGTGATCCCTTGATGCCTCAAAACATGTCCTACCAACCGGTCCCTTCTTCTAGTCAAGTTGTGCCACAAACTTCTCTTCTCTCCAATCCTATTCAATACTTCCTCATTAGTTACGTGATCTACCCACCTTATCTTCAGCATTCTTCTGTAGCACCACATTTCGAAAGCTTCTATTCTCTTCTTGTCCAAACTATTTATCGTCCATGTTTCACTTCCATACATGGCTACACTCCATACAAATACCTTCAGAAACGACTTCCTGACACTTAAATCTATACTCGATGTTAACAAATTTCACTTCTTCAGAAACGATTTCTTGGCCATTGCCAGTCTACATTTTATATCCTCTCTACTTCGACCATCATCAGTTATTTTGCTCCCTAAATAGCAAAACTCCTTTACTACTTTAAGTGTCTCATTTCCTAATCTAATCCCCTCAGCATCACCCGATTTAATTTGACTACATTCCATTATCCTCGTTTTGCTTTTGTTGATGTTCATCTTATATCCTCCTTTCAAGACACTCTCCATTCCGTTCAACTGCTCTTCCAAGTCCTTTGGTGTCTCTGACAGAATTACAATGTCATCGGCGAACCTCAAAGTTTTTACTTCTTCTCCATGAATTTTAATACCTACTCCGAATTTTTCTTTTGTTTCCTTTACTGCTTGCTCAATATACAGATTGAATAACATTGGGGAGAGGCTACAACCCTGTCTCACTCCTTTCCCAACCACTGCTTCCCTTTCATGCCCCTCGACTCTTATAACTGCCATCTGGTTTCTGTACAAATTGTAAATAGCCTTTCGCTCCCTGTATTTTACCCCTGCCACCTTCAGAATTTGAAAGAAAGTATTCCAGTTAACGTTGTCAAAAGCTTTCTCTAAGTCTACAAATGCTAGAAACGTAGGTTTGCCTTTCCTTAATCTTTCTTCTAAGATAAGTCGTAAGGTTAGTATTGCCTGACGTGTTCCAATATTTCTACGGAATCCAAACTGATCTTCCCCGAGGTCGGCTTCTACCAGTTTTTCCATTCGTCTGTAAAGAATTCGCGTTAGTATTTTGCAGCTGTGACTTATTAAACTGATAGTTCGGTAATTTTCACATCTGTCAACACCTGCTTGCTTTGGGATTGGAATTATTATATTCTTCTTGAAGTCTGTGGGTATTTCGCCTGTCTCATACATCTTGCTCACCAGATGGTAGAGTTTTGTCATGACTGGCTCTCCCAAGGCCATCAGTAGTTCTAATGGAATGTTGTCTACTCCCGGGGCCTTGTTTCGACTCAGGTCTTTCAGTGCTCTGTCAAACTCTTCACGCAGTATCGTATATCCCATTTCATCTTCATCTACATCCTCTTCCATTTCCATAATATTATCCTCAAGTACATCGCCCTTGTATAAACCCTCTATATACTCCTTCCACCTTTCTGCCTTCCCTTCTTTGCTTGGAACTGGGTTGCCATCTGAGCTCTTGATATTCGTACAAGTGGTTCTCTTCTCTCCAAAGGTCTCTTTAATTTTCCTGTAGGCAGTATCTATCTTACCCCTAGTGAGACAAGCCTCTACATCCTTACATTTGTCCTCTAGCCATCCCTGCTTAGCCATTTTGCACTTCCTGTCAATCTCATTTTTGAGACGTTTGTATTCCTTTTTGCCTGCTTCATTTACTGCATTTTTATATTTTCTCCTTTCATCAATTAAATTCAATATTTCTTCTGTTACCCAAGGATTTCTATTAGCCCTCGTCTTTTTACCTACTTGATCCTCTGCTGCCTTCACTACTTCATCCCTCAGAGCTACCCATTCTTCTTCTACTGTATTTCTTTCCCCCATTCCTGTCAATTGTTCCCTTATGCTCTCCCTGAAACTCTCTACAACCTCTGGTTCTTTCAGTTTATCCAGGTCCCATCTCCTTAAATTCCCACCTTTTTGCAGTTTCTTCAGTTTCAATCTGCAGTTCATAACCAATAGATTGTGGTCAGAATCCACATCTGCCCCAGGAAATGTCTTACAATTTAAAACCTGGTTCCTAAATCTCTGTCTTACCATTATATAATCTATCTGATACCTTTTAGTATCTCCAGGATTCTTGCAGGTATACAACCTTCTTTTATGATTCTTGAACCAAGTGTTAGCTATGATTAAGTTATGCTCTGTGCAAAATTCTAACAGACAGCTTCCTCTTTCATTTCTTCCCCCCAATCCATATTCACCTACTATGTTTCCTTCTCTCCCTTTCCCTACTGACGAATTCCAGTCACCCATGACTATTAAATTTTCGTCTCCCTTCACTACCTGAATAATTTCTTTTATCTCGTCATACATTTCATCAATTTCTTCATCATCTGCCGAGCTAGTTGGCATATAAACTTGTACTACTGTAGTAGGCATGGGCTTTGTGTCTATCTTGGCCACAATAATTCGTTCACTATGCTGTTTGTAGTAGCTTACCCGCACTCCTTTTTTTTATTCATTATTAAACCTACTCCTGCATTACCCCTATTTAATTTTGTATTTATAACCCTGTAATCACCTGACCAAAAGTCTTGTTCCTCCTACCACCGAACTTCACTAATTCCCACTATATCTAACTTTAACCTACCCATTTCCCTTTTTAAATTTTCTAACCTACCTGCCCGATTAAGGGATCTGACATTCCACGCTCCGATCCGTAGAATGCCAGTTTTCTTTCTCCTGATAACGACGTCCTCTTGAGTAGTCCCCGCCCGGAGATCCGAATGGGGGACTATTTTACCTCTTGAATATTTTACCCAAGAGGACGCCATCATCATTTAATCATACAGTAAAGCTGCATGTCCTCGGGAAAATTACGGCTGTAGTTTCCCTTTGCTTTCAGCCGTTCGCAGTACCAGCACAGCAAGGCCGTTTTGGTTAATGTTACAAGGCCAGATCAGTCAATCATCCAGACTGTTGCCCCTGCAACTACTGAAAAGGCTGCTGCCCCTCTTCAGGAACCACATGTTTGTCTGGCCTCTCAACAGATACCCCTCCGTTGTGGTTGCACCTACGGTATATAGTACGAATAAAAAAACCAAATTTGCACTAGGCAGGAACTACATTTCGTTATTTAAGATGGTAGATGGCACAGTAACTACCAGCAGAGAGAAAAGTTGCAAAATAATTTTTAAGGTTTCTGTAAATGATTGTATCGTTCAAGGGATGAATCATTAAAACTGATAGTTAATATTCAAAATAAGGGCATTCCAGAAATAAGGCTATGTAGGGTGTGTAAAGCCATTAGAAGTTTAAAGACAGGAAATATGCCTGGAGATCAGATGTTTCAGTACTCATTTTAGAACTGGAAGCAAAGCAATACAACAGGAATTCGCAAAATAGTTTACAGAATGCATCCAGAGGGAGACATTACCACATATCTGGAACAACGCTGCAATTGTTCCCTTCGAGAAACGCAACAGACTAGGTATAAAAATTCTAGATATATCACCATTCTTTTAGTAATGTACAAGAAGTTCACTAAAGTTGTCATCAGTCACGTAGGTAAAAATACTAGATTTTAAACGGGCTACGGATCAAGTTGGCGTCGGTTATAGGCGTAGCACAATGGAAGAAATAATACGAGTTTCCACTCTGTCTGGGTTGCACATGCGTAGAAAGCAACAGAAAAGGAGGATTTTAAACCTCAATGCTTCTTACAAATGCGAATCCATTGTGTAAACCACTGAGACACCTCGCTCGTGTTTCGCTCGCTGGTGTTCCAGCACCAATGAGGTGGCGACCAAAAAGTACCCCTATGTCAGTTTCGAGTTCCTCAGTTCATTCTCACACAATCTGACAGCAATGTCTACTGCATTGTCTTGCTAAAGCTGCAGCGCACCTCCCGGATACTGTTGTTACGCAGTGGTACACATATGAAAGAACAGTACGTTCCCGTAATATTTGCTGGTAAGAATCAAAGACAGTTATCGCCTTGTATCAGTATTTCTACACAACGAATGCGTACACCACATGCCGGAAATGTGCTCTGCTGGCAAGTCTAATACCTGCACGACTTCGACGATGGAGTGTCTGATGAGTGGAGTACCCATGATTTGTCTGCCATTAAATGCGCTGAAATCATGCGTCTTCTAATGCTGTCCTCGGCTGTCATGCCGATGGCCACTGACAAGTGTATCGACATTCCTGTCACATGACAGACAGAACTTTTCAATTCGCCATTCAACGCCTGCTTTGTCCCTCCGACACAGCAGATACCAGTAATTGCATTGTTGGCTGGTAGGCTGATTTGGGGGAGGGGACCATACAGCTATGTGTGCCCTTTCAAAGGAACCATCGCGGCATTTGCCTGGAACAATTTAGGAAAATCACGGAAAACCTAAATCAGGATACCAGGACGCGGCTTTGACCCGTCGTCCTTTCGAATGCGAATCCAGTGTGCTAACCACTGCGCCACCTCGCTCGGTAATTTAACTGTTCATGAACGTATAACATTACTTACTAAGAACGGCCGTGGAGTGATTTTTAAAGGTAGTCACCCCGATAAACGAGTTGGAAGTTCTAATGTAAGGAAGAGAAACATGGATGATAAACAGTTTTGATAGAAGAGAACAGATGATTTTGAAATGTGGTGCTCCAGAAGAATGCTGAAGGTTAGATGGGTAGATCACATAACTAATGAGGAGGTATTGAATAGAATCTGGGAGAAAAATTTCTGGTACTACCCGATTATAAGAAGGGATCGGTTGATAGGACACATTCTGAGAACTCAAGGAATCACCATTAGAGGGAAGTGTGGAGGATAAAAATCGTGGAGGGAGACCAAGAGATGAATACAGTAAGCAGATTCAGAAGGATGTAAGTTGCAGTAGTTACTCGGTGATGAAGAGGCTTGCACAGGATAGAGTGGCATGGAGAGATGCATCAAAGAGTCTTCGGACTGAAGACCGCAACAGCAGGCAGTAGTTTTTATTTTTTTACCCATTTATTTCTTTATCTGTATTGATTCTAACGAAACCATGCCAAACAGTTTATTTACTTAAATTTAATTCCTAACCTGATCCATAAGAGCAAAAAAGAAATCATAACTGAAAAATAATAAAACTTCATGCAATTCTGTAATTAGATGCACATTCTCATAGTGCAAATTCTGCGAGTACTGCGTCGACGAAAGCAAATGTTCTTCTATAGCCGATAAAATGAATTTACCGCAGTTAAAATTGCAACACTTGTAAGTCAGCGTATAACTATGTCAAACTGTCATGAAGTTTACGATGGGCTTGGATACGCAAATGACGAGCATTCCAGCACAACTACACAAAATAGGAGTAACGTCATCTACAGTCTGTATATTAGGAAAGATTGCACATCGAGTTTCTCATTCAGAGACCACATTTGAATGTTGTTTGTTTGTGAGAGGAACATGTTATTATGTCGCATTTCAGAAGTAGAAAAGTCCACCAACATACACTCCTGGAAATGGAAAAAAGAACACATTGACACCGGTGTGTCAGACCCACCATACTTGCTCCGGACACTGCGAGAGGGCTGTACAAGCAATGATCACACGCACGGCACAGCGGACACACCAGGAACCGCGGTGTTGGCCGTCGAATGGCGCTAGCTGCGCAGCATTTGTGCACCGCCGCCGTCAGTGTCAGCCAGTTTGCCATGGCATACGGAGCTTCATCGCAGTCTTTAACACTGGTAGCATGCCGCGACAGCGTGGACGTGAACCGTATGTGCAGTTGACGGACTTTGAGCGAGGGCGTATAGTGGGCATGCGGGAGGCCGGGTGGACGTACCGCCGAATTGCTCAACACGTGGGGCGTGAGGTCTCCACAGTACATCGATGTTGTCGCCAGTGGTCGGCGGAAGGTGCACGTGCCCGTCGACCTGGGACCGGACCGCAGCGACGCACGGATGCACGCCAAGACCGTAGGATCCTACGCAGTGCCGTAGGGGACCGCACTGCCACTTCCCAGCAAATTAGAGACACTATTGCTCCTGGGGTATCGGCGAGGACCATTCGCAACCGTCTCCATGAAGCTGGGCTACGGTCCCGCACACCGTTAGGCCGTCTTCCGCTCACGCCCCAACATCGTGCAGCCCGCCTCCAGTGGTGTCGCGACAGGCGTGAATGGAGGGACGAATGGAGACGTGTCGTCTTCAGCGATGAGAGTCGCTTCTGCCTTGGTGCCAATGATGGTCGTATGCGTGTTTGGCGCCGTGCAGGTGAGCGCCACAATCAGGACTGCATACGACCGAGGCACACAGGGCCAACACCCGGCATCATGGTGTGGGGAGCGATCTCCTACACTGGCCATACACCACTGGTGATCGTCGAGGGGACACTGAATAGTGCACGGTACATCCAAACCGTCATCGAATCCATCGTTCTACCATTCCTAGACAGGCAAGGGAACTTGCTGTTCCAACAGGACAATGCACGTCCGCATGTATCCCGTGCCACCCAACGTGCTCTAGAAGGTGTAAGTCAACTACCCTGCCAGCAAGATCTCCGGATCTGTCCCCCATTGAGCATGTTTGGGACTGGATGAAGCGTCGTCTCACGCGGTCTGCACGTCCAGCAAGAACGCTGGTCCAACTGAGGCGCCAGGTGGAAATGGCATGGCAAGCCGTTCCACAGGACTACATCCAGCATCTCTACGATCGTCTCCATGGGAGAATAGCAGCCTGCATTGCTGCGAAAGGTGGATATACACTGTAGTAGTGCCGACATTGTGCATGCTCTGTTGCCTGTGTCTATGTGCCTGTGGTTCTGTCAGTGTGATCATGTGATGTATCTGACCCCAGGAATGTGTCAATAAAGTTTCCCCTTCCTGGGACAATGAATTCACGGTGTTCTTATTTCAATTTCCAGGAGTGTATGTCAGATTTTGGCAGCAGTATAATGGGACTGTTGGGACTGTGGTTTATCGTTCCATCGTATTGCTGCTCGCGCTCGTCTGCATCACACGATTTTCGTGCATATCACTTGGTTTAGGAGGGCAATTATGAACGCCAGACAAGATATCAATGACCCCACGTGACTAGCACCTGAGAGGGCAGACATACTGTTCACCCAGTCGTACAGGATTGTGCTGCCATGTCATGTACCTCAAGTCAGTGAATGGACTTGTATGCGACGAGCTGAGTACCCACACTGACAGTGCGATCACTCCTGGAGCACTGCGGCGGCCATTGCTGCGGCTTGCCTCGACGCAGCAGCAGAGAGGGGCGTGCCGACAGTCATGCGCCCCACTACTACTGTGGACAAGAGCGACAACACATCATTTTTAAAACCAGTCCCAGTTCAGCATGCAACACTGTTGACGAATCAGTACGTAGTGTCTAGAAGAGAACGAATGTTGCCAGATGCACGTCATCTTCATACGGGTATTAGCACCTGTCATGATAGTAGAGGGAGGAGAGGAGTGGGGGGGGGGGGTAATTGGGTACACAACTTATAGCCAGTAAGATGGACAGCAGGTGTTATGTTTGTGACGTGATCTCTATGATGGGCCGGCCGGTGTGACCGAGCGGTTCTAGGCGCTTCAGTCTGGAACCGCGCAATTGCTACGGTCGCAGGTTCGAATCCTGCCTCGAGCATGGAAGTGTGTGATGTCCTTAGGTTAGCTAGGTTTAAGTAGTTGTGATGACCTGGGATGTTAAGTCCCTTAGTGCTCAGAGCCATTTGATCTCTATGATGTTATCTTTCAACAAGACAACCCAAGATCGCAAGTTGCTTGGGCTGTCCTGACCTACGTCGATACAGAGGGTGTTCGACTGTTCCCCTGGCTGGCACGTTCTCCAGGTCTCTCACCCACTGAATACATCAGGCCATGAGATTCCGTGAGAGATGCCACCACACTCTGTCCACTGCGATTAATGGTCTGGAGGAAGAGGAGGAGGAGGATGAGGAGTAAGAGATTGGTGATTAACATCAGAGAAGGAGCACAAGCACGGATTAGGGAAGGATGAAGTCGGGAAGCAACTATGCCCTCTGGAAGGAACCATCCTGGTATTTGCCTTAAGAGATTTAGAGAAATCACAGAAAACCGAAATCAGGATGGCCGGACTAGGGTTTGAACCCTCGCCCTCCCGAATGCGAGTCCAATGTGCTAACTAATGATTGAGGGTCTATGGCATAGGTTTAATGCAACATGGAATTAAGACCCGTAGCTTTCATCCAAGCTCAGTTCGACTTGAGACCCAGCTGTGTTAGAGTTGTTGCTGTGTTAGGTGGCAGCTCTGTGTACTAAATTTCGCACACTGTACACCCCCAAATCACCTACAAATATAATCATGTAATCTTCTTCCTAAAGCGTACACATACAATAATTACAATTTTTTGCTGTCCACCCTGGTGCTAAAATTTTAATGGATAGTAATGTAGTTTAGGGTAAATAACGAGAAAAGCAGTTTCAATGTTAAAAGTTAGCTGAAAGTAATTATCTAAACGTGTATGCTATGAAATGCTGTCAAGCATGACAGAGTGTACTCGTCACTTGATCACGGATGAAGAATTTTTCCCGTACTATAGAATGCGGGTAGAGTACGTACTTGTAAAATACTCGTAATTTACTTTTCGTCTCTTCCTCTTTGGGAGAAATCGCCATCTAAAGCAACACAATATGAATATTGAGCCGTGTTGAAGACAGCGTTTTGGTGCAGAAAGGTTCAAATTTCCTCGCGGTCAACATGTCTAGTTAAACAAAGCTCAGAAAATACTAGACACGTTGCTCTGGTAAGGCTATGCCCGATTCCTTCCCCACAATTCTTCAACTGACGAGGAGAACACGGCAACTGTCGTAACCTGATTTCTCAAAAATTTCACTGAGTGTAAAAGGAGTCAAAATAAGCAAACTCGTGTCTCGGCTTATCCGTAGATACTCGACTGTTTCTGAGAAAACGACGGTCAAAATTTTCGACGTAGTTTTGAGGCTTTTTAGGGGGCGATGGTCTCAGCCGAAATCAGGGTGCAGTGGCTAGCATCACGACCTCTCACTTTTTCGCTCAGTGTTCGGGACCCAATTATTCATTGTATTTATTTTATTTTATTACTGTTTCCATTTATCGACCCATGTCCATAGAAGGTTACTACACAAATATTTCTTGTCAGGTTAGGAGATACAGGGGCATTATATTAATTATAAAATTGCAACTGGGTTTCACAATAAATGCCATTGTGTAGAAAATGAGTGTACAGTTTTTTGAAGGATTACTATCTTTTTAAATTCTCATATTCTTATGTAAACTCCTGCATTTTATTCTTATTTTTATTCTTCAGGATGACACCGAACGTTGAAACATTCAAAGGGTAGGAATTCCGACCACCACGAGCATCACGCATAGGCAGGTTTGCCATGTAGAACCGGCCTCAGTGGCCGAGCGGTTCTAGGCGCTTCAGTCTGGAACCGAGTGACCGCAACGGTCGCAGGCTCGAATCCTGCCTCGGACATGGATGTGTATGATGTCCTTAGGTTAGTTAGGTTTAAGTAGTTCTAAGTTCTAGAGGACTGATGACCTCAGATGTTAAGTCCCATAGTGCTCAGAGCCATTTTGCCACGTAGACATTTCTTCGCATGAAACCTCACTCGGGATAGAAACGCCGTTAACATTACTGGAGATTTCACGCATTGGAAATAATTTCACGGCAAAACACTCATTTTGGATCACTTTACCGAAACCTGGCTCTTACAACTGATCATGAAGTACAGGAACTTCACCGAAAGCATTTGCAAATAATTTTCTCATTCATTTATTGATCTTTTGTTTAGTTCATTCACCAGACGTACAGTTAGCAGACGAATAAGGACTACGGTGTTTCAGTATCACTGGAAAACATTCGTGTAGTAATCTTCTACGGAAATGTAAATTGATTAAAAAAAAAGAAATCGTATTTCGAACACGGGGCGCAAAAGCCACTGTGCCACAGCTTCGGTAGAACTATTTACTCGCCAAGAGGCACATAAGGTACCTCGAAAACGTCGACCGTCGTTTTCTAAGAAATGGTCGAGTGTCTATGGAATAGCTGAGAGACGTGTTCGCTTATTGTGACCCCTCTTACTTTGACCGAATTTTCTGGGAAATCGTGTTATGGCACTTGCCGTGTTCTCCTCGACAGATAGTGACCATTCCCTAATGACCGTCCTCCTTTGTTTTTCGGTGTTGAAGTAATGATTAAGAGTTTCGTTCTCGTTGGTCTCGTGTTTAGGTTTCAATAGTTGCCAGGCGGTGCGGCGCGTGATGACGTAAAGGGTGGTTATCAACAGGTCAGCCTGTCAACGCTTGTCCAGCAGCGATTAATGGCGTTGTGCCGGCGTGTCAGCCGTGTAAACAGGCGGACCAGCGTGTTCGACAGGCTCCGCGCTGTCAGTGTGCGTTGCTTCCGTAGGTGAACGGAGGCCTCTGCGGGAGAAATATGTGTTCAGTCTACGAGAGAACGTATAAAAAAAATATGCAACGTGGGAAGAAGGGCCTTAGTGTATTATCTGAGGCAATGCAAGATTAATTACGATCTGTGACACCTACGCTTGTGTTCAAATATTTGTAAAGTTGTGTCTATACAGGATGTTTCAAATAGATTCATGTAATTTCACAAGACTATAGCAGCAACGCCTTAGCAGAAATGAATGTTCCTGATAACCTTCTTATCCCTATCAGAAATCTCTGTTCTGATAGCAAAGCAGTAATCAACTTGATGGCACTATTTCAAGCCTTTTGAACAATATATGTGGTTGGATTACTCTCTTTCAAATTCTGAAGGTGGCAGGGGTAAAATACAGGGAGCGAAAGGCTATTTACAATTTGTACAGAAACCAGATGGGAGTTATAAGAGTCGAGGGGTATGAAAGGGAAGCAGTGGTTGGGAAGGGAGTGAGACAGGGTTGTAGCCTATCCCCGATGTTATTCAATCTGTATATTGAGCAAGCAGTAAAGGAAACAAAAGAAAAATTTGGAGTAGGTATTAAAATCCAGGGAGAAGAAATAAAAACTTTGAGGTTCGTCGATGACATTGTAATTCTGTCAGAGACACCAAAGGACTTGGAAGAGCAGTTCAACGGAATGCACAGTGTCTTGAAAGGAGGATATAAGATGAACATCAACAAAAGCAAAACGAGGATAATGGAATGTAGTCGAATTAAGTCTGGTAATGCTGAGGGAATTAGATTAGGAAATGAGACACTTAAAGTAGTAAAGGAGTTTTGCTATTTGGGGAGCAAAATAACTGATGATGGTCGAAGTAGAGAGGATATAAAATGTAGACTGGCAATTGCAAGGAAAGCGTTTCTGAAGAAGAAAAATTTGTTATCATCGAGTATAGATTTAAATGTCAGGAAGTCGTTTCTGAAAGTATTTGTATGGAGTGTAGCCATGTATGGAAGTGAAACGTGGACGATTAATAGTTTAGACAAGAAGAGAATAGAAGCTTTCGAAATGTGGTGCTACAGAAGAATGCTGAAGATTAGATGTATAGATCACATAACTAATGAGGAAGTATTGAATAGAATTGGGGAGAAGAGGAGCTTGTGGCACAACTTGACTAGAAGAAGGGATCGGTTGGTAGGACATGTTCTGAGACATCGAGGGATCACCAATTTAGAATTGGAGGGCAGCGTGGAGGGTGAAAATCGTAGAGGGAGACCAAGAGATGAATACACCAAGCAGATTCAGAAGGATGTAGGCTGCAGTAAGTACTGGGAGATGAAGAAGCTTGCACAGGATAGAGTAGCATGGAGAGCTGCATCAAACCAGTCTCAGGACTGAAGACCACAACAACAACAACATGTGCAAGTAGCTACAAATATTAGGACAATATGTTAAGAGAAAAAGTCTTCATGGCCGGACTGGCAGGATCCGAATTGGAGGACGAAGAAACAGTGATTTAACATTTGTTGATGACACCGCGCTGTGCGCAGAATCACAAGTGGAAATGAACTGCCGCATAGGGTTAAGAGAGAAAGTAAGATGCTTGGTTTGTCAGATAATAAGAAAAAGATCAAAGTCATGAAAATCGACAACTACTGACGTGCTATCAGAATATGAAGAAGTTGATCACTTTGTCTAGCTGGGCTAATTAGTCAGAAAGTGGGTGGCTCTGCACAGAATATACGGAGTAGAATTATTCTGGGAAAAGGGGGAGGTGGGATGGGCTGCTGCATCGAAGCAGACAGTGATTTGGAAAGACCGAGCCCTAACCACACTTACGAAATGAAGTCAGCTGAAATCTCTGGTCTTTTCAGTTTTCTTTTATGGGACTGGAACGTGGCTTTTGTGATGTGAACATACAGGAGGTTGCTGCAAATGTCATGGTTGGACAATTGAAACAACAAATCAATCCTTCAGGAACTCAGCAAATCAATCCTTCAGGAACTCAGGCTGAAGAAGAGGTAGTCCAGTATTTGTTTACAGCGAATCCTGCAGTTCTTTGATCACGTAGTTCGACCACAGGAGGATAATTTGGAAAAGATGATGTGTGTGTGAAATCTTATGGGACTTAACTGCTAAGGTCATCAGTCCCTAAGCTTACACACTACTTAACCTAAATTATCCTAAGGACAAACACACACACACACACACACACACACACACACACACACACACACACACACACACATGCCCGAGGGAGGACTCGAACCTCCGCCGGGACCAGCCTGGAAAAAATGATCATCCATATCTAAGTCGAAGGGAAAGTATTGCAGGGAAGAACACTGAGATGATGTATGGACCACATAAAGGAGAAGAGAAACCAAACATGGCTCCAGCTACTCCGAGATGCAGAACAGGAAAAATGGAGACAAGCTAATAAGAAGAAAGGCGGAGTATTGATGATGATGATGTCTTCTACAAGAATGAGGAGGCTTGGGATGAATTTTAACTTATGCATGGGACCACAAATGTAAATTTTCAAAATAACCATCCGTTTTAAAAAGGGTAAATCGTTTATATTCACACAAATACATCTTGGGATGCTTTTTACAATTGCATTTGGGATCAGACGCGTCCCATATTTTTGCATGTGTGTCTGGAGTGGCTGTGCAGTTGTCCTAAAGTTGGCGGAAGGGGGCGCACATAGACGGCGTTTTTCACACCCCACACCGGAGTTAAAAATCTGACCTTGGAGGCCACAGGTGCAATGCTAGACCGTAGCTCCCTTAGGGGCGACTGAGGCACCTTATCTGATTTTACTCAACGTCTGACCCGGTTCGTGGTCCTTGATTGATGGTGCACGTTTTCAGTTTCAGGTTGGCTATCTAAAGGCTACGAGGGGCAATAAAAATTTGATTATCAGTATTTCATATAATTAGTGACGCAGTTTAAGAATTTAAAATGCTGTCGCAGTTTACTCAGTAAGAGGTATAATCTTAAGTTCTAACAAACTAAGACAAGTATTATAGTTGTTGTTGTAGTCTTCAGTCCAGAGACTGGTTTGATGCAGCTCTCCATGCTACTCCATCCTGTGCAAGTTTCTTCATCTCCCAGTACCTACTGCAACCTACATCCTGGATCTGTTTAGTGTATTCATCTCTTGGTCTCCCTCTACGATTTTTACCCTCCACGCTGCCCTCCAATACCAAATTGGTGATCCCTTGATGCCAGAGAATATCCCCTACCAACCGTTCCCTTCTTCTGGGCAAGTTGTGCCCAAATTTCTCTTCTCTCCAATTTTATTCAGTACCTCCTCATTAGTTATGTGATCTACCCATCTAATCTTCAGCATTCTTCGGTGGCACCACATTTCGAAAGCTTCTACTCTCTTCTTGTCTAAACTATTTATCGTCCACGTTTCACTTCCATACGTGGCTACACTCCATACAAATAGTTTCAGAAACGATTTCCTGACACTTATATCTATACTCGATGTTAACAAATTTCTCTTCTTCAGAAACTCTTTCCTTGCCATTGCCAGTCTACATTGTATTATAGTTATAAACTATGTATTTATATCTACATCTATATTTTTCAAGTTATCTTATGGTCTGCTGCGGAGGATGCTTTGTGTAATATTGTCACTTTCACCTTCTGCTATTCCTGTCGCGTAATGTTGGCGGAAAGAACGATTGCTGGTAAACCTTTGTGTGTACTCGAATTTCTTGAATTTTACCTTAATGGTCTTTTCGCGAGATATACATAGGACGAAGAAATATACTGGTTGCTATTCTAGGAACATATGCTCTCAGAATTAACAGTAGACCATACCGTGATGCAGTAGGTCTCTCTTGCCGCGTCTGCCACTGGAGCTGGCTGAGCATCTGCGTGATGCTTACGCGCTTAGTAAATGATCCTGTAACGAAACGTGCTGCTCTTCTTTGAACCTTCTCTATATCCTCTTATCTGTTCTGTCTGGTGTGGATCCCATAGTGTCACGCTATGTTTAAGTATTGGTCGAACTAGTCTTTTTAAGCTACTTTCTTTGTTGATGGTCCATATTTCCTAAGGATTCTTCCAATGCATCTTTGCCTGGTATCTGCTTTGCTCACGATTTATTATATGAGGTCGTTCCATTTCAGATCTCTCCGTATGCATACTCTTGCGTATTTTTTGGAAGTAATTCTTACAGTGATTGTTATTCAGTTGTGTGATCATACAATAAGCGGTCTTTCTTACATTTATGTTGAGGTTCGGTTGCCACTCCCTGGACCAACCGTCGATCCTCTATAGGTCTTCCTACATTTCGCTCCAGTTTTCTGGCATTTGCATTCCTCTGTATACAACAGCATCGTCCGCGAAAAGCCTCATGGAACTTCCGACATTGTCTACTATGTCATTTATATACAGAGCGAATCACCTAAAACTTGCACCACAAATATTGCAGAAATGGGAAGCGCTATTAATGTGTGATTTTATAGAATAGATTGGTATTCAGGGGTTCGTATTGTTAGCCAATGCAGATTATAATAACAGTTAGAAAGTGTATTTTTTGTGCAAACTTACACTTTTTTAAATGGAACATTGCCTATTGACGTGAAGAAACTAAAAGTAAGGTAAGTTAGTGTGTCATGGTGTTTGTTTCAGGCTTATAATACGAGTCTTTTACGACATGCCGTATATTGAAAAGTTTCCACACCGACACTTGGTTGTGCCATTCAACTTGTGCAGATTCTAGGTACGATGTTGTTATGTTTGCTAACAGTGTGCTTGCTAGTCAGTTATGAAACTGGAATTATATATTAATACCTTCATCTGCTGACGGGCGTTGATATATATTTCAACGGGGACAGGTGAAAATGTGTGCCCCGAATGGAACTCGAACCCGGGATCTCCTGCTTACATGGCAGACGCTCTATCCATTCTTTTTTTTATCTAATTTTGTTCTACATTGTTCCTTAAATTTGTTCTGGGCGGAAGTCTGATGACAACCACTTAGGTTCTTCGTTGATCCATTCACTCAGTTTTTTGGTACAGAGGGTAGCTAACCCTCTGACCGAAAACGCTGAGCTACCGTGCCGGCAATCCATCTGACCCACCGAGGGCACAGAGGATAGTGCGACTGCACGGACTATCTCGCGCACGCCTCCCGCGAGACCCACATTCTCACCTTATATGTCCACACACTACATTCGTGGAGTCCCTACCCAACACACTCATTACTTGTGGAAGACATTCTTACCAAGTCCCGTAAGAGTTCGGTAATATGTGTGCATCCGCTCAGAAGAAGGTCATGGCCGGTATTGCCAGAACTATATAATTATATGGAATGGTGTCTGTTCTTTCGGACATGTCCTAAAGAACATGCAGAACGAATGCAGAAAAAGCCGACGTGCTCATGCTGTATGGAGAGTGTAGGAAGAATGCAGTTCGTTCTTGTCCGGCGCATGAGGCAAGATAGCCAATAGAAGCCAACCACCTCGGTAGTTACTTATAACCTCTTCAACCAGTTACTAAAAGTGGTAGTGTGGCACCTAAACAACGTAACAGAAGGAACAAAGTGATGACAGAGGAGAGGAAAATTAATGTTCTTGCTGCTTTTGCAGTTGATCCACACGTTACCTCCCGCGCAATCGCATGTGGAAGTGCCAGGAGTCAGGCAGATGTCTCCGCGTTCTCCATGGACATAGGTTGTACCCCATCACATCTCTCTCCATCAAGAGCTGCATGGAAACGATAATGAAAATCGTGTTAACTTCTGTACTTGAGAGTCTAGACAGGATACTCCACATGTATCATCTATCTTGTTTAATGATAAAGCCACATTTACCAATCATGGTCACATAAACTGCCGAAACATGTACTATTGTCTGTTGACAATCTCCGTTGGCTTCTTCAGGTGAAACGTCAGCATCCGTGGAGTGTGCACGTGTGCTGCGGGATAGTGAACCATCAGCCCATAGGCCCATTTTTGATCGACAGAAAAGTGAACGCCCACAAGTATCTCAGCCACCTAGCAGACCATCTTCCACGGATGGTAGAAGATGTTCCTCTGCAGACGAGGAGGAACTTGTGGTACCAATATGATGGCTGTCCAGACCATAGTGCACGAAGTATTACAGCATTTCTCCACGAAATGCTTCCAAATCGTTGGACTGGATGCAGAGGATATGTACCTTGGCCGGCTCGTTCCCCGAGTTTGACGTCTAAGCTTAAAGACGCTGTCTACAAAGACATACCAACCACATCCGATGATATACAACTACCTGTTACTTCCGCCTGCTCGTACGTCTCGGCTGAAACGCGAGAAAGTGTGCAGCATTGTTCCATACCAGCCCGGAAGCGTGTATTGCCACTACCACTGATCATATTCAACACAACCTATGACTGGTCAGAATTCACCTAACTAGCGTATGCACTTGTGTTGTTGTTTAGCGTGTGCTACCATATGTATTGTACAAGTGTCGGAGTGGGAACTTTCCAAAATATGATATCTCATAAACGACTCGCACTAGAATCCTGCACCAAACGCCAATAACATTCTAATTTACCCTATTTTTAGTTTCTTAATGTCAATAGGCAATGGTCCATTCAAACTAGTGTGTGTTTGCACGAAAATACACTTTCTAAGTATTACTACATCCTGATTGATTGGCAAACAATACGAGGCCCTGACTACCAATCTATTCTGTGAAAACCGCACATCAGCAGCACTTTCCTTTTCCGCAATGATTTAGGTGATTCACCTTTTATATCGTGACCTATAACACTGAGGTACGATCGAAGTTATTTTTCCGCCTGAACACTTCCCTCTTTTGAGAATGATATGCTGTGTTCTGAAACTTCCTGGCAGATTAAAATTGTATGCCGCACTGAGACTCGATTTCGGGACCTTTGCCTTCGAGGGCAAGTGCTCCACCATCTGAGCTAACCAAGCACAGCTCCCAATCAATCCTTACAGCTCTACTTCGGCCAGTCTCTCGTCCTCTACCTTCCAAGCTTCACAGAAGTTCTCCTACGAAACTTGCTGTGTTCTGTTTGCTAGGAGCTCTTCAGTTCAATCACACAGATGGCCTCATATTCCGCACTTTTTTTTCCTGTCTCAGGCATGGATGTGTGTGATGTTCTTAGGTTAGGTAGGTTTAAGTAGTTCTAAGCTTAGGAGACTGATGACCTCAGATATTAAGTCCCATAGTGCTCAGAGCCATTTGAACCAAGATCGTTTACGACACCCATGTTGATTCCTACAGATGAGATTTTCGGTCTTCAGAAATGTCATAATACGTGCCCATAAAACATATTCCAAAATTCTACAACCGACTGACAGCAGAGATATAGGCCTTTAGTGTGGTGCGTATGTTCGACGACCCTTCCAAAGGTTTGTTTGAATATATTATTCTTTGGAGAATGGTTTGTGTGTGTGTTTGTGGGGGGGGGGGGGGGGAGGGGGGGGGGTGTTTACTCTGATATAGCACTGTTGTCTTCGTGCAGTCTTTGCCACGGGAACTGTAGCGTGCAAAATATATACGAAAACGTAGATATCAGCCAGAACTGAGCTACTTCATTTCGCACCATGAAGGGTAACATTGGTAACAAAGAGGAACAATTGTGAGAAAATATTTCATTGTAATTTCATTACGGGGGACGATAAAATATGCTTCTCGTGAACGTGTTGATACCGGACAGAAGTACGGCGTGTTCAAAAATTCATCCGGGGATTCCAGGTAAATCCACGGCTGAAAATCGCTCTCGCACCATTTTATTATCTGTATCAGTGAGTTAAAAAATGTAAAAAAAAAGCCTTTGATCATCGAAACTCTCGTTGGTAATGCGAGATCATGTGGCACATCCTCTGTAATGAAAACGAAAAGGTATAATATTTGAAATATGTTTATTTGTCTACATAATATGTTTAAATTCAGTTTTTTGAAGCGACGTCCGAATTCTTTTATTGTCTCCAACCTTTGTGGTGCGTGAAAGGGTTAAGCTACGATTCCCAGAACGAAGAGACGCTTCGTTACGCAGTTTCAGTTCTGTTAGGTAGTGGACAGGGTCACTGTTACATGAGTATAATTTTTAATCCACTTTCTATATTTGTGTAGGCCACTTCCAATTTTTCCTCAGGTTTCACCTTGCCTGTCTATTTCCCAAGCAATCATAAACTGATTGAAGTTCTCCGGTGGCCGTTACAGGAGCACGATCAACAAACAGACGCATTGTGTCGGTAAACAATTTTTACAAAAAGATTGTTTCTAAGTGGCGTAGTAAAGCATAGCTTTCAAATGTGTACCAAATATCAACCTACTGTAAAGTCTGGTTTCTAATTCTTTATGTAGAGAAATGAAAACTGCATGCTTAACAAAATCTGAAATACACTACCCTCTGAACATACTACTATTCAGTCACAAATAAAGTTAACTAAGTCAAGGAAATACCAGAGTATCAAAATGCGGGATCAGAGCGCGGGCGATCACATAGATTCAGTTGAAGGTAAATCAAAAGCTAGACTTCGATTTGTTGGCGGGATACTAGAAAACTAGAATTTATACACATAAAGTGTAGTTAATTTTGTTTGTACATGAGTGCACAACTCCGAAATATTTTTCAAATGAAAACATTGTTCGTTATGTGCTGTACAGTTTTGAAACTTATTTGCTACTGGCCAATCTCGACTTTTAGTCATTGTGAAGCAGCCTATACACATGCCAAAACAAATACAGAATGAAAGATGTAACGATTATAAAAACTCCAAATGGCAGCGTTCTCAGTTTAACATGAGATACAACCAAAGATACTAGAATGCACAGTAGAGATCACAAGGCGTATGCGCAGCAGCAAGACGCGTCGCTAGCCTGAGAGTGCACCCAACCAGCGTTCCGCAGTTGCCATAACGTACTGTGTAGTAATTGCGTTTACGAGCGGAAGGGATTTTTTAGAGTAAGTTTTTAAGTGAAAAATATTGGTTTGCTGCGCGATCGCCAGTTGTACTAACTGCAGCAAACAACGAAGTAATTTAGGAATTAAGTTTCGTATATTTCCTAAAAACAATGAGGCAAAATTAAAATGGATGAATGCTTGTAAACGAGCAGATTGGTTTTCAGTTGAAAATGCTCGTGTCTGCTTAATACATTTTACTGATTAGGATGCATATTGAAAACTGATGTTATTCCAACTCTAAATCGACCGTCCTCTGATGCTGATTTAGGGTTTAGTAATGAGACTAATAGTGACAGAAATACACCGGCACAAAAACGAAGCTGCAGTAAGGAAGTAGCATTTGCTTTTCAGATAAATATATTACCAACCAATGAAGAAATTACTACTAGACAAAACATAAACCGTAAAAACAAACACTTTTGTAAATGCGACAATGTGTGTTTACGCCAACAATTAGAAATTATGGAAACAAAAAAAAAAAAAAAAAGATCTTAGGCAAAAGAATTCAGATGTACAGCATCGTCTCTCTCTCTCGGTGTAGCGCTGAGTTGCATGAAATTAAAACATGTTCAAAAAATGATTCAGGGCTCTTTTTGTGACTGTCAACACCAAGTGATTACGAAATGACAGGGTGCTAAGCGGTCATCTAGAGATACTGCAAAGACTGCGACATAACATTGCCTGCCTCATAAAGCGTTACCTTTTGCCAGAGACGTACTGAAATATCCTCTTCCTAGTGAAGTCACTATCAAAAGAAGACTCAGGCAATGTAGTGGTGGTACACCAGATTTTATTGATTTAAGCCTTAGTGTTAAAAACTCAAATTTATAAACAAAATTTGAAAAAGACGTCGTTCGGAGGCATTAGATAAGAAAAAATCATATGACTAATGTAAAGCTTAACAGTAACAATAACAACAATTATAATAAAACACTAAAACTTAGAAAACCTCGATTACATTCGTACTTCGGGGGTGGCTTATTTATGTGTATGTGCCGTGTGCCTATAAGCTTCAATGCAGAGCGTCATGGCGGGAGGGTTCACGGTGGCGTCCAGCTCACGGCCCCTGCGTGTGACCCTTACTGTAGGAATAACCTATTACTTACATTCAGATAACTTCAATTAATATGTTGCAAGACATGTAGCATTCTGGAACCACGCGACCGCTATGGGCGCAGGTTCGAACCCTGCCTCGGGCATGGATGTGTGTGATGTCCTTAGGTTAGTTAGGTTTAAGTAGTTCTAAGTTCTAGGGGACTGATGACCTCAGATGTTGAGTCCCATAGTGCTCAGAGCCATTTGAACCATTTTTTGTATCTAATAAAGACAGAATGTTAACAATCCATTTTGAGGAACCATTAAGATGTAACCTCCAGTGAGGTGTCTGAAAGTCTGCTGAGAAATGGCAGCCCATTCTTCCTCAAGCGCCGAAACCAGAGAGGGTAGTGACATTGGACGCAGGGGTATGGAGCGAATTCGACGTATAACTCATCCAAATGGTTCAAATGGCTGTAATCACTATGGAACTTAACATCTGAGGCCATCAGTCCCCTAGACTTAGAACTACTTAAACCTAACTAACCTAAGGACATCACACACATCCATGCCCGGGCAGGATTCGAACCTGCGACTGTAGCAGCAGCGCGGTTCCGGACTGAATAACTCATCCCAAAGGTGTCCATTAGGTAGACGTCGGAACTCGGGGCAGGTCAGTAGAATTCAGGAGTGTAACAGCCCAAAAACCAATGCCTCACAGATGCTGCCTGATGACATGGTGCTTTGTCATGCCGATAGAAAATAACCATTACCCTCGAACTCTTCTTAAACTGTAAGCAGTTCGCAGTGCTGCAAAATGTGATCACATCCTCCCACATTTAGTGTTTTATTAAGCACAACCAGGTGACCACAACCAGTATTTTAACACCACCTCCTGCGTTCCTCACTGTTGGCATTAAACATGATGTTAGGTAACGTCCTCCATACATTCCTCAAACCCACACCCTCCCATCGGATTGTCACACGGTATACCATGGCTCATAACTCCACTCATCCACTGTTCAATGTCGTCGCTCTTAACACCATCTCGAGCCTCGCTTAGCACTTACTACAGAAATGTGCGGCTTATGAGGGTGTGCTCAACCATTGTACGCCAATATTCTTAACACTCTACGCACAGTCATTGTGCTAGCTGGACTGCGGGAAGCACTTTGTACTCACGAGTGATTCCTTACGCTGAGTCGTGCGACTTTTTACGACCTGTCTCCGCTCGACGGAATCTGTCCGTCAGTACACGAGGTCTGCCTCGTCTGTGCTGTCGTAAACTAGTGGTGTCTCGTGCAACTTGCTACGGAAAGCTCTTTGCATACTTACTGCCGATTTGCAACAGGGCAACTGCAGCACGCAAAATGCTTTCTATGTCTGATTCGCCTCCATTTTCGGCAGACGCGCTCGGTGGCGTCCTTTTCCAAACTAAATTATCGACACCACGTTCGAATAAACTTTGAGAGTTTTTCTTTCACGTACTTTATCATTTGCTACGTTTCGTTAACTATTATCCACGCTGATGTTTTAAAATGTTTCACTGACTTCATAATTGCTCTGTATTTTCTCATTTCTTGTTTACGCTCGACTCGTGGACTTGTACTGTAAAGCTCCAAGCCATGAAAAACGGGGCCATATTTACAAATTCCAATTATGTTGTTCAGGACGATTGTAGATAACGTCCACCAGATATCCAAGCACTTGTAGACCGTAATCGGAAAACTACACGATACATGTGTCAAGACAATTCTATGATGTCGCTTTCCACACCGGCTCATGCATCGTTTTGCATTTGTCCAGATAATGTGTTTCCAGTGAGGTGCTGCCTTGTCATGGACGCTAGGCTTATATCTCTCCCAAAAGTTAAGACCAAGGAGTAGGAAAACTTTGGAGTTTGCTGATTACTGAAAGAAAATGTTTGTTGATTATTATTTTTGTGTATCATGGCTGGAGGTTAATCAGCAGAAATGACCTATGCCCGGGTCAATTGCAAATGTTGATACGATGGACCAAAATGCGAGCTTATAGAGTTTTTACCTCTTCCACTCTACGTTGATGATTTCATTCATGTAACTCCGCTTTTGATGGATTAGATAACCAATCCTTACTACCCGTAACTCTAGATGCGATTTCTGTTATAAGCAACGAGATTTAATAGTAAAAAATCGATCTAATACAAGTGATACATATAACGTCTGCAGGAAATTTGGTCCTCAGGACACTGGTAATAGTAGAATTGGTAAATGTGAAGCTTCTCCTTAGATCGTATGCAAGTGAAGCATCATTCTGGTCTATCGAAGTGCCTTATGTTTCATTCCTTTCGTTACAACAAAATGGTTCAAATGGCTCTAAGCACTATGGGACTTGACGTCTGAGGTCATCAGTCCCCTAGAGCTTAGAACTACTTAAACCTAACTAACCTAAGGACATCACACACATCCATGCCCGAGGCAGGATTCGAACCTGCGACCGTAGCAGTAGCGCGATTCCGGACTGAAGCGCCTAGAACCGCTCGGCCACAGCGGCCGGCTTACAACGAAAGTTACATTCACTAAGAGTAAGGAGTATTAAGTGACTGAAATTGTGTCACGTAGCTGCTTGCCGTACTGTACAGTCTCAAATAGTCCTGAAATGAAGACCACTTTCGGTTTATCGAGTTTTAAGACGTACGACGGCCAGTCACGATTAAGCGTGTGCATAGAAAAGGGAGATGTACCGGTCTTTTGGTGACAGTAAAAGTTAATGCATTAGTCAATGTTGCATTACTTCGTGCAGATATTTTAAAATTTTTAAGCATCACCGCAGTTTAGTTAAGATGCACGTAATTCTGTAAATGGCCTCTTCACATAGAAATTGTTATGTCTCCGTACGTAGAACTGAATCTGACTCTTATATCTTATCATAGGTTCGTACATCGGTGGTATTTACCTAAATTAAATAATCAAGTTACTCTTGCTTAATTAGACCTTAAAAAGAATTTTTTTCCAAATCCAAAGCTTTTGTGACGGTTTGCTACGTGTCTGTCGAATAATTACGAAGACCTAAAAGGGAAGTCTATCCACACAAATTTGTCGTCATTTTCCGTAGCCTTTGAAATGACATGCTTTTTGATCAGGAATTATGTGTAATGACTCTGTGAGGGGCAACCTAATGGTCAATACTTTAGTGGCCTGTATAAATATTTGCTTTCATTTGGTATATTTTACATTTCTGTAGAAATATATTTTGGCCTTAGGCAGTCTAAAGCCCTGTCTAGCTGACGTCCCCTCTTGCTTGTACTGGACATCTCTTCGTAGTGGAAGGACTCGGAGTGATTGCTTCGGAATCCTAGGCTCAAGGGAGACGTGCCGAGAGGAGCAAGTGAGATCTTTAGATAGATAGTACTCAATTCTCATCTAGACGACTGACGTCACGGATTCGAAAAGCGTACTGGTTCCTGCGTTTCATTTCTAATGGATTGGTATTGCTGAGGACATACACATTAAGCAGAAAGCAAGGGAGGAATTCTATAAATGGCACGGATTAAGTTTCAGCGGTATTAACACCGCACATGATGACAAGCCAGAATGAAGATACACGTAGAAAATGTTAATGTCAATTGCCCCGGCACCTGATGTTGGCGCGGAGTTAATCACTAAAAGTTATGTAATATTTAGGATGGAACAGAGTATTCAAAGCAGCGGCGAATTGGAAGTATGTTGTTTTTTAATCATTAAGTAAAGAAGACTGCCGACATCTGCAGTAACTGTCCCTGCCAACTGTTGAAGACAGCTAGACGCCCGAATAGCCGGGTGCGTTAGCACGCCTGATTGCCGAGTACCGGTCCCGGATCGAATCCGCCTGGCGGAATAACGACAGGAGCTGGTTTGCCAGTTAACCAAGATGTGGGTTTTAGGCGGTTTCCCGCAATACCGAGATGGTACCCACGTCCCACCTCATTTACACGATTCGCACACATTTGAAACACGTTCTTACACTTTCACATTGGTTAATACTAGACACAAGTAGATGGGGCACACAAATTCCTTCAAGAGAGGAAAGGGCGACGACAGGAAGGGCATCCGTCCACCCTCTTCCATTAAATTGCGATGCAATATTCCTGTGGGCATGCATGCATATCCGAAGGAACACTTCATTGCAATTCTGAACAGATCCTACAATAGCATATTTTTTCGCCGACCCAAGCCAGCGACCTTCGATTAAAATGTCTCCTCCGTACGGAAATACACATAATGAATGTACGAGTGCAAGTTGTAAACAGTCGTGCTCGGTTGGTCTAATGATGAGGCGACCGCTCGCAATAAGCGGGAAATCCGGGTTTGAGTCCCGGTGCGGCACAAATTTTAACTGTCGCCATTCGATTATACAGCTGTGGTTCTTCATATTCGCAACGGCGAAGACATTTCATGAATTTTTATTACAGTTATGTGAAGAAGGTGGTGAGTAGTGCTAGAGTTCTCTCCTTCTTGAAGTTGTAGTCTTACTCGAAGGCCGATGCCAGCAGCGCCGCTAGACTCAGTGCCAGCTCCGTCAATCCAGATGCGTTGTTAATCCAATTGCGTCGTCCACATGCACACGTAACACTTTCACTGTTCTATTACTCAGTTGCGTGTCGCATTTCACTCGCGAATCCGAATAGTTAAAAATCACTTTCACTTTTACTCAGTTTCTTCCCGGCCGATGCACCATATGTGGGGCGGCGGGTGGAATTGAATGTTGTTATTTAATTTTGTAGAATGTAGAAACATTCCCTGCCGTTTTAACCATTTGTGGGGCGGCGAGTGGAATTAACTGTTATATAAATGTTCCTATTATTTATGCTGTCTTTTGCCGTTCTCAACACTGGCTCTCTAACTACAATATTGGCAACCAGAAAGTGATTAGCAAAACGTGAAGCCTGTAACTAGAATTCCTAGTGCCCACTTCATCTGAGAAACACACTTATAGCTGCAGCTTATAGCTCTGAGAAGTTAGGAGATTGTCTGGGATTCATAATCAAAAACGATTTTCTAAAAATAGTTCTCTGTATTGTGAAAGTCACAGATGAAAAAAAAAAAAGAATCCACACAATCTGACTAACAGAGCAGTTCAGAGTCTAATGCGCTGATGCAACTATAACTGTCCAAATTAAATGTTTAAATGAATGCTCGCCATAATTTGACGATTAGGTTCATCGAACGCCACGCTAAATAATGGTAGAATGTCTGTCCCGCGGCGGCACGTGAAAATACGACATACGCAAACTGAAGCTAGATAATTAAAATCATCCCAAAATTAACACTTCACTCGAAAATGATTTCATGGTTACGCGTATCCCGAGTAACTTAATACGGCATCCGAGGCTGTTTATAGCAATGATATCGACGCGACGCGACTCCCGACACAGATGGTGTGCTATTCAGCGTCTGGAGAGAACTGGGGGCCTTTTTTCCACTCGCAGCGTTCTTTTATATAAAGCCGCGGTGAGGACGGCTAAGGGAACGCCTGATCAAATCGGCTCTCCCGAATAGCCGCTGGGCTAGTAATGCACCACTTTAAGTTACCGAATAAATCATAGCTTCTTTTGCTAATGGCCGATGAAGCTCTCAATTTAAATGTGCATTCAGCACACAGGTAAGTAATCATAATAAAAGTTTGACGTGGCTAAGTTAAATATTTTGGGCGAGAGAATTAATTTAATTACACTGCACGCAGTAGACGAGCTCTGAACTTGCCCTTTGGAGATACGCTATCGCTATAGTTTTATAGTTATTCAAATGAAACTTCTCACATCTTTATGGTTACAGCGGATCTCCATTCTACTTAAATATAAACATCCTAGCCTTATTTATTAGCCTACTTAATCTATCTTGCTTCCTTAATTTTTAAGTTAAAAACCAGAAAATTATGAATTTAGAAAAAAAATCTTAATTTGTGAGATCCAAAGTACTGTTTCTATTAAATTATTATGGAAAAGGAATCTAAATATAAATTTTTAAGTCTCTAGCTCTTTTTTGTTGCGCCAATGATTTTTACAGAAAACGTCCAAATTTCGAAAATGGTTAAAGTTATCGAACTGATATTCAACACATATTAATTTAGTATTACTCCTGACATGCTAGAACCGTTTCAGGTTATTTGCTTGATTTTTAAAGTATTGCGCAACATTGATGACGTCAGAGCTAGTTACAACGGACTAGGCTGGCACACAGTGGAAAGACTGCTGTGAACTTACTACGGCGTGAGTAGTCTGCTTCCCTACATCACCCTCTACTAAATTTTTTTTTGGAATGTTCATGAATGAAAAAAAATTTAATTACAAAAAGGGAAGCAAGAGTACAGCTTAACTCCCTATGAAAAATTAAAATTGAAATGTAACATATAGAAATATTAAAAGAAAACTGATTAGCCACTTCAATTATTTAAATTACTGGCATGTTCACTGCCTCTTAAGCAATATTATCCCTCAAAATTTAAGCAAAATCAATGAAACACTTTGGCATACATATTGCCTTAGACAAACAAACACATAAAATATGTAAAATTATGAAAATCTTAAATCCATTAAATACATTTTTATATACACAAATTCAAAGAAAATAACACAGTTATTCAAGGTACATAAACAGATGATTATATCTTAGCAGTCTTTTCTAAACCTGAAAGAAAATTTCACAAATCATTTTTACACACGTGGTTGTAGCCGCTTTGGCTGGCGTTCTACACTTCCATTCACAAGGGTAGAGGAGGGGAAGTTGCTATGGTGTGCGTCCTTCACATTCACTCTAAATTACATGGGGAAAGGGGAGGGGTCACTGTGAGTTGTGTCCAAGTCACTCCACGCTTTCACGCAGCTACCAGGCTGCCATTATCTGGTTTGTCCTGTAGAACAAACAAAAAGAGTGCCTCAGACTCTGTTCACTTAATATCTAAGGGTGGGTCACAATGAAATGGGGATATATACATTTTGTCCTTCAATATGTTACTGAAACAAAGTTAAAAGAACCTTTTTAATTGTACTCTTTTGGTTACTTAATTGTCATAAAATCGGTAAACAAATGGCTCAAAACGCCGTAGGTCACGTACTAGAGAAAATTTATGCTCAAGGCATACAATCATGAATCCTATTTAATTTCAATTTATTATTTCTGGGCCGGAACATTGAACCAATGCTCGGTACATTCCTGATACATTTGTATTTCATTTACTTAACTGACTCATCTTCGATTACCTTATTCTTAGAGATAGTATGCGTGTATTTGATTAGCAGTTGTTTTCTCAGCTTCTTTGTACATGTGAGTAACTTTTGGTAATAGTACAGTTCTGAGTGTTCAAAACACGCTACGTTTAGTTGACTACTAAATCCACTTATTGGTCCTCTGCTGCTGTGTCAGTTCCACATCTGCAGTTGTGTACTTACTTCATCGAAGTGTATTTATGCTGAGCTAAAAATAATGTTTCACGTCTGTCATTATGTTATTCAATTATGATGCTAGTGTATGTACTTATTTAACACTCACTCTATTAACATTTAAAGCATAGGATAGCACATTTATTTCATATCTATAGTGTATTGCAGCTGATCAGTTTGCTCACGTGGCAATCCATTTCCACTCGATCGGACGCTGAAACCACAGGTAGTCTCTCTCGACCTACCACTAAAATGCATTAAGTAATTACGGACGAGCGTAATGCTAAATTCCTTAAACCTATAGGACACCATGAGCTGCTCTGTCTCATCTAACATAAGGGTACCTATGGTCGCATTCACGCCTCCAACTCATAACCTCAATACGTGTAGGTGTGTTCTGTCACACACTACACCAAATAACGGCAGCTCCAACCTTATAAATACTTCAGGGACGTGTCCTTCACGTCTCAACCACAAACACTGTTCAGTTCTATTACACTGCCATTCCTTGCTACACGAGATGAGTTTATTCTTACAACTTATCTGCATATTTTTCATAACACTAAGCACTCTCTTTTACTATTAATTAGTTAGCTCTACAGCATACAATAGGTTTCACTGCCACTTCAGATCCTGCTTGTACACGAATTTGTATATCTTTTTTAAAATATTATTGTGCGACCATTTCCAATAAAACAACACTTTGTACTTACTATATTACCAGGGTTCTATACATAATTGTTACTCAAATACATTTGTATCTTAATAACGTCATACTTCTCTATTGCTTATGTCACTGTTAGGTTTGTCACATTAGGTTTTTTTCTTCACTAATCGGTGGTTAGAATGGTTCCAGAACTCATGGCTTGATAGCCATGACGGGAAATTTTAGTATTTGAGAGTAAGCGCCGAAATTTTGGTGGATAGGAAAGATGAAGAATGAGTGAGACCTGAAATGGGAAAGAAGATCTCACACAGCTGGGACTGCACAGCTGCCACACTGTGTAGAGGTTACAGAACAACCTCCTCCCTACAGAATTCATTAATTTCATAAAATTTTCGTATTAGAAAGAACGGGTCGAAATTTTTGTAGATACGAAAGATGAAGAACGAGTGAGACCTGAAATGGAAAGAAGATCTCACACAGCTGGGACTGCACAGCTGCCACACTGTGTAGAGGTTACAGAACAACCTCTTCCCTACAGCATTCATTCATAACCTTTGACCACGCCACGTCGATCTGAAAATACTTTATGATGCCTTTTTAAAACCTGTCTCAGTTCTTCCTTCTGATTAGCTGAAATTTTATCGATTTCCTGCAATTTAGCTTCTATTTTGTCCAAAATAATTGCTTCTTCTTCTTCTTCTGTGTTTAGCTTACTGTTACTAAGATTAACACTTTCGTCCCAATATCTCCTATTTTTCAGAACTCGTATAGGCAGCTCCCAAGTTTCATCATTAGTTACTATATGTTTATCACTAAAAGGTACTGTAATTACTCCGGTTATCGGCAAGACCATTTTTAACTGGCTTCTTTCAAAGTCAACAACACTCTGATATTTCGACAAGAAATCTATGCCAATTAAAACCTCAATACTGAGATTGTTTACAATTAAGAATGGATGATCAATTAAATTACCATTAATGTTAAAGGGCAGCAAAGCTTCTTGCTTTACCGTTTTTGACACCTTGCCAGTAGCACCAATTATCCTTAGTCCTGATACCCTCATTACTGTAAGCTTGTCTTTACCAGGTAATGCATCAAAGAAGGACTGAGATAACGCACTCACCTCACTTCCACTGTCTAAGAGACAACGTACATTGATACCCAACATATTCACTATTATTACAGGGTGGCTTATTTTAGGTTGTACAGGTGGTTCCTCAAACTCATCCAAAGTTCCTTTTGGATTTGTCTCCAACTAAAGTTATCGACATCTGTCTTCATTACATTTAGGTCAAAGTGTGTAGGGGTTTCCTGAATTGCATTTTCAGCTGCCTTTTCCAGTCGGTCTATTAATTTCAAATAGAAACACCGCACGACTTCATTACATTTAGTTTGCTGAACATAACCCAAATTACTGTAGTCTGAGCGATTCTGCGCCTCCAGACCGGGCATAACACTAGTTACAGCTAAACCACTTTCACCATTATCGTCGGTTTCCTTCTCAAGTGACAACTGGTCACAGCTACTGGGTTCATCGACCCCCAACGGCTACCCTCTACATTCTCACTTACCTCCTGTCCTAAATCTATTAGTACAGTATCAACATCCTGTACAGACACTTTAGATAAGAGCACATCACCCTCATCGTAAATATAAGCATGAATTTCTTCTGCTTCTTCACCTGACAATTCAGTATTTTGTAGCTGTTGCCTACAATTACACTGCTGCGCCTTCTCTTTCTCTTCCCACTTAGAAAGCGTCTCTAACACGGTATCTATCAAATACTGTGAGTGATCTAATATTTCTGTTGTATCCTTAGATGCTACCGACCCTTCATCCACATGTTCAGTTTGAGTATTCTGATCTGCCTTACCAACTACTGTAATTACTGGCTTAGGAAAAGTAACCGCCTGGTGAGCGCCAGTGTCCTCATAGACGGGAACTAGTTTTCCTGCCTCGGCCTACTACTGTTTCCTTTATTACCATTATAGTTAACTGGCACAGCATTGCTTTCCGCGCTGTTGTTTACCTGCATAATTTTGTTCAGAACAAAATTACTATCATTTGGATGCCATTGTTGGTTCTGATAATTATTTCTCCAATTCCTACCTCTCTTAGGATGGCGAACACCTACTGTTCTGATGTTTACATTGCCATTCTGCTCGTTCTTAAAATTACTACTAGTGTTATTAGCATTTCTGTTATTATGTGCTTGCTCCTCATTGGCAGCAACACGTTCTACACGATCCAAATACTCAATGAAACGATCCAGATTGTCTCTAGGGACAGATATAATTCTAGTTTGCCAATACCATGGCAGTTTGGCTTCAAGATCTAGTATTATCATTTCAGGTTTTAGCTTTTCGGCCAAATGTGACAAACGTGAGATCCGTGACCTAGCAAACTCTTTAATAGATTCCTTGCCTACACTGAAGCGTTTTCCACTCCAAAATTCCCTCAACACTTCATTTTGCTTATTGCTAGACCAATACTCATTAATGAAAGCTATTTTAAATTCCGCTAATGTTTTACACTTCAACATAACATCAGCTGACCAACACATGGCGTCACCTGCTAAATGGCTTCTAACAAATGAGATTTTCTCTCGTTCAGACCAAGTTGGTGGAATCACATCTTCAAAATCGTTCCAGAAATCTAGCGGGTGGATATTTTTATCTGGGTTGAACCGCAAGAACTGCCGACACCCGATAAAAGCGGCGTTTGTAGCTACAATTTGTTGCATACTACCATTACCTGAAGTTACTGAAGCTACTTTACTCTCAATGTTAGCAACGTTAGTACTAATATTTTCTACTCTCATTTCAACATTATCTACTCTTTGCACAATATGAGTAGTATCAGTTTTGATTGCATCTACTTCTGCTTGACATATGTTTACTTTTATATTAACATCTTTAAACCTATCTGAGCACAGTTCAGATTCCGCCTCGATCTTTTCTGTTAACTTGCGCTCCAGCTTCGCATCTTCCATTTGGAAGTCTTTACAAACCTCAGCAACTTCGGATTTTACTGTTTTATACATTTCAGAAAATTGTTGAGCAACCTTTTTCTTAATAACCTCATGGTTGTAATCAATTTTATAATTTAAACTGTCCAGATCCTCTTTCAACTTATTGCAACCAGCCTTGAAGGAAGTTTCCAATTCAGCTTTATTGGATTCTAATTTATTGTCCATTACCTCAAATCGTTTATTAAAATTAGTTTGGCTGGCCACAATCTCATACTTTAATTCAGCATTGCTGCTAGCTATTGCTTGTAATATAATATTTAAATCAATAGCCCCAGTATCTTTGGGTTGCTCACTAGCTGGCTTTTTATCGCACTCAGGTGACGAAAAACTAGCTCCAACACCAGAACCATCAAAACTAAATGAAACATCTGATTGATCAGTCACATCTAACTTCTCCTGTTTAAACTCTACCACCTCTGATGGCTGTTTCGTTTTTACTCATCAGATAAACTATCATCCAATAAATTAACAATTTCTGATTTCTGCTTTACTACAGGGGTCTCTATTATTGAATCATTGCCCATTCCCACACTGCTGTCAGGAGACAATACTTCATATTTCACTTTAACATTACTACTTTAATGCATATTTACACTTGACCCGTTGTCTGGATTTACATTTCCTTCAATAGACATAGGTTCTAATTTAGGTTTAACCTCGGTTTCTTCTGGCAATTCCATTTCCGACAGTCTTTCAGTGCAGGTTAGTAAAATTTTTAACAGCTTTTCACTTAACTTAGTTCCTTCTGCCCGACGTATGGCGTTGCCGGCGCGGCGTACCAGGATTACTGATGCGACGCAGCGCACTGAACTGCGAACGGCACTCCGACGGCTGTTGTGTGTTTGCGTGGCCCTCAACTGCAGGCACGGCTCCAACTGCTCCGGCGGACGACTGCGGTGAGGCGAAATTGGTTTCTCGCGATGCCGGCAGCGCCGCTAGACTCAGTGCCGGCTCCGTCAATCCAGATGCGTTGTTAATCCAATTGCGTCGTCCACATGCACACGTAACACTTTCACTGTTCTATTACTCAGTTGTGTGTCGCATTTCACTCGCGAATCCGAATAGTTAAAAATCACTTTCACTTTTACTCAGTTTCTTCCCGGCCGATGCACCATATGTGGGGCGGCGGGTGGAATTGAATGTTGTTATTTAATTTTGTAGAATGTAGAAACATTCCCTGCCGTTTTAACCATATGTGGGGCGGCGAGTGGAATTAACAGTTATATAAATGTTCCTATTATTTATGCTGTCTTTTGCCGTTCTCAACACTGGCTCTCTAACTACAATATTGGCAACCAGAAAGTGATGAGCAAAACGTGAAGCCTGTAACTAGAATTCCTAGTGCCCACTTCATCTGAGAAACACACTTATAGCTGCAGCTTATAGCTCTGAGAAATTAGGAGATTGTCTGGGATTCATAATCAAAAACGATTTTCTAAAAATAGTTCTCTGTATTGTGAAAGTCATAGATGAAAAAAAAAAGAATCCACACAATCTGACTAACAGAGCAGTTCAGAGTCTAATGCGCTGATGCAACTATAACTGTCCAAATTAAATGTTTAAATGAATGCTCGCCATAATTTGATGATTAGGTACATGGAACGCCACGCTAAATAATGGTAGAATGTCTGTCCCGCGGCGGCACGTGAAAATACGACGTACGCAAACTGAAGCTAGATAATTAAAATCATCCCAGAATTAACACTTCACTCGAAAATGATTTCATGGTTACGCGTATCCCGAGTAACTTAATACGGCATCCGAGGCTGTTTATAGCAATGATATCGACGCGACGCGACTCCCGACACAGATGGTGTGCTATTCAGCGTCTGGAGAGAACTGGGGGCGTTTTTTCCTCTCGCAGCGTTCTTTTATATAAAGCCGCGGTGCGGACGGCTAAGGGGACGCCTGATCAAATCGGCTCTCCCGACTAGCCGCTGGGCTAGTAATACACCACTTTAAGTTACCGAATAAATCATACTTCTTTTGCTAACGGCCGATGAAGCTCTCAATTTAAATGTGCATTCAGCACACAGGTAAGTAATCATAATAAAAGTTTGACGTGGCTAAGTTAAATATTTTGGGCGAGAGAATTAATTTAATTACACTGCACGCAGTAGACGAGCTCTGAACTTGCCCTTTGGAGATACGCTATCGCTATAGTTTTATAGTTATTCAAATGAAACTTCTCACATCTTTATGGTTATAGCGGATCTCCATTCTACTTAAATATAAACATCCTAGCCTTATTTATTAGCCTACTTAATCTATCTTGCTTCCTTAATTTTTAAGTCAAAAACCAGAAAATTATGAATTTAAAAAAAAATCTTAATTTGTGAGATCCAAAGTACTGTTTCTATTAAATTATTATGGAAAAGGAAACTAAATATAAATTTTTAAGTCTCTAGCTCTTTTTTGTTGCGCCAATGATTTTTACAGAAAACGTCCAAATTTCGAAAATGGTTAAAGTTATCGAACTGATATTCAACACATATTAATTTAGTATTACTCCTGACATGCTAGAACCGTTTCAGGTTATTTGCTTGATTTTTAAAGTATTGCGCAACATTGATGACGTCAGAGCTAGTTACAACGGACTAGGCTGGCACACAATGGAAAGACTGCTGTGAATTTACTACGGCGTGAGTAGGCTGCTTCCCTACAAACCCTACAGCAGATTGCTGCAGATCTCAATGTTGAGTCATCAACAAGTGTCAGTGTGGAACCATTCAACGATACATTATCGATAAGGGCTTTCGGAGCCGAAGGTCCACTCGTGTAACCTTGGTGACTGCTCGACACAAAGCTTTACTCCTTGCTTGGGCCCGTCAACACAGACGTTGGACTGTTGATGACTGAAAACATGTTTACTGGTCGGACGAGTCTCGTTTCAAATTGTATCGAGCGAATTGACGTGCATGAGTATGGAGATAACCTCTTGAATCCATTGACTCTGCATGTCTGCAGGGAATTGATCATGCTGGTGAAGGCTCTGTAATGGTGTGGAGCGTGTGCAATTGGAGTGACATGGGACTCCTTGGGCAATTCCAGCAGGACAATGCGACACCCTACACGTCCAGGATTGCTACAGAGTGTCTCCAGCAACACGCTTCTGAGTTTAAACACTTCCGCTGGCCACCAGACTCTCCAAACATGAGCATTATTGGGTACATCTACATCTACATTTTACTCCGCAAGCCACCCAACGGTGTGTGGCGGAGGGCACTTTACGTTCCACTGTCATTACCTCCCTTTCCTGTTCCAGTCGCGTATGGTTCGCGGGAAGAACGACTGTCTGAAAGCCTCCGTGCGCGCTCTAATCTCTCTAATTTTACATTCGTAATCTCTTCGGGAGGTATAAGTAGGGGGAAGCAATGTATTCGATACCTCATCCAGAAACTCACCCTCTCTAAACCTGGCGAGCAAGCTACACGGCGATACAGAGCGCCTCTCTTGCAGAGTCTGCCACTTGAGTTTGTTAAACATCTCCGTAGCGCAATCACGCTTACCAAATAACCCTGTGAAGAAACGCGCCGCTCATCTTTGGATCTTCTCTATCTCCTCCGTCAACCCGATCTGGTACGGATCCCACACTGATGAGCGTATTGCTCAAGTATAGGTCGAACGAGTGTTTTGTAAGCCACCTCCTTTGTTGATGGTCTACATTTTCTAAGGACTCTCCCAATGAATCTCAACCTGGTACCCGCCTTACCAACAATTAATTTTATATGATCATTCCACTTCAAATCGTTCCGCACGCATACTCCCAGATATTTTACAGAAGTAACTGCTACCAGTGTTTGTTCCGCTATCATATAATCATACAATAAAGGATCCTTCTTTCTATGTATTCGCAATACCTTACGTTTGTCTATGTTAAGGGTCAGTTGCCACTCCCTGCACCAAGTGCCTATCCGCTGCAAATCTTCCTGCATTTCGCTACAATTTTCTAATGCTGCAACTTCTCTGTATACTACAGCATCATCCGCGAAAAGCCGCATGGGACTTCCGACACTATCTACTAGGTCATTTATATATACTGTGAAAAGCAATGGTCCCATAACACTCCCCTGTGGCACGCCAGAGGTCACTTTAACGTCTGTAGACGTCTCTCCATTGATAACAACATGCTGTGTTCTGTTTGCTAAAAACTCTTCAATCCAGCCACACAGCTGGTCTGATATTCCGTAGGCTCTTACTTTGTTTATCAGGCGACAGTGCGGAACTGTACCGAAGGCCTTCCGGAAGTCAAGAAAAATAGCATCTACCTGGGAGCCTGTATCTAATATTTTCTGGGTCTCATGAACAAATAAAGCGAGTTGGGTCTCACACGATCGATGTTTCCGGAATCCATGTTGGTTCCTACATAGTAGATTCTGGGTTTCCAAAAACGACATGATACTCCAGCAAAACACATGTTCTAAAATTCTACAACAGATCGACGTCAGAGATATAGGTCTATAGTTTTGCGCATCTGCTCGACGACCCTTCTTGAAGACTGGGACTACCTGTGCTCTTTTCCAATCATTTGGAACCTTCCGTTCCTCTAGAGACTTGCGGTACACGGCTGTTAGAAGGGGGGCAAGTTCTTTCCCGTACTCTGTGTACAATCGAATTGGTATCCCGTCAGGTCCAGTGGACTTTCCTCTGTTGAGTGATTCCAGTTGCTTTTCTATTCCTTGGACACTTATTTCGATGTCAGCCATTTTCTCGTTTGTGCGAGGATTTAGAGAAGGAATTGCAGGGCGGTCTTCCTCAGTGAAACAGCTTTGGAAAAAGGTGTTTAGTATTTCAGCTTTACGCGTGTCATCCTCTGTTTCGATGCCATCATCATCCCGGAGTGTCTGGATATGCTGTTTCGAGCCACTTACTGATTTAACGTAAGACCAGAACTTCCTAGGATTTTCTGTCAAGTCGGTACATAGAATTTTACTTTCGAATTCACTGAACGCTTCACGCATAGCCCTCCTTACGCTAACTTTGACATCGTTTAGCTTCTGTTTTTCTGAGAGGTTTTGGCTGCGTTTAAACTTAGAGTGAAGCTCTCTTTGCTTTCGCAGTAGTTTCCTAACTTTGTTGTTGTACCACGGTGGGTTTTTCCCGTCCCTCACAGTTTTACTCGGCAGGTACCTGTCTAAAACGCATTTTACGATTGCCTTGAACTTTTTCCATAAACGCTCAACATTGTCAGTGTCGGAACAGATGCCTTACAACGTGGTTTCCAGAACAGATCTCCACCCCCTTTTACTCTTACGGATTTATGGACAGCCCTGCAGGATTCATGGTGTCAAATCCCTTCAGCACTGCTTCACACATTAGTCGAGTTCAAGCCACGTCGTGTTGCGGCTCTTCTGCGTGCTCGAGTGGGCTCTGCACGATATTAGGTAGGTGTAACAGTTTCTTTGGCCCTTCAGTGTAGTTGTCAAAGAAAGGCAAGCCGGAGAGACGGTCTGATACTTGGATTATGGATCAGAGTCGAAGGGCAGTGCAGAGACTGTACTAACATGCAGCAGAGTGCAGCATTACATTTAAAAAGCTAGTTCCAACACGTGATATGGTACTGTTCGAGAAGTAGTATGTGGCTGGTAACTGTCAAATGTCTTTTAAAACGAAATAGAAATCATCATAAAACAAACTATGTGGAGGCTTTGTGGGTATTTTCTGGTGTTACTACGTCGCTCCTGGTCCCCTCCTCCATTCTCTGTCCGACGTCCCCACGTTACCTTTTGTTGACACTGACAGCCAGCGGCTGCGTGCAAATTCTCTCATATAAGACTGTTACGTTTGGAATGTTGCACTTGTTATATTCTGATCCTGCGTGGAAACTGAATACATCCAAATTTGCAACACCATGACACGACGTGCAACAAACGCTACTGTTTTGAAGCTACTACGTGCTTGGATATGCAAGTGATTAATATTTCAGCACACCCGAACAAAGCAGATAGGAGTTGCATCATCTACAATCTGAATATAAGGAAAGATTATGCAGCTGATTTCTCATTGTGAGTAGATAGCATTGCGCCTCTTGTAAGGAGGAGAAACGTCTAGCAGCCTCTGTCGGAATCCGACATGTCAGGGTCGTGGCCCGTCGAAACTACAGTTTACCGTTGCGTGATATTGTTGCTCGCTTTAGTCGGAATTCCACAACTGTCATGCGAATACGGAATCGATGGCTTTTCGAGAGGTATACTGAACGCAATGCGTCTGAGAGGACAGACATACTGTTCGTTCGGCTGTGCAGCATCGCATAGCTACGTAACGTACTGTGTGTAAGAAAACTGGACTGTTTCCAGTGTGACGACGTCAACGACGTCTGGAGCATCTTGGACTGCCAGTAAGGTGGAAATGGTTGCAGCTTCCCTTGACGTGAAAGAAGAGAGAGGTGCCCCAGCCGTGGTATGTCCAATGATTACAATGGATGCAGAAGATTTACCGAGTCCTCTCTTCAGACGAGTCCCGGTACTGCAGACAGCATCACTATGGACATATTCTCAAGTCAAGGGTCTGAAGAGAATGAACGTTACGAGACTCCATTTCCATCATGTGAGTCCAACGCCTGGTGTGTATTTATGAAATGCCATTGGGTGCACAACGTCATCTCCTCTGGATCACCTAGCCACTAATTTGAACAAAAAACAGTGTCGGAACAGGCCTTGAAGGTCCAATGGTACCGACCGACCGTCGTGTCATCCTAAGTCTATAGGAGTCACTGGATGTAGATGTGGAAGGGCATGTGGTCAGCAAACTGCTTTCCCAGCCGTTCTCAGTTTTCTTGCCTAGAACCGCTGCTTCTCAGGTAAGCAGCTCCTCAATTGGCCTCACAAGTGGTGGCTTCACCCTGCTTGCCAATAGTTCTCGACAGACGTAGACGGTGACTTATCCAAGTGCTTGACAAGGTTAACAGTGCTTAACTCTGATGATCTGACCGGAACCAGTGTTAGCATTGCGGCAAGGCAGTTGGGCAGTAATTTGGACAGCTGGTATTATATTTATGGCATGGTCTCCATGACTGTCAATTAACAAATGGTTCAAATGGCTCTGAGCACTATGGGACTTAACATCTAAGGTCATCAGTCCCCTAGAACTTAGAACTACTTAAACCTAACTAACCTAAGGACATCACACAACACCCAGTCATCACGAGGCAGAGAAAATCCCTGACCCCGCCGGGAATCGAACCCGGGAACCCGGGCGCGGGAAGCGAGATGTCAATTAACAAGAGGGCCTGTGCCATCCAATCCTACTTCAATATAGAGGTTCTTGGAATATTGCCCCGGCTAACATGCTCTCCAGATCTCTCACCCACTGAAAGCTGCAAACGTATGGTCTTGGATTGCTGAGAGACTGGATCCCACCACTTGCCAGTTACTACAAGTGATGTTGTCGGACAGTTACCCTGACCAGCATTTCTTCAGATCTCACTGATGGAAAACTGAAAACACGTAGTCTTGATTATTGAGAGACGGGGACACCGCCGGCAACCGCTGTGGCCGAGCGGTTCTAGGCGCTTCAGTCCGGAACCGTGCTGCTGCTACGGTCGCAGGTTCGAATCCTGCCTCGGGCATGGGTGTGTATGATGTCCTTAGGTTGGTTAGGTTAAAATATTTCTAAGTCTAGGGGACTGATGACCTCAGATGTTAAGTGCCATAGTGGTTAGAGCCATTTGAATCATTTGGATACAGCCTTTACCGCATTTGGGCGGCCACTACATCTGATATAATACGGCTGAAGCACCATGGAATGCGGTACCTGTATCTGTCATCTAAGTTCAATTCTGTTTGAAGCTGAACTGAATTATAGCCGTTGGTGCTGCCAGAGGTGGTAGTTCTGTGTACTTAATTTCTGACACTGTATATTCTCGAAGTCCCGATAGATTTGGTCATGCATTCTTCCTTCTATAGTGAGCATGGAATAGGGTAAAATTTCATGTCTTTTGCTATCCTTCCTAATGCTGCAGTGTTAGTGGCCAGCAGTGTGGTAGCAAAAGAAATGTTGCCTGTCTTCTACTCTATGACTATTTGTGCACATATGACGACACTCGCTATGATATCGTTGGATCATGGATCAGACGCGATATTCGACTTTGGTAGGCTTTCACCCGACCAAATCCCGGTTTTGAAACGCACGTTGGTACACAACAGCGTCGGCAGGTCACCTGGTGTCTCGGAGCGTCCCAGCAGTGGAGGTGCGTTGCAGGTGCTGCAGAGGGTGCTGTCGCTGTGTGATCGCGAGGAGCTGTGCCAGCGGGTGCGGCCGGTGTGCCGGCGCCTGGAGGCGGCGGTGGCGGCACTGCTGCGCGCCGACCTGTGGCGCCTGGGCCGGCGCTTCCAGCTGCTGGAGCGTCTGCTGGAGGGACGCGCGCACTGCGACCAGCCGGCCGCCGCCGCCGCGCTCGCCCTGCGCGCCATACACGACCAGGTGCGCCGCAGTGCTCAGCAAGGCTGCTGCGAAAAGCTGCCTTTAGGAGAGGCATTATCTTTCCAGGGGTACCAGATCCGGAGACCCACCGATTTACACGAACTTCGGCTTACTGATCGTCGACCACTCGAAACTGACTCCTGTGAAAAGGCTTAAGTCACTCCACTTCCGTTTCGAAAAAATGTAGTTCAAAGGTCACGATACAGGAGCCGATTCCGGCGATATGGAATCGTTAGAATACTCTCATAACCGGAGAAATAGTTGAGTACAAATGGAGGAAAGTACCTTAAACTGGGCTTCCCCCCTTCCCCTATACCAAAGCGGAGCCGCCCCCTCCCCTGCCCCCCCCCCCCTCCCCCAACCGGCCTCGGATCTCTTGGGGCTGCATTCTCTACTGGGACCAAGAATAAATAGTAGTTTAGGTATCTACCATTCTGTATTTCCCAAGCCGCCCGATTTCTTCTAGATACTAGCAGGCAAGCCTGTTTTTGAATGATGGTGGTTTCAGATTAATATTTATTATCAAATGTATTATTTAGATGTTTGGGAAATCACATCCCTTACTTTCCCGTGTTTCAAGCCTGCCTGTCGGTAAGGTTGTTCAAGACGGACCCCTTGAGGAAGAATTATTGTATTTGGTAGGGTAATTTAAATAACACAATTTGTTTTGCGTGCGCTGAGTCTTAATTTTTAAGCTATCAGCCAGCTTTCCTAATTCGTACTCCTTGTAGCCTAAGTCATACTTAGGATGCGAAGTCTATGACGACATAATAAAATTATGAAGTAGTAACAAAACTTCACAGTAACAAATTACAACTATAAACGTAACGTTACTTCCATAGTTGGTATTGAAATTATGCATAGGAATCAAAATATAAATTCTTAACAAATTAAATCTCTTAAATTGGCTTATCGAAGATCAGTTGGTTCGAACAGCAGATATTGTAGAAATATTTCTTAGTTTTACTTTCCACGCCAGCGCACAGGTCAGTAGCCAATCTTTAGATTTCATACAGTGAGTCGTGTCTTCTTCTCGATCTTCCGTCCACAACTGACATAATGAATTCACTGTATCCCTTATTTTTTAATTCTTATTAAAGTATTCCCTCTCCCCATGAACCATGGAGCTTGCCGTTGGTGGGGAGGCTAGCGTGCCTCAGCGATACAGATGGCCGTACCGTAGGTGCAACCACAACGGCAGGGTATCTGTTGGTTCCTGAAGATGGGGAGCAGCCTTTTCAGTTGTTGCAGGGGCAACAGTCTGGATGATTGACTGATCTGGCCTTATAACACTAACCAAAACGATCTTTCTGTGCTGGTACTGCGAACGGCTGAAAGCAAGGGGAAACTACAGCCGTAATTTTTCGCGAAGGCATGCAGCTTTGCTGTATGGTTAAATAATGATGGCGTCCTCTTGGGTAAAATATTCCGGAGATAAAATATTCCCCCATTCGGATCTCCGGGCGGGGAATACTCAGGAGGACATCGTTATCAGGAGAAAGAAAACTGGCATTCTACAGATCGGAGCGTGGAATGTCAGATCCCTTAATCGGGCAGGTAGGTTAGAAAATTTAAAAAGGGAAATGGATAGGTTAAAGTTAGATATAGTGGGAATTAGTGAAGTTCGGTGGCAGGAGGAACAAGACTTTTGCTCAGGTGAATACAGGGTTATAAATACAAAATCAAATAGGACTATTGCAGGAGTAAGTTTAATAATGAATAAAAAAAATAGGAGTGCGGCATAGTGAACGCATTATTGTGGCCAAGATAGACACGAAGCCCACGGCTACTACAGTAGTACAAGTTTATATGCCAACCAGCTCTGCAGATGATGAAGAAATTGATGAAATGTATGATGAGATAAAAGAAATTATACAGGTAGTGAAGAGAGACGAAAATTTAATAGTCATGGGTGACTGGAATTCGAGAGTAGGAAAAGGGAGAGAAGGAAACATAGTAGATGAGTATGGATTGGGGGTAAGAAATGAAAGAGGAAGCCGTCTGGTAGAATTTTGCACAGAGCGAAACTTAATCATAGCTAACACTTGGTTCAAGAATCATAAAAGAAGGTTGTATACATGGAAGAATCCTGGAGTTACTAAAAGGTATCAGATAGTATATATAATGGTAATACAGAGATTTAGGAACCAGTTTACAAATTGTAAGACATTTCCAGGGGCAGATGTGGACACTGACCACAATCTGTTGGTTATGAACTGTAGATTAAAACTGAAGAAACTGCAAAAATGTGGGGATTTAAGGAGATGGGACCTAGATAAACTGAAAGAACCAGAGGTTGTAGCCGGCCGAAGTGGCAGAGCGGTTAAAGGCGCTACAGTCTGGAACCGCACGACCGCTACGGTCGCAGGTTCGAATCCTGCCTCGGGCATGGATGTATGTGATGTCCTTAGGTTAGCTAGGTTTAAGTAGTTCTAAGTTCTAGGGGACTTATGACCACAGCAGTTGAGTCCCATAGTGCTCAGAGCCATTTGAACTAACCAGAGGTTGTACAGAGTTTCAGAGAGAGCGTAAGGGAACAATTGACAGGAATGGGGGAAAGAAATACAGTAGAAGAAGAATTGGTAGCTCTGAGGGATGAAGTAGTGAAGGCAGCAGAGGATCAAGTAAGTAAAAAGACGAGAGCTAGTAGAAATCCTTGGGTAACAGAAGAAATATTGAATTCAATTGATGAAAGGAGAAAATATAAAAACGCAGTAAATGAAGCAGGCAAAAAGGAATACAAACGTCTCAAAAATGAGATCGACAGGAAGTGCAAAATGGCTAAGCAAGGGATGACTACAGGACAAATGTAAGGATGTAGAGGCTTATCTCACTAGGGGTAAGATAATGCTGCCTACAGGAAAATTAAAGAGACCTTTGGAGAAAAGAGAACCACTTGTATGAATATCAAGAGCTCAAATGGAAACCCAGTTCTAAGCAAAGAAGGGAAAGCAGAAAGGTGGAAGGAGTATATAGAGGGTTTATACAAGGGCGATGTACTTGAGGACAATATTATGGAAATGGAAGAGAATGTAGATGAAGATGAAATGGGAGATACGATACTGCGTGAAGAGTTTAACAGAGCACTGAAAGACCTGAGTCGAAACAAGGCCCCGGGAGTAGACAACATTCCATTAGAACTGCTGACGGCCTTGGGAGAGCCAACCCTGACAAAACTCTACCATCTGGTGAGCAAATTGTATGAGACAGGCGAAATACCCTCAGACTTCAAGAAGAATATTATAATTCCAACCCCAAAGAAAGCAGGTGTTGACAAATGTGAAAATTACCGAACTATCAGTTTAATAAGTCACAGCTGCAAAATACTAACACGAATTCCTTAAAGACGAATGGAAAAACTGACAGAAGCCGACCTCAGGGAAGATCAGTTTGGATTCCGTAGAAATATTGGAACACCTGAGGCAATACTGACCCTACGACTTAGCTTGGAAAATAGATTAAGGAAAGGAAAACTTACATTTCTAGCATTTGTAGACTTAGAGAAAGCTTTTGACAATGTTGACTGGAAACTCTCTTTCAAATTCTAAAGGTGGCAGGGGTAAAATACAGGGAGCGAAAGGCTATTTACAATTTGTACAGAAACCAGATAGCAGTTATAAGAGTTGAGGGGCATGAGAGGGAAGCAGTGATTGGGAAGGGAGTGAGACAGGGTTGTAGCGTCTCCCCGATGTTATTCAATTTGTATATTGAGCAAGCATTAAAGGAAACAAGAGAACAATTCGGAGTAGGTATTAAAATCCATGGAGAAGAAATAAAAACTTTGAGGTTCGCCGGCGGCCGCGGTTGTCTCGCGGTTCTAGGCGCGCAGTCCGGAACCGTGTGACTGCTACGGTCGCAGGTTCGAATCCTGCCTCGGGCATGGATGTGTGTGATGTCCTTAGGTTAGTTAGATTTAAGTAGTTCTAAGTTCTAGGGGACTGATGACCCCAGCTGTTAAGTCCCATAGTGCTCAGAGCCTTTTGAACCATTTGGAGGTTCGCCGATGACATTGTAATTCAGCAAAGGACTTGGAAGAGCAGTTGAACGGAATGGACAGTGTCTTGAAAGGAGGATAGTAGATGAACATCAACAAAAGCAAAACGAGGATAATGGAATGTAGTCGAATTAAGTCGGGTGATGCTGAGGGAATTACACTCCTGGAAATTGAAATAAGAATACCGTGTATTCATTGTCCCAGGAAGGGGAAACTTTATTGACACATTCCTGGGGTCAGATACATCACATGATCGCACTGACAGAACCACAGGCACATAGACACAGGCAACAGAGCATGCACAATGTCGGCACTAGTACAGTGTATATCCACCTTTCGCAGCAATGCACGCTGCTATTCTCCCATGGAGACGATCGTAGAGATGCTGGATGTAGTCCTGTGGAACGGCTTGCCATGCCATTTCCACCTGGCGCCTCAGTTGGACCAGCGTTCGTGCTGGACGTGCAGACCGCGTGAGACGACGCTTCATCCAGTCCCAAACATGCTCAATGGGGGACAGATCCGGAGATCTTGCTGGCCAGGGTAGTTGACGTACACCTTCTAGAGCACGTTGGGTGGCACGGGATACATGCGGACGTGCATTGTCCTGTTGGAACAGCAAGTTCCCTTGCCGGTCTAGGAACTGTAGAACGATGGGTTCGATGACGGTTTGGATGTACCGTGCTCTATTCAGTGTCCCCTCGACGATCACCAGTGGTGTACGGCCAGTGTAGGAGATCGCTCCCCACACCATGATGCCGGGTGTTGGCCCTGTGTGCCTCGGTCGTATGCAGTCCTGATTGTGGCGCTCACCTGCACGGCGCCAAACACGCATACGACCATCATTGGCACCAAGGCAGAAGCGACTCTCATCGCTGAAGACGACACGTCTCCATTCGTCCCTCCATTTTTTGCCTGTCGCGACACCACTGGAGGCGGGCTGCACGATGTTGGGGCGTGAGCGGAAGACGGCCTAACGGTGTGCGGGACCGTAGCCCAGCTTCATGGAGACGGTTGCGAATGGTCCTCGCCGATACCCCAGGAACAACAGTGTCCCTAATTTGCTGGGAAGTGGCGGTGCGGTCCCCTACGGCACTGCGTAGGATCCTACGGTCTTGGCGTGCATCCGTGCGTCGCTGCGGTCCGGTCCCAGGTCGACGGGCACGTGCACCTTCCGCCGACCACTGGCGACGACATCGATGTACTGTGGAGACCTCACGCCCCACGTGTTGAGCAATTCGGCGGTACGTCCACCCGGCCTCCCGCATGCCCACTATACGCCCTCGCTCAAAGTCCGTCAACTGCACATACGGTTCACGTCCACGCTGTCGCAAACTGGCTGACACTGACGGCGGCGGTGCACAAATGCTGCGCAGCTAGCGCCATTCGACGGCCAACACCGCGGTTCCTGGTGTGTCCGCTGTGCCGTGCGTGTGATCATTGCTTGTACAGCCCTCTCGCAGTGTCCGGAGCAAGTATGGTGGGTCTGACACACCGGTGTCAATGTGTTCTTTTTTCCATTTCCAGGAGTGTAGATTAAGAAATGAGACACTTAAAGTAGTAAAGGAGTTTTGCTATCTGGGGAGCAAAATAACTGATGATGGTCAAAGTAGAGAAGATATAAAATGTAGACTGGCAATGGCAAGGAAAGCATTTCTGAAGAAGAGAAATTTGTTAACATCGAGTATAGATTTAAGTGTCAGGAAGTAGTTTCTGAAAGTATTTGAATGGAGTGTAGCCATGTATGGAAGTGAAACATGGGCGACAATTAGTTTGGACAAGAAGAGAATAGAAGCTTTCGAAATGTGGTGCTACAGAAGAATGCTGAAGATAAGATGGGTAGATCACATAACTTATGAGAAGTTATTGAATAGAATTGGGGAGAAGAGGAGTTTGTGGCACAACTTGACAAGAAGGGACCGGTTGGTAGGACACGTTCTGAGGCATCAAGGGATCACAAATTTAGCATTAGAGGGCAGCGTGGAGCGTAAAAATCGTAGAGGGAGATCAAGAGATGAATACACTAAGCAGATTCAGAAGGATGTAGGTTGCAGTAAGTACTGGGAGATGAAGAAGATTGCACAGGATAGTGTAGCATAGAGAGCTGCATCAAACCAGTCTCAGGACTGAAGACCACAACAACAACAACATTGAAGTATTCATCTATCTTTCTCTTTTTTTTATAGGTTTCTGCACGGATTTCTTTCTTTATTTGCCTTTCCTTTGAATTCTACGTCCTTCCTGTAAGGACTTGATGTTAATTCCATTACGTCGGTTCGTATTTTTCTTGACAACTCTTGTTTTATACGGGATAGGACAAATTATTCAAGTAAGACTTTATTTGTTGACTGGTAATTGCCATATTGTTTTCGGGTCCACATTCTTGCGACGCTGTAGAAGGTTCAGGCTGATCATTAAGTAGTGTTGCAACGTTAGGCGGTGCAAATGGTTCAAATGGCTCTAAGTACTATGTGACTTAACATCTGAGGTCATCAGTTCCCTAGACTTAGAACTACTTAAACCTAACTAACCTAAGGTCATCACACACATCCATGCCCGAGGCAGGATTCGGACCTGCGACCGTATCAGCAGCGCGGTTCCGGATTGAAGCGCCTAGAACCGCTCGGCCACACCGGCCGGCAGCGTTAGGTGGCCTTCCACATTTTCGTGTTGTTACTTCAGTTCCATCAGCCGATTCTTGATCTGATTGTTCAACGATGCGTAGAGTAGTAGCTACAAAGTCCTCTTATTTGACGATATTTCTGTTATATGGCCACAAGCCTGTTGTCTTAAAACCCTTTGTTGATATGTCCATACAAACTGATCTGTGGTATGCATTACCCAGGAGTTCTGCAATATTAGCTTGTTTCATGGCACTACAAGGATCTGAAAGTAACTGCGAAGGTACCGCGTCGTTGTAGCTGTTTTTAATGTTTTAAATAATGGTCTGTCCAATGACAGTAGCCGATGAGCCGTGTGAGCAGGTTCAAAATGGTTCAAATGGCTCTGAGCACTAAGGGACTCAACTGCTGAGGTCATCAGTCCCCTAGAACTTAGAACTAGTTAAACCTAACTAACCTAAGGACATCACAAACATCCATGCCCGAGGCAGGATTCGAACCTGCGACGTAGCGGTCTTGCGGTTCCAGACTGCAGCGCCTTTAACCGCACGGCCACTTCGGCCGGCCTGTGAGCAGGAAGTGATGGGATAATTATATTATAAACACTTGCCAGCTGAATTGCCTCAAAAGTTTTGGTGTCTGTGCTATGTCCATTCAGTAAAAACAAAATTTGCTTCCGGTGCCTTTTTTACTTTTGTACATTTTATGAAATGTTCTTGTTATCGGACAAACTGTTCTGATGTTATTCATTCATTTGTCGTGCATCCAAATGTTGTGTTTGGTGGAGTTACCCTTTTAAAGATATCAATCATTCTGCTGTGCTTAAATATTAACATTGGAGGTATGAATTCGCCTGCTTCATTCATTGCACATACATATGTCGTCGTAAGACCCCTGTCTCCGCTTGTGATGGCGCCCACTTAATATTTGCCTTTTCGGACAACTGCCTTAGATGATTTGGGAACTGTGGATAATACGGTTTCATTCACGTTATATATTTGGTCAGCTGTAAACTTTTGTTTATCTAGTATTTCCTCTTATTTATGAATAACACGCTCTTTATTGAACTCCTTCACTCGTGTTATCGATAATACTGTGGGTACTCGCAAGGGCAAAGTAGGATGATCTTTCATAAACCTGTAATACCATTTATTAATGATGTATTTTTTTGTTTTTTGAAGCGATGCAGTAAATGATATTTCTCAGCAAATTGATATTCAAGTTATCTTAATTCAGCAATAGTCAGTTCGAAGAAATTAGACTCTAAATCAATTATATGCCGTGCTAATTCGTCTTCCATCTCTGCCCCATTTTGTTAGATCTTCCCAATTTTGATGTTTTGTGTTTTGTAGGTTTGGTATATCTTCTACATGCTTCATTATATCCAGTTTCACCATTCCATGTTCCAGTAAAGCTTCTTCCATATCCCCCTCCTGCCACTTATTGTACGATTTCTTAAAAACAATTTTAATTGGTACGTGATTTTCATTCACGCCTAAGCCTTACCTATACGATCAACGAATTCTCTACAGGTACGACTTAGGCAGTGAGAACTCTACCATTGCAAACAAGAATTACAGGCACGACTTCAGTTTTCCACCGTCTGATTATTCTTAAACGAATGGCAGAGAACCACGAAAACGTGATACGAAACAATTACTTTTCGTCATATTCTTCTCTGAAATCGTTTACAAATGAGCGAGAGAATGTAACAAAAAAGCCAAAGAAACTAACTTGTTAACAATTTTTCTATCACAATAGCCAGGGGTCCGCCCACATAGTTATGGTTACTCGCACGACTGTTTAATACGGTTTTACACCACTTGACATCGCATTTCATAAGCGTGGAATACTGAGATATTACAGGAGTACGACCTAGGCTGTGGTACAACTTTACCCTACATTCTTGTCCGCTTGGCCTTCTCCTGCAGATTTAAAGAGGATAATGGTGAAGGTTGATCGAAGAGAGTGGAGTCTGTCTACGATGACTAAAGCTACTGATGCAATTACGAAATAGAAATTGGGTTGAAAGGAGGGCAGCACACAGTTTAATGTTCAAAAATAACGCTTATGAGGTTATCCAACATGAAGTACCCGAGGAAGCACCAGATACAAAAAGAGGCAGACCTACAATGTAGCGTAAGGATCTTGAAGAAGAGCTGGTGTACTGCTGTTTTGTTATGGAATTTTCTTTCTTTGGGCCTAATCGTAACCGCTTGTGCTGAATGGCGGTACAACTGCCAGGGAGAAATAACACTGAACGGCCTTTCAAAGACGAAGGTGCTGCGAAAAATTGGGTTACTCTTTCTCTGAAGCGTCACTTTCCCTGATTTTCTTTACAGTTATTTTATATTATAAAGGGGTCCGACACTGGCAATTATTTTTCAGAGTTGCTAAGTGTTAGGATTTGGACAATAATTCTTCTATAATGATTTTTAATTATATTTTCTAAGAGTAAAATTTAATGGTAAATAATATAAAATAAATATTGCACGCATTTAAAACATAATTTTTTAGTATTGTCTATTTTAAAAAAATCAAAAACAAAGTGAGGTTCTGATTTTGGGTACTATAATTGTAGCTAACTCTGGGCATTCACTTATGTAATGGTTTTTTAATTTCCAGAAACTAGTTTTCTAGCCATTTCAAGCTCATCTTCAGACGAGGCGTCCAGACGTTACATACAGTTTGAATCACCTAAAATTTGCACCCCAAATTTAGCGGAAATGGAAAGCGCTAATGATGTGCAATTTTCACAGAATAGGTCTGTAGTCAGGGGCTCGCATTGTTAGCAAATAAACAAATTGTAATACAAGTTATAAAGTGTTTTTCTGTGCAAACATACAGTTTTTTAAATGGAACAACGCCTATTGATATTAAGAAACTAAAAGTAGGGTAAATTAGAATGTCAGTGATATTTGTTGCAGGAGCCGTTTATGAGACATCATATTTTGAAAAGTTTCTACACCAACACTTGTTGTGCCATTCAACCTGCGTAGTTGTAGGTACGATTTTGTCATGCTTGCTTACAGTGTGCTTGCGTGTTCCTTGAGTGCACTGCGACTTGATAGTCAGTTAGTGTGTGACAAAAAATGGTTCAAATGGCTCTGAGCACTATGGGACTTAACAGCTGTGGTCATCAGTCCCCTAGAACTTAGAACTACTTAAACCTAGCTAACCTAAGGACCTCACACACATCCATGCCCGAGGCAGGATTCGAACCTGCGACCGTAGCAGTCGCGCAGTTCCGGATTGCGCGCCTAGAACCGCGAGACCACCGCGGCCGGCCAGTGTGTGACAGTCCAAGAAAAGTTTGTAAGTGAACGATGGAATTTACTACTGCAGAAAGAGCCGACATGCTCATGGTGTTTGAAGAGTATAGGAAGAACGCAGTTCGTTCTTGTACAGTGTGTGCGGCAAGATATCCCAATAGCTGCCAACCATCTCTGCAGTTATTTTTCAACCTCTTCAACCAGTTACGTGAAAGTGGTAATGCATTACCTATATATCGTAATAGAAGAAAAAATTGACGCAGAAACAGTACAGGGGAGAATTAATGTTCTTGCTGCTGTTGCAGTTGATCGGCGCCTTAGCTCCCGCGCCATCGCACGAGGAAGTGGCATTAGTCGGGCAAGTGTCCTACGATTATCCATCGACATGAGTTCCATCCCTACCACATCTCTCTCCATCAAGAGCTGCACTGAAACGGTTATAAAATGAACCGTGTTAATTCCGTACATGGGCATTAAGACATGATACTACAGGTGTCTCCTGTAACTTGTTCAGTGATGAAGCCACGTTCGCCAATCATGGCCAGGCAAACCACCGAAACATGCACCATTTGTCTTTTGACAATCCCCCTTGACTTTTTCAGATGTAACGTCAGCTTCCACGGAGTTTAAATGTGTGGTGTAGCATAGTGAATCATCAGCTCATAGGTCTGTTTTTCACAGGCGGAATAATGAATGTGCACAAGTATAGCGACCTCCAAACAGACCATCTTCCACAGATGATAGAAGAAGTTCTTTTTCAGACTAGCAGGAACCTTTGATACCAACATGATGGCTCTACATCTCGTAGTACACGAAGTACTACAGCCTGTCTTCACGAATTGTTTCCAAATCGTTGGGTTGGATGCAGAAGACATATACCTTGGCCGGATTTGATGCCTGTAGACTTTTGTTGGAGGGGAAACCTGAAAGACGCTGTCTACAAGGACATACCAATTACACCCGATGATGTTAATGACATATTACTGCTGTCTGCTAGGACATCTCCGCTGAAATGGTAGCGCTTGTGCAGCGGTCATTCCACATTAGACTAGAAGAGTTTATTGCCGCAGCCAGTGGTAATCTTAAACACAACCTGTGATGGTAAATTGTCTCGTTAATGGTCAGAATCCACATAACTAGTGTCTGCACTTGTGTTGTTCTCTAGTGTGTGCTACTTCTGATATTGTACAGGTGGCGGTGGAGGAACTTTTCAAAATACGATATCTCGTAAACCACTGCACTAGAATCCTGCAACAAACACTACTGACATTCTAATTTGTCCTACTTTTAGTATACCAATAGGCATTGTTCTGTTTAAAAAGTGTATGTTTGCACAAGAAATACATTTTATAAGATTTATTGTAATCTATTTATTCGAAAATAATACAAGCTCCTGACTACCAATCCATTCTGTGAGAACCACACATCAACACGACTTCCCATTTTCGCAATATTTGCGGTGCAAGTTTTAGATGATTCATCTTGCATTTAGTAGTATGTTAATACATGCATGTTAACAGCAGTACAAATCAATGTGTTTGGCTGTATAACGATTATATTATGCACAAAAAAGCCAAAGAACTGCGTGCAAGTGAAAAATGACGTACCTTTGAGTGAAGATATTTGTACAGCTCATGCTGAAACTGGCAGGTTTATGGGGGACTCTGTATTTATTGTGAATACTGATTAATTCTATGGTCAATAGACGGCGAAAATTGATAATGTCAGCTGGATGTTAACAACAATACCTCCCGTACCACCATAGTAAGTAAAGAAATTCATCTTTGGATACAGCTTGTTATATGGCTAACATCAAAGGCGACACATTAAAAAGTTTCCTATCTTCTTGTCACAGAGCCAGTACCCAGCATGAAGGTACAACAATAAATACGTAAGATCTTCTTACCCCATCTGCAGATGAGTCTGAAAAGGCTAGAAAACTAACTTGTGGATATAAAAAAAATTATATAAGTGACTCTCTTTCTATTCAGTTTATACACTACCATGTGTTCTACAGTATACATAATGGATTACTGCAATCGTAAAATTAGTGATTTCGAACAGTTGCAGGTGTAATGGCGTTATGTTTCTGTTGACCGCTCCATTGCTAGTAGTGTTGCAGTACGGTGATTGGTTGGTTGGTTGGTTGTTTTGGGGAAGGAGACCAGACAGCGTGGTCATCGGTCTCATCGGATTAGGGAAGGATGGGGAAGGAAGTCGGCCGTGCCCTTTCAGAGGAACCATCCCGGCATTTGCCTGGAGTGATTTAGGGAAATCACGGAAAACCTAAATCAGGATGGCCGGACGCGGGATTGAACCGTCGTCCTCCCGAATACGAGTCCAGTGTGCTAACCACTGCGCCACCTCGCTCGGTCAGTACGGTGACTTCTGCCCCAGAATGGTGTGTGCGGGAGGCTATGACGATGGGATTTTCCAGTACTGCAATAGTGCAGAGTCAAGACGCCTGGCTCAATAAAACATTCTTTATTACTCGACGTACAGTAGGTAGACAGCTGTGGCAGCTGAAGCAGCAGAATGCTGAGACAGCTTAGCAATGACTGAAGACAAAGGCAGCCTTACTGATGCGAGACGGGTGTAGGCTTTGCAGCACAGTGTGCTTGTGGCTGGACTGGCGTACTGTGACCACAGCCAGGCGGGGGCATGGAGACACCCATAGTCTAACTCAGTGTGAGGTGTTTAGCACAGTCCTAAGATGCTAAGGAGCTGATCCTCGGAGATATGCAGTAAAGGGAAGCTCCTCATAAGGTCAAGCAAATTTAAGAGAAACAATGTAGAGCAATGGATAATGTCTTCTCAAGCGAAAATTACTCGATGTGGCCCAATTAAACATCAAAATATGGGTACCATACCTCATCAAGGATTCATCAAGCTGTGAAAGGAAACTAGTGGTAAAAAAAAATGGCTCTGAGCACTATGGGACTTAACATCTGTGGTCATCAGTTCCCTAGAACTTAGAACTACTTAAACCTAAGTAACCTAAGGACATCACACACATCCATGCCCGAGGCAGGATTCGAATCTGCGACCGTAGAAACTAGTGGTCACTACCACAATTTGGTTTACTGCCGTAAGACACCAAACAAAATGATTAACCCACTGAATCAAGCATAGAAATATTTAATAAGTAGACAAGAGGTTGCAGATACGAACTGCAGCATTCGCACACATTGGTGAACACATGAAAGCGCAGTATAAACAATATCATGCAGTCAATGACGGTGAAAAGGGTTAGTGATTTGAAGCAATATCTCTGGAAAAGCACAGAAATAACACCAATACTTTCAGTCCCTGTACTTCACTCTAAGTCAGAGATATCTATCTCTTCAGTTCTCTGCAACGACCTGGAGTAAGTGTCTTCCTTGATCTCTCTACAGCAAGTGTGATCTCTATGGCATACTAAGGTGAAATATGTTCTGACTTTACTCTATGAAGATTAGCTAGTTCTGCTAGCGTCGGAATCTCGCTGGGCAATCGCAGCAGACTGTGCAAGTTCCGGCCAATAATAACTTTATAAACAATTTCAGTAATTTCCTACTCTTACAGATTTTGTCATGGTTAACCGATAAGGTACATATGGTGTGGGGAGGAAGGCAGAAAATCTCCCACTACAAGCTATATTTCCAGCTGTTGTGGACTGGCCAGACAGCCAATCCACTATGACCGGTAGCCGAAAGGCACGCGTTAAGCTCACGCAGGCTGGCGTGAGATCTGGAACAGGACACTGAAATGAGACTAGTAAAAAACGTACGTAGCTTCTGGAATACGTAACTTTAATCCATAATTGGTGAACATCGCTCTTGACGGTACATGGATCACAAGATAAATAGCAAATGATGATGGCACCTTGCTAGGTCGTAGCAAATGACGTAGCTGAAGGCTATGGTAACTATCGTCTCGGCAAATGAGAGCGTAATTTGTCAGTGAACCATCGCTAGCAAAGTCGGCTGTACAACTGGGGCGAGTGCTAGGAAGTCTCTCTAGACCTGCCGTGTGGCGGCGCTCGGTCTGCAATCACTGATAGTGGCGACACGCGGGTCCGACGTATACTAGCGGACCGCGGCCGATTTAAAGGCTACCACCTAGCAAGTGTGGTGTCTGGCGGTGACACCACACCAGCCATAGCCAACCAAAGGCCTTACATGTATGGATGCATCGGAATGTCTCCCTTCTACTGAAATAATTACTGTGAGCCAATCACTGAACCCTTATTAGGATTTGTAAAATCATTCTTGCATGGAACAGCAGCATTCAACAGCTGGTCCCAGTCTCTGAAGCTCTATGTTTTCACCTGGTCTTCAGATCTTATGTAGCTAAAAAGGATTCCTTTTAGCTTCTCGCACAATGCAGTTTCTATGGTAAGCAGACCAGCCTCTGCTGTGCTTCTGCTATTGAGGCATCATAGCATATCATTTCTGTTTCTATACTTGACCGAAGATGGCTTTAAGCACCAAACACCTTTATGACACTCCTGTCTTTCTAAGTTAACTCTGCTGATGCGAGGAAGCTAGAAAATTCCCAAGTGCCGCAATAACAGGTCTCCCTCGCCATAGTAAGAGACATAGACATGAAGAAGAAGTTAGCAATGCCATCACTGGTGGCAATGTATATTGTTATCAGTTTGCATGCAGCGTTAAAGAACTGACTATACTGACTACTGGGATCTGCATATTAAGTTAGAAAATAGGTTACTTGACAGTTTGTGCGTGAATTGCCACGTATCATCAAGCCTCACCAAGGTTGGTTGAAGTGAGAGGCGACGGTAAAAAAGAAGAGGCCTCACCTCAGAGGTACCAGTTCAAAGCCCAGAATGAAAGCACACAAACCAGCGGACTCACCTAGTTGTTGGTGCTGCTAGATGAAGCTGCAGCTGCTTGTCTGCTTATCCATCTGATGACTGACGTGGAGAATGCACCGGACAAATGCATGGCACTGACTGACTGAAGCTGGCTGTACTGGGAGCATATGTACTTGTTCTGACCAGATGGGTTGTGACGAAAGCTCAGTTCCTCTCATCTAGTGGGTTGTGAAATGTTGGTTTATGCTGCAGCACGTAGGAATTCAGTCCACTACTATGGTAGACCACTGCATTGGAGTAGGCCATGCTCACATTATTGCAGCACCAAACTGCATACCTCTCAGTTGGCTGCTGTGGCCTGCCTGAGACCAATGCCACAAAACGTTTCTACCAGAACACGAAAACTCTTGCTAACTGGGGCAGTGGCCAAGATTTGTATGGCAACTTCTATATCACTGGGTATAAGACACAATTTTGGCGATACTTCTAGGCAAGAGAATGAGAGCTGTTGCGAAATTTAACGTTATTTTAAATGAAACGTATTTTACACTGAGGTGGCAAAAGTCGTGGGATAGCGATATGCACATATACAGATGGAGGTAGTATCACGTACACAAGGTATGAATGAGCAGTGCATTAGTGGAGCTGCCATTTGTACGCAGGTGATTCATCTGAAAAGGATTCCGATGTGATTACGGCCGCACAACAGGAACTAACAGACGCTGAACGCGGAATGATAGTTGGAGCTAGAGGCATGGACACATTCCGTTTCGGATATCGTTAGGGAATCCAGTATTCCGAGATCCACAGTGTCAAGAGCGTGCCGAGAATACCAAATTGCAGGCATCACCTCTCATCAGGAAAAGCAGTGGCCGACGGCCTTCACTTAACAACTGAGAGCAGCAGCATTTGCCTGGAGTTGTCGGTGCTACCAAACAAGCAACAGTGCGTGAAATTACCGAAGGAATCAATGTGGGACGTACGACGAATGTATCCGTTAGGACAGGACAGCGAATTCTGGCGTTAATGGACAATGGCAGCAGACAACCGACGTGAGTGCCTTGCCAACAGCACGACATCGCCTCAGCGCCTCCCCTAGGCTCGTGACCATATCGGTTGCGCCCTAGTCGACTGGAAAACTGTGACCTGCCCAGATGAGTCCTGATTTCAGTTGGTAAGAGCTGGTGGCAGGGTTCGCGTGTGGCGCAGACACCGTGAAGAACTGGACCCAAGTTATCAACAAGGCACTGTGGTGGCCCCATCATGGTGTGGGCTGCGTTCACACGGAATGGACTGGCTCCTCTAGTCCAGATGAACCGCTCACTGATTGCAGATGGCTATATTTGACTGCCTGAAAACCATTTGCAGCCAGTCATGGACTTCATGTTTCCAAACAATGATGGAATTCTTATGGGTTAGTATGCGCCGTTTCACGGGGTCACAGTTGTTTGTGCTTGGTCTGAAGAACATTCTGGACAATTCAAGAGAATGTTTTGGCCATCCAGATCGCCTGATATGAATCCTATCGAACATTCATGGGACAATTGAGAGATCAGTTCGTGCACAAAATCCTGCACTGGCAACATTTTCGCAGTTATGGATGACTGTAGAGGCAGCATGGCTCAATATTGCTGAAGGTGACTTCCAGCGATTTGTTGAGTCAATGCCACGTCGAGTTGCTGCACTAGCCTGGCAAAATGACGTCCGGCATGATATTAGCAGGTATCCCATGTTTCCTGTCACCTCAATGTATAGTGAAATGAAAAGAAGCGACCATCATACTTCCAATGGTCTTAAACGACTCCTGTTTGCTCCTCAATGTAGGCTGTACATCCCTTTAGTTTCCTCTGTGCTTTTCTCATAACAGTATTGCTTATGGGAGTGCTGGGATGAAAAAGTTACCAAAGATCTCTGCCATTGTTAGCTGTTTACCCGTGCTTGCATTTGTGTGTCAAGTGTTTTGTTATGATGAGTAATAGTGAGTAAGGAGGAATTGTACGTGCAACAACGTCAGACGCCCTCACGTGTTTGCCTGTTTGGGTAAGCGTAGCCCGTGATGTTTGCCCCCTTTCAGCTAAGCCAACGAAACGTAATGCACTACGTGCAGCGTCGCAGCCGAGTGGTGATATGTTGGGGCATGTGCGGGATGTGCATCTATGTATCATGCTATTCAAGTAGCTATATATTATACACTCCTGGAAATTGAAATAAGAACACCCAGGAAGGGGAAACTTTATTGACACATTCCTGGGGTCAGATACATCACATGATCACACTGACAGAACCACAGGCACATAGACACAGGCAACAGAGCATGCACAATGTCGGCACTAGTACAGTGTATATCCACCTTTCGCAGCAATGCACGCTGCTATTCTCCCATGGAGACGATCGTAGAGATGCTGGATGTAGTCCTGTGGAACGGCTTGCCATGCCATTTCCACCTGGCGCCTCAGTTGGACCAGCGTTCGTGTTGGACGTGCAGACCGCGTGAGACGACGCTTCATCCAGTCCCAAACATGCTCAATGGGGGACAGATCAGGAGATCTTGCTGGCCAGGGTAGTTGACTTACACCTTCTAGAGCACGTTGGGTGGCACGGGATACAGGCGGACGTGCATTGTCCTGTTGGAACAGCAAGTTCCCTTGCCGGTCTAGGAATGGTAGAACGATGGGTTCGATGACGGTTTGGATGTACCGTGCACTATTCAGTGTCCCCTCGACGATCACCAGTGGTGTACGGCCAGTGTAGGAGATCGCTCCCCACACCATGATGCCGGGTGTTGGCCCTGTGTGCCTCGGTCGTATGCAGTCCTGATTGTGGCGCTCACCTACACGGCGCCAAACACGCATACGACCATCATTGGCACCAAGGCAGAAGCGACTCTCATCGCTGAAGACGACACGTCTCCTTTCGTCCCTCCATTCACGCCTGTCGCGACACCACTGGAGGCGGGCTGCACGATGTTGGGGCGTGAGCGGAAGACGGCCTAACGGTGTGCGGGACCGTAGCCCAGCTTCATGGAGACGGTTGCGAATGGTCCTCGCCGATACCCCAGGAGCAACAGTGTCCCTAATTTGCTGGGAAGTGGCGGTGCGGTCCCCTACGGCACTGCGTAGGATCCTACGGTCTTGGCGTGCATCCGTGCGTCGCTGCGGTCCGGTCCCAGGTCGACGGGCACGTGCACCTTCCGCCGACCACTGGCGACAACATCGATGTACTGTGGAGACCTCACGCCCCACGTGTTGAGCAATTCGGCGGTACGTCCACCCGGCCTCCCGCATGCCCACTATACGCCTTCGCTCAAAGTCCGTCAACTGCACATACGGTTCACGTCCACGCTGTCGCGGCATGCTACCAGTGTTAAAGACTGCGATGGAGCTCCGTATGCCACGGCAAACTGGCTGACACTGACGGCGGCGGTGCACAAATGCTGCGCAGCTAGCGCCATTCGACGGCCAACACCGCGGTTCCTGGTGTGTCCGCTGTGCCGTGCGTGTGATCATTGCTTGTACAGCCCTCTCGCAGTGTCCGGAGCAAGTATGGTGGGTCTGACACACCGGTGTCAATGTGTTCTTTTTTCCATTTCCAGGAGTGTAGAATAATTATATTATGGAATAAATTTAATAATTTTTAGTATGCCTTATGTCCGACGATGTAAAACAAAAAAAAAAAAAAAAAAAAAAAAAAGATTCGTCCCCTATTTCACCCTCGTAGGGATCTTTTTTTTAAGGTACGTTATGGTCTTCCTTAGGTTCAAGGTATCTCCATATCAAATTTCATCGAAAACGATTCAACGGTTTAATCGTGAAACGTAACAGAGTTTCTTCCTCACAACTCTTATTTCCTTCTTGTCGCGGTAAGATTTTACTGTGCATCAGATGATATTCATCATAGAAGCAGGGAAAGCAGTGAAATTCTATCCACCAAGCATCCTGGACGAAAGCGATTTTCTTTCACGCACATATTTGACATTGAATATGCGATGGAATTTTATTTATTTAATCGTATGGCTAGGGCCCCGCGTCGGGCAGACCGTTCGCCGGGTGCCGGTCTTTCAAGTTGACGCCACTTCGGCGACCTGCAGTCGATGAGGATGATAGGTTGATGATGAGGGCAGCACAACACCCAGGCCCTGGGCGGAGAAAATTCCCTGACTGAGCCGGGAAACGAACACGGGCCCAGAGGATTGACAATCCGTCACGCTGACCATTCAGCTACCGGGGGCGGACAGCGTGATGGAATGCAAACTTGGTTTGCGATTATGGTGGTTAATTTCAACGAATCCTCTGAATATGATAACTTCGTGTGTAATAATGGGGCTCAAAAGCGATTACATACACGATTATGGAACTTCGTGTCATCATCCAAAATTCTGAACTAAAATATAACTATGTACTCTATAACACAATATATTCATGTGCAGACAAACAAATTTTGTCCAACTGGCGCGTTAGATCGTCAAAATTCCGAGCTGTTCGCGGTCCCGCCCAAAATGCTCCAAACGTTCCCAATTAAAGAGAGATCCGGCGACCTTGCTGGTCAACATAGGGTTTGCAAAATACGAAGAGGAGCCGTAGAAACTCTCGCCGTAGGCCGAAAGGCGTAATCTAGCTGAAAAGTAAGCCCTTTGTTTTCACAGCACGAACCCTTTGGCTGTCGTCCGCGGCACCCTTACGGAACAATAGCATCACGATGATTTTCTATGCCCCGTTTTGTAGCCCTTGATGGAAAGCCATCGTGGGCTTACATTTCAGCAAAATAATGCCCGCCTGCACAGGACGTAAGAAAAAAATGGTTCAAACGGCTCTGAGCACTATGGGACTTAACTACTGAGGTCATCAGTCCCCTTGAACTTAGAACTACTTAAACCTAACTAACCTAAGGACATCACACACATCCATGCCCGAGGCAGGATTCGAACCTGCGACCGTAGCGGTCACGCGGTTCCAAACTGACGCGCTTAGAACCGCACGGCCACACCGGCCGGCCAGGACGGAAGATTCTATAGCTTGTGTCCATGCTTGCAAACCCTACCTTGGCTACAAAGGTTGCCAGATTTCTCCCCATTTGAGAAAGTTTGGAGCATTATGGGCACAGCCCTACAACAGCTCGGGATTTTGATGATCTAACGAGCCATTGGGACAGTTTTTGGCACGATATCCCTCAGGAGCACATCCAACAACTCTCTCATTCAATGCGAAGCCGAATAACTGCATCCATAAGGGATAGGGGTGGACCAATGGGTTATTGGCATGCTCAGTTTGCGAAGCTCTTTCTCTTGAATAAACCATCCAATTTTTATGAAATTGTAATCATTTGTTTGTTTGTACATGTGTACCGTATCTATTGATTTCTGACCCATTCGGATAATTCCTTCGTGGTGCGTCGTCTTGTTTTGTCTTTGAGTGTATTTGGATGTCCACTACGTTCTGGTCTGCTATATTCGCAGCCAGCGCACAAGGAAGATTGTCAAGACGCAAAAGAAACAAAATTTATTCCTTGCAAGTAAAGAAAGGTCACTTTCCAGTGGTGGTGAACTGTTGGCTGAAGCCTTGAATAAAAAACAATAATTTGGCTGAAGGCCGAATTACAAACAGAACAAATAATTTCTGGCTAAATACCCAGATAGCAAAATAGCTCCTGGCAGAAGGCCAGTTCTAATAAAAACCACAGTTATAACATCAACTAATTAGTTCTCGCGGAAGGCCGATATTGAAAAGTACTTAAACTAACTGAAATGAGGCTGACGGCTGTCGACGTAACCCAAGGGGTCAATTATTGTTTCTGGAGTTAAACACTAATCCCTGATAGTCAATGTCTACAATGGGAGGCAGGATTTAGCCTGACGGACCTGTTTTGCAGGTGGCCGGTGTGCGTAGGCGATCGGCAGAGATGTATTACCATATTATACTCTTATACACATTTTACATTTGAACATTGTAATAAATAACTAATCACAGATGCAAAATTTTCTCGCAAAGGGGTTAGGGCAATGGTTGGCACTCTAAATGAGTATGCTCAAAAAGAAAAAGAATACACAAATATAGTGACGTCAAATATTTGTAGTGTACAAAAGAAAAAAGAATAAAAAAGACAATTTAAGTTCAACAGAGCAGACTACAGCTGATTCGATCCACGCTTATCAACTCATTAATCTAGCACCTCTAAATCAATCCAGCTAACTAAAAATTAATTTGTACCAATTCGCCTGAAATAATCCAACATACACATTCTAACTAGCTGTGGTCCGCTAACATCTACTTCAGTATTAATATACGATTTCAAGGGCCTGACTGCCTCATTTTCCACATTATGAACAGGTACAGTTCTTCAGATTTACACGTAGAACTGCAGAGTAGAAGAAAACACTATCTTGCCATTTCTCGATCTGTCAATGAGAAAACAGTTGCTACGTGTAAGGCAGACATCAAGAAATCTCGCCACTTCTCCAGGTCGTAGACTTATAATCAGCAATTGCCAGACAGTCACAGATACAAGGTCTTTTTCCTGGGACGGCGGGCAAAGTCAGTCTTCAAAAAAAAAAGTTCAAATGTGTATGAAATGTTATGGGACGTAACTACTAAGATCATCAGTCTCTAAGCTTACACACTACTTAACCTAAATTATCCTAAGGACAAACACACACACACCCATGCCCGAGGGAGGACTCGAACATCCACTGGGACCAGCCGTACAGTCCGTGACTGCAGCGCCTTCATTAAAAAAAAGCTATATAACAATACTACACACAACTGGCCTCTCTATTTTATATGGTTTTAAATCCAAGGAAATTAGACAGATTCATTTAAAAATACATTGGTATACACATACATAACTGTGTACACTATTACTTAAATACGAGCGCGTCTGCTGCTTAGACGGTTGAGAGTGGAAGACCATCTGACACGTGGGACTGCTTGTCGGTCCAGACCTCACAAAACACCACTGTGTAGCTGTGAGTGAAAACAACATGTGAACAATCAAGATCACAAAATTTCCATCGTCCTACAACATCTTAATCAAACACATGAAAGTTCAGCATGCTACCTCGTAATTTAAACAAAGATCCAAAGTTGGTCCAAGAAATTCAATGTATCACAGTACTCTTCAAAACATCACATACCTTCCCTCGTCTTCTCACCTATTCATAACCTGATACTTTAAGGCGGTGGTTCACATTGATTGGTGACTCACGAAACTCAGGGAGGAGAGGATCTTTACACTTTTACTCACTGCTTTTCACCCTGAGCAATCCCTTGGTCTCCATGGGTAACTCTAATCGCTAATGCTATCTGATGGGGATCACTTCCATTCAACTAATCCATTCGATTAATATTCCAGAAAGATCACCATCATAATGTGGCCGCTAACATTTTGTAAGTAAGAAATTCAATAATATCCTTGAGTTCGTGTATCACCTAAGGCAGACATCCCATGAATACCAACAAGAAAAAGGTTTTGTTTATCTTTATTAGACTATGAATGTTTTCCTTTTTTTCTACTTCAACAAATGAAATGGTTGCCTGCTGCCTCGAATCAACAAATCGCAATACGTGAAGTAATAGCTTGATGCTCTCGCTTCAGGAACAGGTAAAAATCAATGCCCTTATCATCATCTTCAGCTCCTGCATTTCGCAACGTGCATATACATAAGTTCACAATCAACACGTGGTTCATGGCGTCCAGAATCACATACTAGCCATAATAAATTCCCAGCTAAGTTTGAACACTGGTTAACTTGTCCTGTCAAATGCGACACTTGATACACTGCAGCCACAAGATGAAACTACGTAACCACATCTAATTGAAGAGAAACAATAAACAACAAAGATCACATCTCGACTATTCAAGAGGGAGATAGAGGCTACAGCTTGGAACAACGCTTATGACAAAATAACGTAATAATTTCATTGCCCAACCACGTCACATGATCTTGAGGACAGAACATTCCTTCCCTGAAACTCAACAACACAGATAATTCCAATTTGATTCATAACCAATTCTTAAATCAGTTTAGTCAATCAATGACATGACAAACATTATTCAGTCACCTTTGTTTTCTGTTTTGTGTTACCAAGATCGACTGATAAAAGAACTACATGGGCATATACACAAAATAGAACGAGAAACAGAACTAGAGATTGAAATATTACTGCCATTGCTCGGGATCCTGTACCCGCCAAACACATATACACCAAAAAAGAACCAATTCCGTAAGGGCATAATGGTATTCTCATCTCATAATCAGGTTTCATAAATTATCCCTCAATTTTATCTTACTTAGCCATTAATGACAGAATAAGTGATAAATCTTACACACTATGTTGAGAATCATATAGACCAATGGATAATGAACCACAAAAGTTAAACTAGCTTGATGGGCTGAAAAAAAAAAAAAAAAAAAAAAAAAAAAAAAAAAAAAAAATCCTCATTCAACAACTAGTAGCATCCAATATGAGCAATTAATCAAAAAATATGATTCTACACAGCAATGAGTTGCTTCTATCAGAACACAATGTCAGATCACGCATAACTACACGTCAGAGTAGGGAATGATCTCCATCTAAGAATAGTGACCCTCATTCCTAAAAATCTCATCACACAGAAGAAGAATACAACCTCGTACGCGTATACAGCTGTCATGAAAATTCTCGGTTAAAACGTAACCATTTCTATATTCATGAAAAATATACAAACCATCTGCCTAAATGATGATGTGCTCTATCCTCAACGCGTTTGAAAAAAAAAAAAAAGATCTCTATCCCATTCCACATTCCTTCTTCAGTAAATTGAATAAAGAAACTACATAGACAAGCAAAAAATACTCGGTAGGACACTGATTACTTCACTCCACCAACACAACTGCTGCAAAGCACATGAAATCCCCGGTTCCTCATGACGTATCTTCCCAATAAGCCTAAGAATAATCACGTGATTCATTTCACTTCATTCATTAAGAATATCATCAACCAAAAGGAATGCGTATTCAAATACAGAGATGTTAAGAGGCAGTATACGGCGCTGGGGTCGGCGAAGCCTATACAAGACAACAAGACAGCAGTTGTTGGATTGGTTACTGCTGCTACAGTGACAGGTTATCAAGATTTAAGTGAGTCTGAACGTGGTGTTATAGTCAGCGCAAGATCGACGGGACACAGCATTTCCGAGATAGCGATGAACTGGGGATTTTCCCGTACGAACATTTCGCGAGAATACCGTGAATATCAGGAATCCGGTAAAACATCAAATCTCCGATATTGCTGCGGCCGGGAAAAGATCCTACAAGAACGGAACCACCGACGACTGAAGAAAATCGTTCAACATGGAAGAAGCGCAATCCTTACGTAAATTGCTGAAGATTTCAATGCCTGGCCATCAACAAAGTCAGCGTGAGGATTATTCAACGAAAAATCATTGATATGGGCTTTCGGAGCCGGAGGCCCACTCGTGTACCCTTGATGACACAAAGTTTTACTTCTCGCATGGGCCCGTCAACGCTGACATTGGATTGTTGATGACTGGTAACTTATTGCCTGGTCGGACAAGTCTGGTTTCAAATTGTATCGAGCGGATGGACGTGTACGGGTATGGAGACAACCTCTTGAATCCATGGACCACGCATGTCAGCACGGGACTGTTCAAGCTGGTTAAGGCTCTGGAATGGTGTTGGACGTGTGCTGTTGGAATGATATGGGACACCTGATATGTCGAGATACAACTCTGACAGGTGATACGTGCTGAAGCATTCATTCTGATCGCCTGCTTCATTGATGTCCATTGTCCAAATTCTGACGGACTTGGGCAATTCCAGAAGGACAATGTGACAGCCCGCACGTCCAGAATTTGCTACAGAGTGACTCCAGGAATACTCTTGAGTTCAAACAATTCCGCTAGCTATCAAACTCCCCAGACGTGAACATTATTGGGCATTTTTGGGATGCCTTGCAACGTGCTGTTCGGAAGAGTTCTCCAACCCCTCGTACTCTTACGGATTTATGGACAGCCCTGGCCCGCATCTCGTGGTCGTGCGGTCGCGTTCTCGCTTCCCACGCCCGGGTTCCCGGGTTCGATTCCCGGCGGGGTCAGGGATTTTCTCTGCCTCGTGATGGCTGGGTGTTGTGTGCTGTCCTTAGGTTAGTTAGGTTTAAGTAGTTCTAAGTTCTAGGGGACTGATGACCATAGATGTTAAGTCCCATAGTGCTCAGAGCCATTTGAACCATTTGGACAGCCCTGCAGGATTCGTGGTGTCAATTCCCTCCAGCACTATTTCAGACATCAGTCTAATCAATGCCACGTCGAGTTACGGCACTTCTGGGTGTTCGCGGGGGCCCTACACGATGTTAGGCAGGTGTACCAGTTTCTTTGGCTGTTCAGTGTATGCGAAAATTACAGCACTAAGTCATCACGAACCATATCGTCATTTCCCATTTCTACCACCCCGTTGCAGTAAATTACCTGGAGAAATAGACTTAAACAGTAAAGCCACACAGTCTGGAACCGAGCGACCGCTACGGCCGTAGGTTCGAATCCTGCCTCGGGCATGGGTGTATGTGATGTCCTTAGGTTAGTTAGGTTTAAGTAGTTCGAAGTTCTAGGGGACTGTTGACCAAAGCAGTCAAGTCCCATAGTGCTCAGAGCCATTTGAACCAAGTAAACCCACATAATATTCTTTTATAGTCAACATCGTCATGGAAAAATCTTTAGTCAAGATATTTCTGTCATCCCAGTTCATGTGCCTCTGTGGAGCTGACAGACAAGAGTCACCTTATTGCGTTAACGAGAGGAAGCGAAAAAGCAGACCCTTTTCAGCTTTCACAGGATTAATCTGCAGTGGTCCTTGATCACTATGCTGACTTTCGTCAAAATCGGTGGGTCAAACGGCCTTGACTTTCGTTGTTAGTACTCAAATTATAATAAGGTACCATCGTCGAATGAATTTTTCGCGGTTGTTAATCACGAGTATTCCTAACGACGCTACCATACATTTCCGGTAGCTATATTTAAAGTTTCAGTGATGAAAATAAATAACTTTCGTTGGTTCTGACTTCGTAACGATTGGGGATAAGTTATAAGGTGCTGTCCACTGCAACTAAATGACCACGAATGCTAGGAAACTCTTCCCGAACAGGCCTCGGTAAGCACAAGGGAGCCGACCGACCGCCGTCTCATCCTCAGGCGTTAGGCATAAGTGAGTACGCATATGTAGGAGCATGTGGACAACACACGGCTCTCCTGGCCGTTCTCACATTTCATGACCAGAGCCGCTACTTCTCAGTCAAGTAGCTTCTCCATCGGCCTCACGAGGGTTGAGCGCACCCCACTAGTCAACAGCGCTCGGCAGACTCGGACTATCGCTCATCCAAGCTCGATAGCTATTAACTTCGGTGATCTGACGGGAACCGGTATTACCATTGCGGCAAGGCCATTGGCAATGCGAGGAAACAACGATTAATAACAAATGGCCTACATAGTTACCAAACCACATTGGCTAATGTACCATCTTAAGTTCTGAAAGTATCTGCTACGCAACAGTAGGTCGTTTTTTAACTTCTGTGTGATATGGCAGTAAAAGTTACGCCATATGAAGTTATAGTTCCAGGTGCCTTCCGAGCTGAAAATTCTTTATTTGTGCGGGAGATTTAGATGAATGACCTAGTCACCTTTACCAGTGGCTATGAGAAATGGTTTCGCGCATGCTTGTTGCCTGAACTTCAACCAGATCGTAAGGTACTGGCAACCTTTCCTTAATGTTACCTAAGGCCATGAAGCATACGTTTAACAGTGCCCGTTCGACATCCATCTCCACGCCTCGAACTATCACCATTCTTCACAAAGATATTCCGTGCTGAGTAGTCCGTAATCCGTAGAAGGATAAAAGGAGGCCTGGGTTTTAATGTGCCATCGACGACGAAGTCATTAGAGACAGCGCACAAGCTGGAATTGGGGAATGAGGGGGAAGAAAAGCAGCCATCTTCTTTTCTAGAGGATCCATCATGGAATTTAGTGATTTAGGGAAACCACGGAAGACTCAACTGTGGAAGGCCAGATAGGGATTTGAACGACTGTCCTGTGGTGTAAGAGTCCGGTGCCTTACTACACTGTTCACCGTGGTATATAGAACTTCAGCGCAGTCACACAATGAGAGCCATGTCGATGAACTATGACTACTACGGGTAGTTTTCCGTACTCAGATCGAACAAAAAAGGATGGAAGGTTAGCGTTTAATGTCCAGTCAACAACTTCGCCATTGGAGAGAGGGAGCTCTTCTGATGCTGCGGCGAATGAAGTAGTTCAGAGTGTTTCGCGATTGGAAAAGCATTAAACGGTGCGTAATTGTATACAATACATCAAGTCCAGCAAGGGTGAGACGTTACTCGCGCCATGCGGGAACTGCGAGTACCTCGATTCGGGACAAGTCGCTGCCCTCAGAGCCCAATGCTGAGGACAATCTCGTCGTCGTGAGACGTTACTCGCGCCATGGGGGAACTGCGAGTACCTCGATTCGGGGCAAGTCGCTGCCCTCAGAGCCCAATGCTGAGGACAATCTCGTCGTCGTGAGACGTTACTCGCGCCATGGGGGAACTGCGAGTACCTCGATTCGGGGCAAGTCGCTGCCCTCAGAGCCCACTGCTGAGGACAATCTCGTCGTCGTCAACTACTCTGGAATGTAACAGCAGATGTACATAACCACAGCACAGAGAATCACTCGCCAATTCAATTATCGATCCTGATTATCGGTGAGCAGTCGGTCCACTGCCTCTTTGTTGGGTACAGAAGTTACTTCGCTATACGTCTCTGCTCACTGCACGTCACAGGGCAGAGCGATTACCATGGGCGCAGGAACAGCGTCACAGGACACTAAACACGTGGACTTTACAGTACCTACTGGTACGGGACACTGGCAGAGTACGGCTACGACGAAAATCAGCTGCCTTAAGTACATTTAAGATGAGCTCAGTGTAATGCTCGTAAATCATAATCACGGATCAAAATACTCTCACCTATAACATTTAAACGAAAGGATTAGCACCTGTTTTGCAATGGAACACCGTCGCAAATGCAGTGGTTTTATATGGAGCCACTTTTGAACACTTTTTAACTTTGCTGAATGTTAATGGTAAGCACATCACAACTGCTGGAGTCATTAAAAGTAGGAAGCCTGAATAGAAGACTCTATAAGGTACCCTGAAATAAATAATTAATAAAAATGTATCGTTATTAATGAAATAACCCTAGTAATGAGATATTTGGTTGTTCCTTACATATTGTGACACAAAGTACAAGGGCATCCCCAGGGAAATCACTTATCCCTGTCACCCTTCCCACGCAGAAAAAAATGACGATCGCAAACCTCACTACCATCCTTCCCTGCCACACAGACATAAGCATCAGTTCAGTATCAGTTTGAAGAAAGCCAGAACATGTGACCTAGGGTCATTAATCGCGAGATCTCAGAACTGTTTCTCTATTTTCCTTACAACTGAAATTGTCATACTGGTCTCGGTTCTAAAAACTTCTAGCAACGTTGTACTTTCAGTTATCAATGTTTGTTCTCGTGCTACCAGCCGATGACAGGAACTAATAAACATGTGAATACAGAAATAATTTGTGTGTATCTGAATGTTGGGTGTAATTATCTACAAGAGTTGGCCGTTTAGTCCCTTTCATCTCCTTCAAAATTGGTGAAGTCATCTATTCATTTATCTCCCTAACTATATTTTGCTTCTTGGTTTATAATGTTTTAGTGATTCTCTCGTCTGGCATATGTTTTGTGTGTTCATTCAGCCTTGTCTAATACTGATTTGTTTTCCGTATTCAGTTCAGCTCGAATGTCGTCATTTCTCTTTCTATCAAACTCTATCCAGGCAAGTATCCAAGGTAGTTCATTTCACATGTTTCTATTATCTTTTCAGCCCTCTTATTAAGAGACCAATTTTCATATCCATAGAGCAGTGCAGGTATAGCTATAATCTTGTAGAACTTCAGTAATTTATTTCTGCGGTCTTTGTTCTGCAACGTGTAACCTCCCCCTCACTTATCGACCTTAATGACAGTGAAAAATGAAACCGCGTGTACCTAATGGGAATTTTGGAAAAGCAATCGTCACCGAAGTTAACCTGTCGGTAAAGAGGGAGGAAAGGGTTACATCTAAATGAAAGGAAAAATGCAAGTGAAACTGGTGGAAATTAGTTTTGAATTAGGGATAAAGTTAATAAAGAAAGTACATGTGCGGCCGTTACGTTAACAATCAACTAGCGGTAATTAGATATTTGAGATTTGGGGGAAATTACGGTCGCCAGTCCTATGGACAATTACTATAATAACTGAAAAAGAAAGGTTATCACACATATAATTAGCACTAGAAGCGTGGCAACTGAAGGTTGACACGTGTAGTGTGAAAACTGAAAGTTTGTCAGAAGTAATAAATTTCGCTACACTTAATTTAGCAAAAGAATTAATGAAACCGGAAAATCGAAAGTTAATTTAGTGACTGAAGTTAATAGTGAGCTTTCTTTCTGAAGCATATCGAAATACAGTTAGTCTTGGACTACCTCAACAATCATTTCTAAAGCTACTTGAATCTACGCAATTTAGAAAGAAGAGATTTAACTTTGAACTTGAATTAAACGATTCTGAACAATTAACAATAGTAAAATTTAGTACGTACCAAGCTGAGCTGCAGTCACAGGTAAGCTAAAATACGGTAACAAAACTCGCACTCTTAATTTGTGCTTGTGTAATCTAACTATTGTAGCCAGCTATGAATACTTAAATTGAACTTTGAAATTAAAGCAGTGAAATGGAATTATGCTGGCGTTTGAATTTCAACGACACTCGGGTTCATTTCGGAAAAGGAAGGGACCCTGCTTGGCAATGCAATTGGGACAATGAGCAACAAAGGTTCATGCTAAGTTGCTGTAATTTTGCGAGGCAAATGGAACAATTTGAAAAGCTGAGGTCTGCCATACAGTTCTGAAACTTTACGTGCTTTTAGTCTTCCTTGTTGGTTGATTGAAGGTTTGAAGCCGTCGATCGAGGAGGTGGCGACAGTCACTCATTGTCGGCCGTCGCTGTTGCAGAAGCTGGATGTTGGCGCGCCTTCTTCTCGACACGGTCCCCAGGCGAAACGGGCTCTTGATGTGCGCCAGCTAATGCTTCCCGTCCGCGACACCATGTCAGAAACTATCATCGCGAGTCGAGCGCAATTACATGCTGCCAAACCCCAAAGCGCGGCAACTCGCGGGAGCGTCACACAACACACCTGCTCCACTCGCTACTCCAGCCAGACTCCGACAGCTCTGCCCGCGCTCCACGCGGCAGAGTTAACACTACCAAAGATCCTACACACTTTGAGTCTTCACGCGACCTATCGGTGTAATCGTTCGATAGCAGTTTTCCCTAGGCAAGACCCAGCGTAAAAATACAAATAATATTTACGAAACAAACCAATTATACATCGACATAAATGCATAAATATATATATACAAATAGTAAAACAATTACAATATGTAAAGACACAGAAATGTCATATATTCAGGTAACAAAAATAAGGAAAACAAATTATACTACAATAGATGGAAATAGGAGGATATGCATTTCCGGCGTTACAAACGTTCTCTGTTTGATAGTTAAATAGATATAACACATTTTATATTTAATTATATGGCCCAGATGTAATATTGCTCCATAAATATTTAAATATATAAACGTGCTCTAAGATCTGTTTGTCAATTTAGATTTTAACTCGCAAGTGTTAGTGTCCCATCGTTGACGTGTGCATTAGTTCCTTGATTTATTTCTGCCATTTTAACTCTGCTGTCCACTGTTGTTATTTGTATTTTGTTATTCATATTCAGAGCGATTTTGCTAACCATACCGATGGGTATTGTACAGCCCAAAACGCCTTCAAATACCACAAGAACGATTTTTCGTATTCTCTCGCTCGCTGTGCACAAACTGCTAGTTCTACGAATTAAATGAACGCGACCTTTCGTAGGAAATTTAATATAATTTAATTTTGTGCTGGGATACATTTTCGATGGAGGACACGGTCTTTAAGTTATTCGAGAAAAACGCATTTCAAGGACACCTTTATAAGTTTTTCTTGAATAATTCTGAAACTATGGCATCTAGCGAAAACAGATACCAATACAAAATTTAACTAAATTAGATTTCGCACAAAGAGTCCCGTTCATTTTTCTGTAGGACTAATAGTTTGCACCTAGTTAGCGAGAGAATACGAAAATCTTGCACGGCGTTTTTGAAGGCATTGTGGGTTGCATAAAGCCAGTCATAGGAGCAGCTGAACAACCCTGTATAAACCTTGTACAGTACTTGCAAGATGAGATGGTATTCTTCTGTTTCTTAAAATTTACCACCGTTTATTTCGGTTTTCATCATCAAACGCCTTTTCATAATCAGTGAAGGTAAGAAAAGTTGTTAAATTGAATTCACAGTGTTTTCGTGCTAGTTTTGTCACAGTGAAGATACAGTCAGGGCATGATCTTCTTTGGCCTTGTAATATAGTTTCAGCGATTGGTGATGGTAATTTTGTTAAAATTGTAGGATACGATTTATAACTTGCATTTAAAAAGCCAAAAGACTGTCTCCATAGTTCTGACTTTTATGTCTGTTTCCTTTCTTATAAGTGGGGCATATGTGGACCACATTCCATTCTTCGTGAGCATAACCACTTTGAAAGCGCATATTGTTAAAATCGAAAAATGGAAAATCCAGGATGGAATGTGACAACACCAGAGAAGGAAAGCTGCTACTCACCATACAGCGGAGATGCTGAGTCGCGATAGGCACAATAAAAAGATTCACACAATCAAAGCTTTCGGCCATTACGGCCTTTGTCAGCAGTAGACACACACACACACACACACACACACACACACACATACACACACAAACTGTGGCCAAAAAACAAGTGGACCACCCTGTTGCTGAACACGCTGCCAAACATGATACCCCTCATCTCAATGGCTGCTTCATAGCCTGTGCCATATGGGTCCTTCCCACCAACACCAGCTTTTCTCAATTGCGCAGGTGGGAACTTTCCGTGCAATAAATCCTACGTTCCCGCAACCCTCCTGGCCTCAACCTAAATTAGTCTCTGTCCTCACCCATCCAGCCCCCTCCCTGTTCCAATTCCAGCACTACACAGCCGTCATTTCACCGCCACACTCAGTCTTTTAATTTCTTTTTATTTCTCTCCTTTCCACTACTTACCCCTTCACCCCTCCGCACCTTCTCTCCTGCCCTCCATCTAAACTGCAACACTTCACTGTCCGCTACTCCCACCATACTATACCTCCCCCTCCCCACCGCAGCGTCCTCCTTACCCCCACCCAGTCGCCAGTCCCATCATGCACTGGTGCTGCTGCTCGCAGTGTAGTTTCAGCTCTCTGAGACTCCAGACATGTGTGCATGTTGCGTTTGTGTGAGTGTGTGTGTGCATGTGTGTATGTGCGTCTATTGTTGACAAATGCCTTAATGGCCGAAAGCTTTGATTGTGGGAATCTTTTTATTGTGCCCATCGCGACTCAGCATCTCCGCTATATGGTGAGTAGCAGCTTTCCTTCTCTGGTATTGTTAAAATCGATTATTTTTGTTATTGCAGTATTAGGTGCATATTTTAGCAGGTTTATACCTGGAGCCTTTCTATTCTTGGTAGAAGTTATTGCATCCTCTAGTTGCTCGCAGTTGAATATTAGTTTGTACCAATTTCATTCAAACTATACTCTCTCATTTAAGTACACTACTGGCCATTAGAATTGCTACACCAAGAAGATGACGTGCTACAGACGCGAAATTTAACCGACAGGAAGAAGATGATGTGATATGCAAATGATTAGCTTTTCAGATCATTCACACGGTTGGCGCAGGTGGCGACAACTACAACGTGCTGACATGAAGAAAGTTTCCAACCGATTTCTCATACACAAACAGCAGTTGACCGGCGTTGCCTGGTGAAACGTTGTCGTGATGCCCCGTGTAAGAAGGAGAAATGCGTACCATCACGTTTCCGGCTTTGATAAAGGTCGGATTGTAGCCTATCGCGATTGCGGTTTATGGTATCGCGACATTGCTGCTCGCGTTCGTCGCGATCCAATGACTGTTACCAGAATATGGAATCGGTGGGTTCAGGAGTGTCATACGGAACGCCGTGCTGGATCCCAACGGCCTCGTATCACTAGTAGTCGAGATGACAGGCATCTTATCCACATGGCTGTAAGGGATTGTGCAGCCACGTCTCGATCCCTGAGTCAAAACAGATGGGGAGGTTTGAAAGACAACAACCATCTACACAAACAGTTCGACGACGTTTGCAGAAGCATGGACTATCAGCTAGGAGACCACGGCTGCGGTTACCCTTAACGCTGCATCACAAACAGGAGCGCCTGCGATGGTGTACTCAACGACGAACCTGGGTGCACGAATGGAGAAACGTCATTTCTTCGGATGAATCGAGGTTGTGTTTACAGGGTCATGATGGTCGCATCCGTGTTTGGCGATATCGGGGTGAACGCATATTGGAAGCGTGTATTCGTCATCGCCATATTGGCGTATCACCCGGCGTGATGGTATGGGGTGCCATTGGTTACAGGTCTCGGTCACCTCTTGTTCGCATTGACGTCACTTTCAACAGTCGACGTTACATTTCAGATGTGTTACGACCCGTGGCCCTACTCTTCATTCGATCCCTGCGGAACCCTACATTTCAGCAGGATAATCCACGACCGCATGTTGCAGGTCCTGTACGGACCTTTCCTGGTACAGAAAATGTTCGACTGCTGCCCTGGCCAGCACATTCTCCAGATCTCTCACCAATTGAAAACGTCTATTCAATGGTGGCCGAGCAACTAGCTCGTCACAATACGCCAGTCACTACTCTTGATGAACTGTGGTATCGTGTTGAAGCTGCATGGGCAGCTGTACCTGTACACGCCATCCAAGCTCCGTTTGACTCAATGCGCAGGCGTATCGAGGCCGTTATTACGGCCATAGGTGGTTGTTCTGGGTGCTAATTTCTCAGGATCTGTGCGCCAAATTGCGTGAAAATGTAATCACATGTCAGTTGTAGTATAATATATTTGTTCAATGAATACCCGTTTATCATCTGCATTTCTTCTTGGTATAGCAATTTTAATGGCCAGTAGTGTACATTGCAGGTGGTATATAACTGCCCTAGTGGTGTTCTGATTAGTTTGGGTTTAAATTAGTTGTGAACAGTGATTAGTTTTGTCTCTCCCCCACCTCCTAGCTCAGACAGACTCTTGCTACGCATGTCGTTGTACCGGTGAGTGAGCGGGCAGGGGTGCTTGTTGTCTCAGTTCCGGCAGGTGCAGGCGGCCACGTGGCGGTACTCGCAGCGCGCCTGCCTGCCGAAGGCCGCGGGCCGCCTGCTGGACCAGTTCTGGCGGCTGTCTCGCGAGGCCTCGGTGCAGCCGCCGGCGCTGGGCGCCGCCTTCTTCAGCGGCCGGCCGTCGGCGCTGTGGCGGCTCACCAACGCCTGCCACGACTTCCTCGACCACTTCGAGCAGCAGGAGGAGCCGCACCTGCACCGCCACTGGTCCGACGCCGGCGCCAAGCTCCTAGACCTGCTTGACTGCGCGCGGCCCTGCGCCTGCAACCAGTTCGAGGTCCGCTGCGACGACTCGGGCAACTTGCACATCAGGGTGCGCAGTGGTTCGTTAAGCCGTCGGCACACGGACCGTGCTCTCGAACGTAAACACTGAGCGCGCTGAGTGCAACGTGCTGCCGAACACTCAGAAACGATACGTGTGCCTCAATGTGGTACACACGATCGCAGCGCGTTCCAGAGGCAGCTGTAACTGATTCGTAAATCACACTGTTTTCTAAATGGACAGGCGTAAAATTCCTACGTTAGCTGCATTAAAAAGCACATTTCCTCCTTTGTCCATATGCTATATACACTCCTGGAAATGGAAAAAAGAACACATTGACACCGGTGTGTCAGACCCACCATACTTGCTCCGGACACTGCGAGAGGGCTGTACAAGCAATGATCACACGCACGGCACAGCGGACACACCAGGAACCGCGGTGTTGGCCGTCGAATGGCGCTAGCTGCGCAGCATTTGTGCACCGCCGCCGTCAGTGTCAGCCAGTTTGCCGTGGCATACGGAGCTCCATCGCAGTCTTTAACACTGGTAGCACGCCGCGACAGCGTGGGCGTGAACCGTATGTGCAGTTGACGGACTTTGAGCGAGGGCGTATAGTGGGCATGCGGGAGGCCGGGTGGACGTACCGCCGAATTGCTCAACACGTAGGGCGTGAGGTCTCCACAGTACATCGATGTTGTCGCCAGTGGTCGGCGGAAGGTGCACGTGCCCGTCGACCTGGGACCGGACCGCAGCGACGCACGGATGCACGCCAAGACCGTAGGATCCTACGCAGTGCCGTAGGGGACCGCACCGCCACTTCCCAGCAAATTAGGGACACTGTTGCTCCTGGGGTATCGGCGAGGACCATTCGCAACCGTCTCCATGAAGCTGGGCTACGGTCCCGCACACCGTTAGGCCGTCTTCCGCTCACGCCCCAACATCGTGCAGCCCGCCTCCAGTGGTGTCGCGACAGGCGTGAATGGAGGGACGAATGGAGACGTGTCGTCTTCAGCGATGAGAGTCGCTTCTGCCTTGGTGCCAATGATGGTCGTATGCGTGTTTGGCGCCGTGCAGGTGAGCGCCACAATCAGGACTGCATACGACCGAGGCACACAGGGCCAACACCCGGCATCATGGTGTGGGGAGCGATCTCCTACACTGGCCGTACACCACTGGTGATCGTCGAGGGGACACTGAATAGTGCACGGTACATCCAAACCGTCATCGAACCCATCGTTCTACCATTCCTAGACCGACAAGGGAACTTGCTGTTCCAACAGGACAATGCACGTCCGCATGTATCCCGTGCCACCCAACGTGCTCTAGAAGGTGTAAGTCAACTACCCTGGCCAGCAAGATCTCCGGATCTGTCCCCCATTGAGCATGTTTGGGACTGGATGAAGCGTCGTCTCACGCGGTCTGCACGTCCAGCACGAACGCTGGTCCAACTGAGGTGCCAGGTGGAAATGGCATGGCAAGCCGTTCCACAGGACTACATCCAGCATCTCTACGATCGTCTCCATGGGAGAATAGCAGCCTGCATTGCTGCGAAAGGTGGATATACACTGTACTAGTGCCGACATTGTGCATGCTCTGTTGCCTGTGTCTATGTGCCTGTGGTTCTGTCAGTGTGATCATGTGATGTATCTGACCCCAGGAATGTGTCAATAAAGTTTCCCCTTATTGGGACAATGAATTCACGGTGTTCTTATTTCAATTTCCAGGAGTGTATGTTGTTCTCTCCATAGTAGACATAAAAACACATGTTATGAGGCAAAAAGGATAGTACCATTCCAGTCAATAAGGACATCGGCTTGTAAAAGTCTCATTACAAACAGTGTATTGCATATTTACAATCGTTCTCCACATAAGATTAAATATTTTTTATCATCCTCACTTTTTAGTAAAACCTTAAAGACTGTCTAACGTGATCACTGTGTGCATATATATACTGTGGTCCATTGATAGTGACCGGGCCAAATATCACACGAAATAAGCGGCAAACGATAAAACTACAAAGAACGAAACTCGTCTAGCTTGAAGGGGGAAACCAGATGCCGCTATGGTTGGCCCGCTAGATGGCGCTGCCATAGGTCAAACGGATATCAACTGCGTTTTTAAAAATAGGAACCCCCATTTTTAATTACATATTCGTGTAGTACGTAAAGAAATGTGAATGTTTTAGTTGGACCACTTTTTTCGCTTTGTGATAGATGGCACTGTAATAGTCACAAACGTATAAGTATGAGGCAACAAACCCTTAACATAGACAAATGTAATGTATTGCGAATGCATACAAAGAAGTATCCTTTACTGTATGATTATATGATAGCGGAACAAACACTGGTAGCAGTTACTTCTGTAAAATATCTGGGAGTATGCCTACGGAATGATTTGAAGTGGAATGATCATATAAAATTAATTGTTGGTAAGGCGGGTGCCAGGTTGAGATTCATTGGGAGAGTCCTTAGAAAATGTAGTCCATCAACAAAGGAGGTGGCTTACGAAACACTCGTTCGACCTATACTTGAGTGTTGCTCATCAGTGTGGGATCCGTACCAGGTCGGGTTGACAGAGGAGATAGACAAGATCCAAAGAAGAGCGGCGCGTTTCGTCACAGGGTTACTTGGTAAGCGTAATAGCGTTACGGAGATGGTTAGCAAACTTAAGTGGCAGACTCTCCTAGAAAGGCGCTCTGCATCGCGGTGTAGCTTGCTGTCCAGGTTTCGAGAGGGTGCGTTTCTGGATGAGGTATCGAATATATTGCTTCCCCCTACTTATACCTCCAGAGGAGATCATGAATGTAAAATTGGAGAGATTCGAGCGCGCACGGAGGCTTTCCGGCAGTCGTTCTTCCCGCGAACCATACGCGACTGGAACAGGAAAGGGAGGTAATGACAGTGACACGTAAAGTGCCCTCCGCCACACACCGTTGGGTGGCTTGCGGAGTATAAATGTAGATGTAGATGTAGAACATTCCGCCAGTGCACACGGTATTTGCTTCGTGATACAGTATCCCTGTTAAAATGGACCGTTTACCAATTGCGGAGAAGGTCGATATCGTGTTGATGTATGGCTATTGTGATAAAATGCCCAACGGGCGTGTGCTATGTATGCTGCTCGATATCCTGGACGACATCATCCAAGTGTCCGGACCGTTCGCCGGATATTTACGTTATTTAAGAAACAGGAAGTGTTCAGCCACATGTGAAACGTCAACCACGACCTGCAACAAAGGGTGATGCCTAAGTAGGTGTTTTAGCTGCTGTCGCGGCTAATCCGCACATCAGTAGCAGACAAATTGCGCGAGAATCGGGAAACTCAAAAACGTCGTTGTTGAGAATGCTACATCAACATCGATTGCACCCGTACCATATTTCTACGCACCAGGAATTGCATGGCGACGGCTTTGAACGTCGTGTACAGTTCTGCCACTGAGAACAAGAGAAATTACGGGACGATCACAGATTTTTTGCACGCGTTCAATTTAGCAACGAAGCGTCGTTCAACAACAGCGGTAACGCAAACCGGCATAATATGCACTACTGGGCAACGGAAAATCCACGATGGCTGCGACAAGTGGAACATCAGCGACCTTGGCGGTTTAATGTATGGTGCGGCATTATGCTAGCAAGGATAGCTGGCCCCTATTTTATCGATGGCAATCTAAATGGTGCAATGTATGCTGATTTCCTACGTAATGTTTTTCCAATGTTACTACAAGATGTTTCACTGCATGACAGAATGGCGATGTACTTCCAACATGCGTGCGATTGAAGCGGTATTGAATAGCAATTTCATGACAGGTGCACTGGTCGTCGAAACACCATACCATGGCCCGCACGTTCACCGTATCTGACGTTCCCGGATTTCTTTCTGTGGGGAAAGTTGAAGGATGTTCGCTATCGTGATCCACCGACAACGCCTGACAACTTGCGTCAGTGCATTGTTAATGCATGTGCGAACATTACGGAAGACGAACTACACGCTGCTGAGAGGAATGTCGTTACATGTATTGCCAAATGCATTGAGGTTGACGGAAATAATTTTGAGCATTTATTGCATTAATATGGTATTTACAGGTAATCACTCTGTAACAGCATGCGTTCACAGAAATGATAAGTTCACAAAGGTACATGTATCACATTGGAACAACCGAAATAAAACGTTCAAACGTATTTTTTTTTTTTTTTTTTTTACTTTATTGTTATTTTAAAACCTGTCCAACTCAGGTAGGCTGGCAGCGGCACACTACGCCGCTCTTCAGCCATAGCGTTTTACAAGAGTATAAAACATGGTGAATGACAATGAACAAAGTGACGGGCAAAAGAGAGAGGTCACAGAGACATAAAAAACACGGAGTCGTTCACATGTGACGATAACAACACTGAAAACACGTCGGCACGGCGCACAAAACACTGATGAGTCCGACGGCACAAGTGAACGTAGGAGTGGGACGGCGGACACCAAAAACACTATACGACGTCACACACACGAGACACAAAAGGCGACGATCTCCGGCGCGCGAATGTTCACTATACGTGTGCGAGTCCGGGGACCTGCCAAGAGAGGAGGAGGAGGAGGAGGAGGAGGAGGAAGGGGAGTGGGAGAGCGAGAGGGGAGAGCAGAGATGCCACGGGCAGGGGAGATAGGGGGGAGGGAGGAAGGGGGAGAGGAAGCCCGGGGGAAGAGGGGGAAGGGAGGGGACAGGGAGACGGAAAAAGGAGGGAAGAGAAAGGAAGGGAGGGAGGGTGGTTCAAACGTACCTACGTTCTGTATTTTATATTAAAAAACCTACCTATTACCAACTGTTCGTGTAAAATTGTGAGCCATATGTTTGTGAGTATTACAGCGCTATCTATCACAAAGCGAAAAAAGTGGTCCATATAAAAATTTCATATTTCTTTTCGTACGACACGAATATGTAATAAAAAATAGGGTTCCTATTTTAAAAAAACGCAGTTTATATCCGTTTGACCTATGGCAGCGCCATCTAGCGGGCCATCCATAGCGCTATCTGGTTTCCCCCTTCAAGCTAGACAAGTTTCATTCTTTGTAGTTTTTTCGTTTCGTTTGACGCTTATGTCATGAGATATATATATATATATTGATTTTACTATTGGCATATTTGGTTTTTATGAGTTTTTGCAAGAACAAATTGTTTTTTTTCCCACGTTTAATTCTCAGATCCCGTAAATTGTTTCTGGTGTCCTTGGTTATATTCATCTTCTTCCGCCATAAGTATTTATCTCATGACCGTGCGTATAACAGTTCTTAATCGGGCTGCTTCTTCCGATGCAGGCCGCTTGTTGACCTGACATTGAGTTGACGCGCAGAAGAAAACTTTCGTGGTTTTGCACACAAACGAATTTTCAGACTTAGTATTTTCATAGGATTATGATTCAGGCAACACATTGATTCACAAGAAAAACGTCTTCTCTCCATGAGAACTAAAGACAGAGTCCCTCTATTAATTGAGCAAAATGTTGAATGAGGGTTTCCTCATTTGTTACAACCTTCCGTCATAGTAAAATACATCTTTTGCTGACGCTTACAGCGGTCACATTAATGATTTTTGTCAGTGCTTTTCTTTTCTTTTCTGTTCCTATTCAGTAGCAGAATCTTTACACGTGAAATACAAAACTTGAAACGAGAAAGTTCGAAATACCTTACTGCAAGCAGTGCAAGGTGTCTTGTAGATAAAGCTAATCAAATCCTTCCACAGAAGGAGCGCACTTATATTTACATAACATCAAATATTATAGAATATTTTTCTATTAAACTAATAAGGACGTATCAGAACTATCAGAAAACGCGAAGGTTAATTAGAAAAAAAAAGTATGGTTCCAGTCGGATACGAACCAGAAACAGATCATGAATTTTATTATTTATTTGCGTTTTTACTCATTACGCTATATCGATCCTAAACAGTTTGCAACCATTCTTTACCTCTTACCATGTCCTGAAAGCTTTCATTGCAGATAAGTTCACAAATTATATTAAGTACAACCCATTTTTGATAGATCCTCAAATTTCCGTTGTCTTTAAACGATATACTTTCATAACACGCAAGTTACGGTAGTTGTTTAACCAACAATATAGCGTTTAACAACATTTTATTACAACAGATCGTACCGAGCGAGGTGGATCAGTGGCTAGCACACTGGACTCGCATTCGGGAGGACGACGGTTCAGACGAGCCCGCGTTTTCAAACCCGCCCGCGTTCGGCCATCATGATTTAAGTTTTCCGTGAATACTCTAAGTCGGTTCAGGCAAATGCCGGGATGGTTCCTTTGGAAGGGCACGGCCGATTTCCTTCACTGATCAGACGGAACCGATGACATCGCCCCCCCCCCTCTCCCCCCCCCCCTCCCAACCCCCGAATCAACCAACCAACAACACATCGCACCATTAACGGCAGTTTTCGAGAGATCCTCAATCTGCTGGTGCTTAGAAACGGCATATATACATATGGGTTTCACACTGAAAGCCAGAATAGCGTTTCGCCGCTGTGTACTACAGAGAGATGCTGTCTCGTGACATAGGTGAAGTTCTTCTGTCTCATTGGTCAACGTTCAAACGTACATTCAAAATATCTGACATGCTAGATATTGCCCTGCACGTTCGGGAAGACTTCCCAAAGTGCTTTTACCAGACTATGACGTCAGTAATTCGGCACACTCAGAAGTCGAGTGCGTGGTCCGTGTGCCGATGGCTTTCAGGTGGGCACAGAAAGAAAGCGAGTTACTTGCTCAGCGGGGCGCCAGCTCGAGTCGCCTAGAACCAGCGAGGAACATGTACCCGTCTTATCTAATGACGCAGCACACAGTGGCAGCCAGGTGGCAGCACTAACTGGTACAGACAAGCGCCTGCTGGCCAGCCGGAATGTACGAGACATTATTATCCTGGTTTCTGCACGCCGGTTGGCGAAGCGCTGTGTACGCCCTGCGAAGCTTTCTCAAGCGATTTTACGGACTACTGGATGAAAAAAAATAATAATTTTTACGTTACTTATCGCTTTATATGTCAGCATCATGGTTAAGTTAACGGTCATAGATATTGTAAATAATTCGCATTTAAGTAAGACTGCAAAATTCAAAGAATTCAGAGTGAAAAATGGGGGTCGCTATGGTTTGCATTGGTGCATATTACATCATACGTTGCTGCATATGAAATTTGCCTAACACACTGAATTCGTTTTTATACTTGGGAGGAGATCTCTATCACCAATTTCAAGAAAATTCGTTTTGTGTAACGGACTCTTTTCCGTACACGCGCCAGTGATAGAATGAAATGTTCATAACACCCCTAATATCATAAATGAATGAGATATCGAAACCAGATTTTCGTAAATGATAGCACATAAAGAGGAGAGTATTTTTTTCCATATGGCTAATACGCGAAACTTCATTTTCTATCACGTTATTTATGCATCTATAGAATTTTCCAGTGAAACTGTTATTTTTAAGGCACATCAGAAGCTGGTGAAACGAGAACTGCTGCGTGTTTCGCTACAATATAACTGAATAATTAATGTTTATTTTTATACCGAGGATGTTCTGACTTATCCTCAGCTCCCCCCTTAGTAAACCACTGTTTCAGGGTACTGTCGCAATTGCATCTGCACTAGCGTGCTAGTGAGGTGATGTTTTGTATACCGTTTTTTGGCAAAAGAAGGAAATTTTAACAAAGCAACAAGAGAAACGTAGGTATTACTCAGAATTCGCTACTGATGACGCTTCATATTGAAAGCCAGAAATGTTTAACAAATCAGGGGAAAATAAATAGCTGCTTTTGTTCAGTTTCAGCGGAGTTCTGCAACACAGTGTGTTTTTAATAGTAAGTTTCTGGTATTGAAGCTTTTCAAACTACTGTTTTTACATCTCTACGACCTGAAAGAAATGAAAATAATTCACAGTACACAGCGCACCATAATTTTGTTCCATTGCCGTTCAAAGTGAATTTCTCACTTGAGATATCTTTCAGTATGTTAAAGACACAACCAACTAATATCTTTATGAGAAGTTGCAAGTGGCTCATGACAGTAATTAACAACGTTTTTTTGCGAACAGAACTGTTCTCCTTTTTGGCTCTGGAATAACAGTTCTTGTTGAGACAATATATTTTGTAGCTTTGAAACTGTGATCTCTCTGAGGATTTGAAAATCCTGTTGACTATCTGTCAAGGGAAAAATCGATGTCTTTAGCAAACGAGAAGATATCTGAAGTGAATATGTTTAGTCCATCACTCAAAGGATCAATACAATGGCATGCTATTTGGTGTAAATTATTTCATATTTCTCAGATCATTAACGTCTAGAAAGAAAGTTACATGATGAGTTTTAGTACCAGCTGTTCATAATTGAAAACACGCTGGTGTACAGGATCCATTGAAATTGCAATAAATGGAGCGAGTAATATCCTCAGGTTTCTTATCCATTTTATTCTTCAGAGAAATGTCGTCAGTGGCGAATTTTGACTAAAGATACATCTTTTTCTTGTCGCCATATTAAAATGTGCTTCTTTTGCCAAAATTCAACAACATTCACACATTGTCAATTCACTAAAATCCTAGTAAAAATGTCATTGCGACAGAATGCTGAAACAGTAGTTTATTAGGTAAGGAACTGAGGACAAGTCAGGTCAATAGCTTATGAAAAAGCACATCCTCGATTTGAAAATAAAGTGGAATTTCTTCACTTATGTTGTTGCAAAACCCACAGCAATTCTCGTTTTGCCAGTTATAGATGGCCCTTAAAAATTATGTTGCCTCACTGAAAAATCTGTAGTTACCTCTCTAACATGGTAAATAATGAAGTTTCGCATATTAATAACATTAAAAAATTCTTTCGTCTTCACGCGCTATCATTGGCAAAATCTCTCTAGATATCTCACCGTTTATAAGATATCAAGGACGTTATGAACATTTCATTCTGACTTTATCGTTGGCTTACGCAGTGGGAAATCAGTGCGCTGCATAAAGTCAATTTTCTCGCGACTGGCAGTAGAGGCTTCCTTCCAAACCTAAAGAAAAATGCAATATATCAGCTAATTTTCATCTACATGATTACTCTGTCATTCACATTTAAGTGCTTGGCAGAGGGTTCATCGAACCACAATCATACTAACTCTCTACCATTCCACTCCCGAACAGCGTGCGGGAAAAACCTTTCTGTTCGAGCTCTGATTTCTCTTATTTTATTTTGATGATCATTCCTACCTATGCAGGTTGGGCTCAACAAAATATTTTCGCATTCGGAAGAGAAAGTTGGTGACTGAAATTTCGTAAATAGATCTCGCCGCGACGAAAAACGTCTTTGCTTTAATGACTTCCATCCCAACTCGCGTAACATTTCTGCCACACTCTCTCCCCTATTACGTGATAATACAAAACGAGCTGCCCTTTTTTGCACCCTTTCGATGTCCTCCGTCAATCCCACCTGGTAAGGATCCCACACCGCGCAGCAATATTCTAACAGAGGACCAACGTTTGTAGTGTGAGCTGTCTCTTTAGTGGACTTGCTACATCTTCTAACTGTCCTGCCAATGAAACGCAACCTTTGGCTTGCCTTCCCCACAATATTATCTATGTGGTCTTTCCAACTGAAGTTGTTCGTAATTTTAACACCCAGGTACTTAGTTGAATTGACAGCCTTGGGAACTGTACTATTTATCGAGTAATCGAATTCCAACGGATTTCTTTTGGAACTCATGTGGATCACCTCACACTTTTCGTTATTTAGCGTCAACTGCCACCTGCCACGCATACATCAATCTTTTCTAAATAGCTTTGCAACTGATACTGGTCTCCGGATGACCTTACTAGACGGTAAATTACAGCATCATCTGCGAACAACCTAAGAGAACTGCTCAGATTGTCACCCAGGTCATTTATATAGATCAGGAACAGCAGAGGTCCCAGGACGCTTCCCTGGGGAACACCTGATATCACTTCAGTTTTACTCGATGATTTGCCGTCTATTACTACGAGCTGCGACCTTCCTGACAGGAAATTACGAATCCAGTCGCACAACTGAGACGATACCCCATAGGCCCGCAGCTTGATTAGAAGTCGCTTGTGAGGAACGGTGTCAAAAGCTTTCCGGAAATCCGGAAATACGGAATCGACTTGAGATCCCCTGTCGATAGCGGTCATTAATTCGTGCGAATAAAGAGCTAGCTGCGTTGTACAAGAACGATGTTTTCTGAAACCATGCTGATTACGTATCAATAGATCGTTCCCTTCGAGGTGATTCATAATGTTTGAATACAGTATATGCTCCAAAACCCTACTGCAGACCGACGTCAATGGTATAGGTCTGTAGTTCGATGGATTACTCCTACTACCCTTCTTAAACACTGGTGTGACCTGCACAATTTTCCAATCTGTAGGTACAGATCTATCGGTGAGCGAGCGGTTGTATATGATTGCTAAGTAGGGAGTTATCGTATCAGCGTAATCTGAAAGGAACCTAATCGGTATGCAATCTGGACCTGAAGACTTGCCCGTATCAAGCGATTTGACTTGCTTCGCAACCCCTAAGGTATCTACTTCTAAGAAACTCATGCTAGCAGCTGTTCGTGTTTCAAATTCTGGAATATTCCATTCGTCTTCCCTGGTGAAGGAATTTCGGAAAACTGTGTTCAATAACATATATGTGTACCAAATGCAAAATCATGGTGTCTCCTATTTTTCATTGCAAACATCAGGAACTTCGCACAGTGTCTTGCTTAAATGCGAATGATAGCCATGACTGTAACGATTAACGAAACGATGGGCACTTGAGGATGAAGGAGAATCATAAAACTATTAGTAACACAAAAATCAATTTTCTTTTAGCGAATGGTTTCTACAAAATCAAAGGTGCAGAGCCAATACAGCGCGTGGGACTTTCTACCCTTAATGGCACTGTTGCACCTTGCTAGCAGGCTAACAGACCTTCTCTGCATGCACCCACAAGCGGATAAAACTGTGCTGGGCAGCGCGGCTAGTTGGCACGCATATTATTGGCTTTCTTCGCGTTCTTATACTTACACCTTCAAAAGTACAGTGAAGCCTCACTATTGAGACTAATTTGGGAGAGTACCAGGTTGAATTGAAATAGTTATTACTAAAAATTCTTGAGTCCATAAAACAAGATTTTATTAAATTCGAAGAAAATTATAACTGTTTTATGCTTATATTATAAAATATTTGAAGTCCCAGGATGTGTTTCCACTGGAATGCCTCAAAACCATGAAATCTGCATCCATAAAACATCAGTTTCCATTTTCATATTCTTCCAGTTTACTTGATTTGATCTTGAACTCATGAACTTTTTGAACCAAACTGAAAAAAAAGAAGAATAATGATAACATGTTGAGATAATGTATTAATAAAAACAAATTACAAACGATATTATGAACATAATTATTGTGACAGAATAATTACGTTCGCAACAACATATGTAGCCTCCATATATTTTCATTTTCTTCAGCTGTTGTAGGCCAAATGGATAAATCAACATAAGTCTTTCTGCTCCTTTGGGATGTACGATTTAAGTTTTACTATCTCGCTTAACTTAAGCTACTTCAAAGGACATTTATCTGTATTTTCTTAGGTTTTTGGTTGTCTAAAGTTGGTTAGGGCTTTAAAATCCTGAAAGAATTTTGAGTCAATCCGTCAACGAATGATCTGGTTACTAATACCCCTGGGTTGTGGCTGTCATACTCAATTGTAGCGTTCTGTGACACACTAAAGTTGACTTTCCGTGACCTATTTTTCCCATTGTTTCCATACTCCCGTCCTTAAAGTTCTTAAGAATGTCGTTATCTTCAAGGCATCTGAAACTCAATGTGTTCTTTTTATCGGAAGATTGACGAATAAATTCAATATATTCTTTGACCGCATAAGCTCTGTCAATTTGTTGCAGCTTTTTACTTCTCCAAACAACCTGTCAAATGGTAGGAAAGAGTGCCCCCGGATAGGGAAGTACTGAAATATTTTTTCAAACATACCAAGGACTACTAAAGTCATTAGGAATCTGTCCACTGTGTTGTTACGGTTTTGTCCTGGGCAACCATGAGAGATAATATGAATGTATTTAATATAAGGGAGGATCAAAAAGTTTCTATTCGAAGGCCATACAGTCAAGAATCGGCATGCCAATCAGGCAAAATCGTAGTGAGCACTGAGGCAAAGCACTAGGTTGAAGATAATCCGTTTGGTAAAACAACCTGTCTTATGAGTGAAGGAGTCCTTAAATGCCTGGTGTACATACCCGTCCGACAGGAACTGTCGACTGTCGACCCTTCAGCGCCTTTTTTAAGGGACCGAACGTGTGATAATTGCATGGAGAGAAAACAGGACTAGCCGACCTCTGTGGCCGAGCGGTTCTAGGCGCTTCAGTCCGGAACCGTGGTGCTGCTACGGTCGCAGATTCGAATCCTGCCTCGGGCATCGATGTGTGTGATGTCCTTAGGTTAGTTAGGTTTATGTAGTTCTAAGTCTAGGGGACTGATGACCTTAGATGTTAAGTCCCATAGTGGTTAGAGTCATTTGAACAATTTTTGAACCAGATCAGGTCTATTGGGCGGGTGCTCTAGTGTCTATCACATGAGTTGGCGTAACTTCTACGTTACGGCATTTGCGATATGATGACGTACGATACCATGAAGCAGCAGCACCTTTTGTCACATCATTTCACAACGGTGGTTTCGACATACATACTGCCCCTAACACATTCTTCATACTCTGACGGACGTCTGCCGATTTTTGTCCTTCGGCAGCTCGTTGGTCCTGTCTGACGCATTTGGTAAAGACGTCACCATAGTCCACGTTTCCGCATTTACCGTTCGCACGTCGGTCAGACTCGAATGTCACATTAATCCCTTGCCTTCATTCTATACTAAATATATCAGGAGTCCATTACATGTAGGAGGCCGTGTGGCATTGACTGGGCCGTGTTTTAGGTTAGACGGCCTCGGAGAAACACAGAAAGGGCTTCAGTCTCAAAGGGCGCAGGTTGTGTACAGCAAGAACGTAGATCTAGAAATCATCACTGTAACATTTGTAAAATGTCGTATCTGTGTTGGGGAAGTGCCAGAGCCCCAAGCGCTAATAGAAAGCACTGATGCTCAACTCAAAGTGTTATAGGCACTGAAAACTGGCTAAAGCCGGAGATACACTATGTGATCAAAAATATCCGGACACTACCAAAAATATACGTTTTTCATATTAGGTGCATTGTGCTGCCATCTACTGCCAGGTACTCCATATCAGCGATCTCAATAGTCATTAAACATCGCGAAAGTGCAGAATGGGGCGTTCCGCGGAACTCACGGACTTCGAACGTCGTCAAGTGATTGGATGTCACTTGTGTCATACGTCTGTACGCTAGATTTCCACACTCCTCAACGTCCGTAGGTCCACTGTTTCCGATGTTATAGTCAATTGGAAACGTGAAGGGACACGTAAAGCGTAAAAGCGTACAGGCCGACCTCGTCTGTTGACTGACAGAGACCGCCGACAGTTGAAGAGGGTCGTAATCTGTAATAGGCAGACATCCATTCAGACCATCACACAGAAATTCCAAACTGCATCAGGATCCACTGCAAGTACTATGGCAGTTAGGCGGGAGGTGAGAAAACTTGGATTTCATGATCGAGCGGCTGCTCATAAGCCACACATCACGCCGGTAAATGCCAAACGACGCCTCGCTTGGTGTAAGGAGCGTAAACAGTGGACGATTGAACAGTGAAAAAACGTTGTGTGGAGTGACGAATCACGGTACACAATGTGGCGATCAGATGGCAGGGTGTGGGTATGGCGAATGCCAGATGAACGTCATCTGCCAGCGTGTGCAGTGCTAAGAGTAAAATTCGGAGGCGGTGGTGTTATGGTGCGGTCGTGGTTTTCATGGAGGAGGCTTGCACCCCTTGTTGTTTTGCGTGGCACTATCACAGCAAAGGCCTACATTGATATTTTAAGCACCTGTCATAATGCACGGCCTGTGGCGGAGTGGTTACACGACAATAACATCCCTGAAATGGACGGTCCTGCACAGAGTCCTGACCTGGATCCTATAGAACCCCTTTGTGATGTTTTAGAACGCCGACTTCGTGCCAGGCCTCACCGACCGACATCGATACCTCTCCTCAGTGCAGCACTCCGTGATGAAAGCGCTGCCATTCCCCAAGAAACCTTCCAGCACCTGATTGAACGTATGCCTGCGAGAGTGGAAGCTGTCATCAAGGCTAAGGGTGGACCAACACCATACTGAATTCCAGCATTACCGATGGAGGGCGCCAAGGACTTGTAAGTCTTTTCAGCCAGGTGTCCGGACACTAGATCACATAGTGTAAGTTTAGCCGAAAATTTTGCGAAGGACGTAAAGCGTTCGGAAAGGTTAGGCTAAATACAGATGGCGGTGGCGTGTTTGTCGCTGTTAGGAGTATTTTATATTGTAACGAAATTAAAGTAGGTGTTCCTATTAGTTAGTACGGCTAGAGTTCATTCTTGGCAACCGGAATAAAATAATAATTGAATCCTTTTACAGACTCCCCAACTCAGATGATACAATTGCTGAAAGATTAAAAAATAACTCGAGTCTAATTTCAAATGTAGATGTACTTACTTTCCCGCATCGGAGTCGCACTACGTTGCTCGTAGGCTGCAGCAACACCCTCAAACGAGAACTTTTTGATCGCTCCTTACAATATCACCAAAATAGTGTTCTTGGAAGAAAGTAAAAATTATTCTTGGAAGGAAGTATGCAAGAGACTGCATATCTCATTTGCTCCCTGTTTGGCTATTGCTTCATAGCGTAGCTTCGATCTTCCTCTAGAATCTTTTGGTCCTGCGAAAATGAACCATTTGCTCAGCAACAACCATCCTGTTAGATGACTCACAAACATAAATGTTGTCTAGTTTTGTTTTGAGCTCAAAATGTTCAAATGTGCGTGAATTCCTAACGGACTTATCTGCTGAGGTCATCGGTCCCTAAACTTACACGCTACTTAAACTAATTTACAGTAACTTACGCTAAGGACAACACACACACACACACACACACACACACACACACACACATGCCCTAGGGTGGACTCGAACCACCGCACAGTGGTTCAGAACGGCCTACTCCCTGGCCAAAAGTCGAAAAGTGAGAATAATAATTCCAAAATTTCCGATTTTATGTTTTTGGGCTCGCTGATTACGAATTTGATATAAAAATAATGAAACTCAAAATGGCGGACATTTTGGAAAAATAATCACTTTATCGGTCCGAAAATTTGCACCATTAGGTTTTCTATGTCGCTGATTACGAATTTGATACCAAAATTATGAAACTCAAAATGACGGACAAAAAATGGCGGACATTTTGGAAAAATTATCAGTTTATCGGTCCGAAAATTTGCACCATTGGGTATTCGGAGTCGCTGATTACGAATTTGATATTAGATTCATGACATTTGAAATTCGAAAATGAAAAACAATTTTGTAGAATATGTAAATTTCTATTTTATTTTACGTGCATAATTCCATACAATACATTGGATTAATTAAAAATCATAATCTGGGTCAGATGGATCCGTCGTCCATGTTTCGATTTCTGCTGAGGGTAAGCTACTGTTTGTGACATACTCTTCTGGTGTTTCCAGTAGAAGTTCTAGTACATCAGAAGGTAATGGTGCACTTTCATTTTCAGTTTTTGAAAATCAGTTATCAGTGGGTCCGAGAATGCAAGAAGCCGACGAAGAACGTCAGACATTGCCTTCTCTCGCGTACATTTACATGAAAAATTTTCGCGGTACCGACGAATGTCCTTGTTCCTCGCTTCTTGAGCGTCCTCGGGAAGTTGTCCGATTGGCAAGTTGCTGGGACCTTTCAAGCCTCAGGTATAGAAAGTAATGCGCACGACAGCGTGCACGGTAACATTAAAATCATTATTATTCAAAACGGGCAACTTTCGAGCAGCTAATTCTTGAAAATTTCATTAATAGATAGTTCAAAAAACATGACCCTGTCAATGCCAGCGTTAAAATGTGTCAATTTTTTTTGTATCGACACAAATGTATTTCTAAAGAAACGAAACAACATGATAATCACGACTACCTTCATCACAACGTTTAATAAATGATAACAAAAATTTTCGGAAATTGAAGTACAAAAAAATGTTTCTACAACCTTCATAAACATTTTCAATTTTGGAAAATAGGAATCGGACGCGTCGTTGTAAAATTCTGTATGGTTTTATGAAGCACTGTATAACAGGGCACTGAAGCGTCGCGCGTGTGTTTCTACGAGAGGCAACTTACGACTGTCGCAAGGAAGCAGGTATACAATATTGTACCTCTGCTTATACGATCTCAACGCCCCATACCCCCAGGGAATCGGCCGTTCTGTACCACTGTGCACCGGTGGTAGGGGTCGCGCAATTCGTGCATGGCGCCTCTGACCGTGCAGCCACTCCGCGCGGCTGTTTCGAGCTTCTCACAGACGCCACAGAAATATTTTTGAGGTCGACCAAACCTGTAGTTGTAATTCTCGTGGAAAACTTTAAATGAAATTCATGTTTTACGTCCATATCAAGGTACCTTTCCAAAAATAGCGAATTCATGAATGTACATTCAAATTTGCCTTCAATTACTGCTACTTTTATCTCAAACGTTTTAGTGTGTTCCTTCAGTTTATCAATAACATCACCTTCCTAGCTCTGATTCTGCCTCCCAAGATCTGTCCCTTTCATCTATTGGGGCTTTTCCTAAACCCAAAAGGTTTCCCATCTTAGAACCCCGCTGGCGCTCTTTAGTCCACGAGATGAAATAAATGCTTTTTCACTTAACTAAATTCTTGTTCCCTGATCGCGAACATGACCTTGGAGTTCTTCTCCCAGATTTAGGGATATCCTTTCTTGTGCGTCTGCGCGTAACTTCCACTAGTCTCTGTAGATATTCATATTGTACATCCTTGGTCCTGAACCCTTAACCACTAGCAGCATCTGGGATCTGTCGATCACATCAGTGATATCAAAACAGTCAAGTTTACAGCCACAATAAAATAAAGCAATATTAACAATAAACACAGAAAACATAGACTTAATATATTATTATACATATTTTACGAAACGTGTATTTAACATTTAGTTTTAAATTCGTACTTACTTGCAGTTTTTCCCTGTTGCAGTTGTAGGAATTGGTTGCCTTTTGTGGTTAATGTGAGCTTCTCCTTCTAACTTAATGGACGGAAATAAACTGTATGATACTTCCTGTTGTGTCTAGACAATGAGAGGAAGCCGAAAGGCACGCGCTTAAACTCACGCAGGCTGGCGTGAGGTCTGAAACAGGATACGTAATGAATGCTATAAAGAAAAGTACGTAGCTTCTGGAATACTTAACTTTAATCCACATTTGTAGAACATCGCTCTTGATGATACATTAATAGAATCTCAATATCAATTGAATACGACGCCTTGCTAGGTCGTAGCAAATGTAGCTGAAGGCTATGCTAACTATCGTCTCGGCAAATGAGAGCGTATTTGTCAGTGAACCATTGCTATGAACGTCGGCTGTACAACTGGGGCGAGTGCTAGTAAGTCTCTCTAGACCTGCCGTGTGGTGGCGCTCGGTCTGCTATCACTGACAGTGGCGACACGCGGGTCCGACGTATACTAATGGAACGCGGCCGATTTACAGGCTACCACCTAGCAAGTGTGGTGTCTGGCGGTGACACCACACTTCCAATGTTTTAAAAGTTTTATACGATACTACTGAGAAGATGTTTTAAAACGCCACGAGTCCCGTACTCATGACATTCTCATACCAGCAAAGTATTTTGAAAACAACATTCTTGGTCTTAAAGATAGAAACTCATGACGTTTTCATCACAACTACATATCTCTCAATTTTTGTAAAAAGTGGACTCATGCTCTTTACATAAGAAATGATTCAATTATTTAAAGTCCAAATTATCGCTCTTAACGGAAAAAAATCAACTGATATAAGGTAATTTCAGGAGCACCCAAAGAAGTGTGATAGGACTGTTACTGTTTACTGTATACAGTAATGTGCAAAACTTAGAATCAAAATAGCTTTGGCACAATATGTCACTGTCAAGTAACATAGCCGGGTGAAACAAGGACCACAGATAGAAGGAACTGCTATAGTATAGTACAGAAGGTAAATGAAAGAAATATGGAATGAGACGAACAGAAATGATACAGGCTCCAACTCTCGGCTGATACGTATCTCCAGAGCGACAAGTTACGTGTTTATCTTTTCCTGTGTTTTATTCGTAGTATTCTTCTTAAATTTCGTTCGCGTTTTTCTGTTTACGATGTTTAACATCGCTTTTTGTAAGTGTAAAATCTGGCAGTCTGCAGCGCAGTTTTCATTTCTTCTGAACAGCAAGCTATATAGCTCACAAAGGCATCAGCTTCCATTGGTGAAACATCAGGAGGGTAGCAAGTTGCATAACTAGGTTTCTGTCTGCTTTTAAGGCTTACTTTTTCAGTTAGTTTTGCTACGATGGAAAGGATGAGTGACTGCTGTGTGCAGAAGCAGAAGAAGCTGGTCACAGTTTGCGAACAGCTGATCGTGCTTTTGGCTACGGTCGGTTAGCTTCATGCTGCGCCTCTTGATTTAGCGGTGACGGTGAATCAGGTGCGTTGTATGAGACTCGCCAGGTGTCACTTGTTTTGCCTATGGGTTAGGGCTGCTGAGGCATCTGCTGGTGTACCCAACGCGGCTGATCTCCCCTCACAGCAAGGGGATTGGCAGGTGGCAATGTGTTCCCGTCGCTCGAGGTGAAGGGTCAAAGTGGCGGATGGCCGTCTGGCATCACCTATTCGCCCTGTGAGTGAACAGGCGGCTGTTCTTTCAACAGCGTCCGATCAAACACATGTGGATAGGGGTTTGCTATTTTCTGGGAGCTCCAATGTTAGGCGCATTATGGAGCCCCTTAGGAAGACAGTGCTTGGGGCTGGAAAGAAAGCAATGTGCACTCGATATGTCTGCCCGGGGGGGGGAGTCATCCGAGATGGGGAGGCGGCCTTGCCCGCAGCTATCGAGCATGCAGGGCACGGTTGTCTCAAGTTGTGGTCCACGTCAGCATCAACGAAGCCTGTTGCATGGGTTCTTAGGCCATTATCAGTTTATACAAGTAGCTGGCAGACGTGGTGAAGGCTGCTGGTCTTGCGAGTGGGGTGCAAGCAGAGATAGCAATTTGCAGCATTGTTCCCAGAGTTCAGAGCTGATCAGGGTCCTTTGCTTTGGAGCCAAGTGAAGGGTGTCAACAAAAAACTTCGTCGACTCTGTGACGGTCTTGGCTGCATATTTCTTGAACTGAGTTATTGGGTGGGGAATCGTAGTAGTCCTCTTGGTAGGTCGGGGGTACACTACACAAAGGAAGCTACTACACAGGTAGCAGAGTACTTACAGAGCGCAGATGAGGGTTTTTTAGGCTAGGCGATAGTTTGAGGTATCTGACGAACACTCGCCAGAAAGTGAATTCTAACCCCCTTCGTATTGAAGACAATTCGACAGTCAGAATTTTATCAGTAGTTTGTTGAAGCATTCACAACAAAGTTCCCGAATTTACTGCTCTCCAGAAAAGTTCTCGCTCTAAAGGTATTTTTGGGACCGAAAGCTGGCTGAAACCCGAAGTGGAAAGCTCCGAGATATTTAGCGAGTCATGGAACGTATATCGAAAAGACAGATTAGACGTCTTAGGAGGGGGTTGGGTGTTCATTACAGTTGACAGAAGTAGTGTCTCTATTAAGTTCGAAGTTGAATGTAGCAGTGAAGTTATCTGGTAGCGTATAACACAGCTAGGTGAAACCGAGTTAATTGTTGGATGTTTTTACCGGCCACCCGATTCCTCTGTGACAGTTCAAGAGTAACTCAAAGAAAGTCTACGGTCAGTAGCGCGTAAATACCCAGATCATGCAATACTAGTTGGAGTTGACTTTAACCTACCGTGTATAGACTGGGATCTCTATGGATTTATTGCGGGGGGAAAGGGGGGGAGGGGCGGACAGTCAGACAGCCATGCGAAATAATTTTGAACACGTTTTCTGAAAACTGTCAGGAGCAGCTAGTTCGGCAGCTCACACACAATGGAAATATCTTAGATCATGTAGCTACAAACAGGCAGGGCGTTATCGACAGTGACAGCGACAGCGTAGAGACGGGGATTAGTGATCATGTTGCCAGCATGCAACTATGGTTACGAAAGTTAATAAATCAACTGAGAAAGCTAGAAGAGTGTTTCTGCTAGAAAGAACAGGTAAGGTGTTGTTAGCGTCTCACTTAGACTGTGGACTGCCATCACTTACTTCCAGTAAGATGGACGTAGAGGAATTATGGGCAAAGTTTAAGGAGACTGTAAATCGTGGTCTGGAGAATTATGTAGCTAATGAGTGGATTAAGGTCAGAAAAGAGCCGCCATGGTTTACCAACGAAATTCGGAGAATGCTGAGAAAGCAGAAGCTGTTGCCCTATCGGTTCAAATGAGAACGCGGAAATGCCGACGAGCAAAGGTTAGTAGAGATTTGTGCATCTGTGAAAAGGTGTATGCGCGAAGCATACAACAACTACGACTGTCATATTTTAGCAAAAGATCTGGCGGAGAACCCGAGAAAATTCTGGTCGTATGTAAAACCGTTAAGCGGGTCTAAGTCTTCCATCTGGTCACTCGTTGATTACTCTGGTCTGGCACTTCAAGACAGCAAAAACGGAAGCCGAAGTTTTAAATTTCGCATTTAAGAAATCGTTCAAACAGGGAAATCATACAATGAGACCGTCGTTTGACCATCGAACAGACTCCCTTATGGATGACTTAGCAATATGCACTCCTGTCGTAGAGAAACAACTGAAAGGGGTAAAAACAAATAAGTCGCTAGATCCAGATGGATCCCAATTCGGTTTTAAAAGCATGCTCTACGGCATTGGCCCCTTCTCACCTAGGTTGCATTTATCTCGAACCTCTCGCTCATCGCAAAGTCCCAAGCGACCAGATAAAGCGCAAGTGACTCCTATGTACACTCCTGGAAATGGAAAAAAGAACACATTGACACCGGTGTGTCAGACCCACCATACTTGCTCCGGACACTGCGAGAGGGCTGTACAAGCATTGATCACACGCACGGCACAGCGGACACACCAGGAACCACGGTGTTGGTCGTCGAATGGCGCTAGCTGCGCAGCATTTGTGCACCGCCGCCGTCAGTGTCAGCCAGTTTGCCGTGGCATACGGAGCTCCATCGCAGTCTTTAACACTGGTAGCATGCCGCGACAGCGTGGACGTGAACCGTATGTGCAGTTGACGGACTTTTAGCGAGGGCGTATAGTGGGCATGCGGGAGGCCGGGTGGACGTACCGCCGAATTGCTCAACACGTGGGGCGTGAGGTCTCCACAGTACATCGGTGTTGTCGCCAGTGGTCGGCGGAAGGTGCACGTGCCCGTCGACCTGGGACCGGACCGCAGCGACGCACGGATGCACGCCAAGACCGTAGGATCCTACGCAGTGCCGTAGGGGACCGCACCGCCACTTCCCAGCAAATTAGGGACACTGTTGCTCCTGGGGTATCGGCGAGGACCATTCGCAACCGTCTCCATGAAGCTGGGCTACGGTCCCGCACACCGTTAGGCCGTCTTCCGCTCACGCCCCAACATCGTGCAGCCCGCCTCCAGTGGTGTCGCGACAGGCGTGAATGGAGGGACGAATGGAGACGTGTCGTCTTCAGCGATGAGAGTCGCTTCTGCCTTGGTGCCAATGATGGTCGTATGCGTGTTTGGCGCCGTGCAGGTGAGCGCCACAATCAGGACTGCATACGACCGAGGCACACAGGGCCAACACCCGGCATCATGGTGTGGGGAGCGATCTCCTACACTGGCCGTACACCACTGGTGATCGTCGAGGGGACACTGAATAGTGCACGGTACATCCAAACCGTCATCGAACCCATCGTTCTACCATCCCGAGACCGGCAAGGGAACTTGCTGTTCCAACAGGACAATGCACGTCCGCATGTATCCCGTGCCACCCAACGTGCTCTAGAAGGTGTAAGTCAACTACCCTGGCCAGCAAGATCTCCGGATCTGTCCCCCATTGAGAATGTTTGGGACTGGATGAAGCGTCGTCTCACGCGGTCTGCACGTCCAGCACGAACGCTGGTCCAACTGAGGCGCCAGGTGGAAATGGCATGGCAAGCCGTTCCACAGGACTACATCCAGCATCTCTACGATCGTCTCCATGGGAGAATAGCAGCCTGCATGGCTGCGAAAGGTGGATATACACTGTACTAGTGCCGACATTGTGCATGCTCTGTTGCCTGTGTCTATGTGCCTGTGGTTCTGTCCGTGTGATCATGTGATGTATCTGACCACAGGAAAGAGTCAATAAAGTTTCCCCTTCCTGGGACAATGAATTCACGGTGTTCTTATTTCAATTTCCAGGAGTGTATATGAACAGCAGAGAACGATCCCTCAAAATTACAGACCAATATCCCAACGTCGGTTTGCTGCAGAATCCTTGAACATATCCTCAATTCGAATGTAATAAATTATCGTGAGGTCGAGAAGCTTATGACCGCGAATCAGCATGATTTTAGAAAGCGTCGCTCGTTTAAAACTCAGCTTGCCGATTGCTCACATGATATCCTGCGAAACACAGATGACGGGCAACGGGGCAGATTCCGTATTTATAGGTCTCCGGAAAGCATCTGACACGGTGCCCCATTGCAGACTGTTAAGGAAGATACGAGCATATGGAATAAGTTTACATATATGTGAGTGTCTCGAAGACCTCTTAAGTAGTAGAACAAAGTATGTTGCCCTCGGTGGTGAGTGTTTGTCAGAGACAACGGTATCGTCAGGAGTGCCGCAGGAAAGTGTGACAGGACCGCTATTATTATCTACATACATAAATAATTTGGCAGACAAGATGGGCAGCAATATGCGGTTGTTTACTGATTACGCTGTGGTGTACGGGAAGGTGTCGAAATTGAATGACTGTAGGAAGACACAAGATGACATAGAAAAAATTTCTATTTGATGTGATGAATGGTATCTAGCTCTAAATGTAGAAAAATATACGACGAGTAGAAAAAAAAAAAACAACCAGTAATGTTCGGATACAGCATCGGTAGTGATCCGCTTGACACAGTCATGGCCGGCCGCTGTGGTCGAGCGGTTCTAGGCGCTTCAGTCCGGAACCGCGCGGCTGCTACGGTCGCAGGTTCGAATCCTGCCTCGGGCATGGATGTGTGTGATGTCCTTAGGTTAGTTAGGTTTAAGTAGTTCTAAGTCTAGGGATCTGATGACCTCAGATGTTAAGTCGCATAGTACTCAGAGCCATTTGAACCCTTTGACACAGCTATGTCGTTTAAATATCTGGGCGTAATGTTGAAAAGCTATATGAATTGGACCGAGCATGTGATGATCGTGGTAGGGAAGGTCTATTATGAGAATTTCCAGAAAGTGTAGTCAATCTGTAAAGAATAGCGCATATAGGACGCTAGTGTTGCCTATTCTTGAGTACTACTGAGGGTTTTGAATCTGTACCAGCTCGGATTAAAATAAGCAATCAAAGAAATTGAAAGGCGGACTGTTACTTTTGTTCCCGCCATATTCGAACGACACGCAAGTGTTATGGAGATGCTTCGGGAACTCTAATGGGAATTTCTGGAGGGAAGGCGAAGTTCTTTTCGAAGAACAATATTGAGAAAATTTAGAGATTTGGCGTTTGAAGCTGACCGCAGACGTATTCTACTGCCAGTAACACACATTTCGGATAAGAACCACGAAGATACGACCCGAGAAATTAGTGCTCATGTGCAGGTATACAGACAGTCGTTTTTCCCTTGCTCTGTTTGCGAGTGGAACAGGAATGGTAGTGGCGCAGGGTACCCTCCGCCAGGCACCATAAGGTGGCTTGCTGAGTATGTATGTAGACATAGATATAGGTGTAGACACTTCTATTCAAAGACAATAATTACACTGCAGTCACGCGATTGATGATGGTACCATTGACATTAAAGAAATGCAGGACATGGTTCGTTGTATGGTCTGTGATCACCAAGGACGGCAGCGCATGCCGTGCAACGTCCTCCCGTACTATCCACAATGTTGATAAGGTTTTCATGTGGTAGCGCGTACCACTCCTCCTCCAGGGCGGATGATAACTGCTAAATGGTCGTTGGTGCATGTGGACGCATTTCGAAGTGTCTCCCCAAGGCATCCTACATGTGCTCGATGGGATTTAAGTCGGAGAAACAGGGAGGCCAGCCCATTCGCCTAATATCCGCTCATTGCAAGAGCGGGCACAGTCCCGAATCCTCCCGCGGTCAGAAAAATGGTACCGAATCCTCCCAAGCCCACAAGGGTCTGAAAAACGATGGGACCAAATCCTCCCGTTTGAAGCAGGTAGCAGTTCTAAACGTTATGAATACTCCAAGCAGGCAAAGGAAAGCATATGAAGTTACAGTAGAAGACGTAAAAATTTTTCGCGTGTATTGTATGTTTTAAAGTTTTATCTTTTATGTTATTGAGATAAAAGTCCAGCCGGCACAGCGCCAGCGACAAAGTCCCGCTCAAGGTGACGCGCAAAGCGTGCATAAGTGAATCAATATTTTTTGTTTGAAACATGGGAGGGGTAGGGGAAGCAGATAAGAAACATGGCAGAGATAATTATATTCTTGTCTATAATACAACATACAATGTGTCAGTTTGGGAGGATTCGGTCCTGTTACTTGCTTACCTACGTGGTTTCGGGAGGATTCTGGGCTGCGCCCGCAAGAGATCCTCCACCTGCATTGGCCGTTGCGGTAACGCATTGCCTTCCATAAACATGAAATCAGGGCCGAATGCACCCCTGAAAAGACGGACAAGGGGAATTAATACTGTGTCACAATAACGTTCACAAGTGTTGAAGGTCATTGCGCCCTTGTAACCTAATACCTATCTACTCTGTAATATCTAGATCACCAAAACCATCGTATTCGACAATGCTGGACGTAGCCTCATACGAAGCGAGTTGGAAACACGTAATACATCCAGGAACATTGTCGAATATAATCGTTTTAGTAGTCCAGGTGTTATGATGTTGAGAGGCATAATGTAACATTCTCGTAGTGACGTCCATATCTTTGGTACACTCAGTGGACAGCGCTATTGTGACACTGTAATCCTTCCCCATGGCGGCTTTTCAGAGCTGCACTCGGCCCTGACTTTACTTTTATGCATGTCAATGCGCGACCGTATCGAACAGCCCACGTGGCGGAGCTGTTGGAGCGAGAAGACACTCGGATATAAGACTGGCTTGCCCGTTCCGTGGACGCAGATCCCATCGAATAATTGTGGAATGCGTTGGGGAGCAAACTGAAGCACGTCTACACGCACCAAAGACCACCCAGCAGTTTACAACAGCTCCGATGGAGGAGTGGAACGCCCTGCTGCAAGAAATCTTTGCCAACCTGTGGCCAGCATGGGAACACGTTGCAGAGCATGCACTCCTCTCCGTGGGTATCACATACCCTGTTAAGATTCATGTACCGGTTTTTTTAATGTCCTGGGAACAATCATAAATCAGGTGACTTCATTGTAATTATTGATTTTGAATAAAAGTATCATTTCTGTCCGTCTCAATGCATCTTTCTTTCAGTTACTTTCTGTACTGTACTGTACTGTGCTGTACTATGTTGTAGCAGTTCTTTCTGTGGTCCAAGTATCATTGAGCTATGTTACTTGGCAGTGACACATCATGCGAAAATTCATTCGTCCCTAAATTTTGCTCATCATTGTATATACAGGGCGTTTCAAAAAGAATATACGCAGTGCAAAGTACTATATTGTTCAAACTATCGATCGCTGCGCCTCGGCTCGGCTATTGGAGAAACGAATACATAGTCTAGTTTATATTAATAGCCGCTAGATGTCAGCTGTGTTCTGTTTTGCTTGGTAACCATCACATGTTTAAAATGGCTACTCCGCAGCAGAAATCATTTTGTGTTCTCGAGTTTGCGATGTGCAAATCCGTGATTACAGTGTAAAGACGTTTCAGGTGCCAAATTGATCCTCCGAATTGGTGGAACATTCGCAGATGGTATCGACAGTTTCTAGATACAGGTTGTGTATATAAAGGAAAGAGTCCTGGCCGCCCTCATGTTCCTGAAGAAAATGTTGCACGAATTCAAACTTTTTTCCAGCGTAGTCCTTCAAAATCAACTCGTCGTGCTAGTCGGGAGTTACAACTGTCTACAACAACAACTTGGCGTGTTTTGAGACGTCTGTTGGTTATGAAGCCGTGCAAGTTACGGGTGTTACAAGCTCTGCGTCCTGATGACAAACGCAAACGTCTGGCGTTTTGTAACGAGATTCTTGATGCTATTGACAATGATAACAGTTTTGCACAACGCATCGTGTTCAGTGATGAAGCTACTTTCCATGTTAGCGGTCAGGTACACAAATACAATGTTCGAATTTGGGGCCTACAGAACCCACATACAGCCACTGAACATGTACGAAATTCACCCAAAGTCAATGTGTTTTGTTCGATATCCCGATCATCTGTTTATGGCCTATACTTCTTTGATGGAAACAGTTAACGGTCAGCAGTATCTCGCTAAGTTCCAAAACTGGTTGTTTCCGAGGCTAAGACGGGGCATCCCCTCACTGGAGTCGCCAAGTGCGTGAATATCTGAATGGAACTCTACCGAACTGTTGACTTGGTCGTCAAGGAGCTGGCGGCTTAGCATGTCTCAGCTGGGCTCCATGGTCACCGGATTTGACGCCCTCTGACTTCTTCCTGTGGGGTTTCGTTAAAGACAACATTTATGTACCACCACTCCCACAGAACCTGGAAGAGTTGAAGAACCGGATCCGTACTGCCATAACATCAGTGACGAAGGACATGCTTGTCCGAGTATCGATGTGATGTTATTCGTGCCGCTGACGGAGGGCATATTGAACATCTGTAATCTGAACTTGAGAGGTTCGTAAAATGGTTCAAATGGCTCTGAGCACTATGGGACTTGAATTCTAAGGTCATCAGTCCCCTAGAACTTAGAACTACTTAAACCTAACTAACCTAAGAACATCACACACATCCATATCCGAGGCAGGATTCGAACCTGCGACCGCAGCTGTCGCGCGGTTCCAGACTGTAGCGCCTAGAACCGCTCGGCCACCGTGACCGGCAGAGGTTCGTAAATACGTGTGTAAAGTTTCATATTCGTATGTCTTAAAGTTTAATAAATATATGCATTCGAAATACGCATATTCTTTTTGAAACACCTGTATTATAAATGGCGCAGTGCAGAGCCGCCCATGACAGGCCAAACTTCACGGGAGGAGAATGTGCGAGCCGTGTGCGGACTGAAGCTCGGCCCGTGTGGGCTTTGCTCGTTCTTTCCCTGAAGTACTCGGCACGGCGTGACATTTCATTTTGTACTGCGGTGTGGAATTTTTTGGTCGGAATTCTCTTGAGTTAGGCAGACCGTGGTTTCAGCGCTGTTTACCCTTCGCTATTTGCTCGTGGTGTGATGGACGTTCATAAGTCTAGTGGCTGTTTGCACAAAAAGAGAAACCCTAGCTGTCTGTTTTCAGCTTTTAAGAGAGAATGGGGAGGGCAGAAGGGAGGGATTGGAATCTAAATACTTATTACACAGTTGCATAATCAGCGGCTACTGCAAATTTACTATGAAGCTAGAGTATAAGCTTACAAAGATCGACAGACGGGACTCATTGTTCTGTAAATCAAAAAGCATTTCGTGCTAAATTTGCAGGCATGCGGGACGTGAAGAAATTGGTGATAGCAATTGCAAAATTTCTGAAGTCGCATGTATTATTCCACTGTGATTTGCAACAGTTTCCGATGAACTGAACAAAGAGCATTGCGACTTTAGATATTACTGCAAAGTATGTTGGGTAAGACAGGTAGAGTGAATGGAACGAAATTTCCTATTTACAACCCGCTGTTGTTGAATTTGTGAAGCAAAAAGGAGAGCACGAACGAAAATTAGAACATCCAGAATGGGCTGTAGACAACGCATTTTAAATGGAGTTGACTGCTAGCTACCTACAGTTAGACATTGCAATGTGAGAAACAACTTCTTTCTGATTTGATGGGGATAAGAGGATGCATTTAAAAAGGAACTCGCGTCCACTTCCCCAAGCTCACCGACTGAAAAAAAAAAACCGCGAGATGATTTCAAGAATTCATTGTCGCCTTGAAATAATTTTAAGGATAGTTTCCTAAATGTCTTGACCACACTGCCTATGTCACATATGTTTTCGAGACCGTTTGCCATGTCAGTTGAAGGCACCCCTGTTCATAAGCAGATGTGACTGATTGATCTGCTATGTAATTCTTGTTTTAAAGACAAATCCTTTCACGTTAAAACTGTCGAGAACGTCTACATTGCTTTCCTCAGGCAGACTTTCCACATCTTTTTTTTCGATTATGAAACTAAGTGATGATTACGTGGCAGCCTGTGTGAAGAAATCTGTAAAATTATCTGCAATTGCCCATTTGCTGACAGTTTGTATTAGATAAAAATTATATTATGTCTTCAGTATGCCGAAAATAATTAAGTAAGTCTGAAAATTTGTTTTTTGTGTGATCTATGTTGATCAGAAATTTGAAATATAAAAGGAAGTCATATGCAGTGCGACTGAATTTTCATTTAAATATGGCGCATTCATAGTTTCGTCCCCCTCCCCCTCGTCACTCTCAGACAACGTGGTGTGGCGGTGGGGGAAGTGTGCAGCTCTCAAGCTTAATTCTTTGCCGCCCCTGGGCTAATGGATAAGGCCGAAAGCTCCATGAGGGTTTTTGCAAATGATGTGGTTGTCTTAAGCAGATAGCAAAGCCAGAAGACTGTAGGGAACTGCAGGGAGACCTTCAGAGGATTGATAACACAGCTCTACAAAATAAAATTTTTTTTTCGTTGCCAGGGAAGTTTGAACGAAAATGGGATATTGTTATGATACTCATTCCGAGTATATTTGTACTTTTTCCAAATTGGCTCTGGTTTTTGAGATATAGGTTATTTGTGGAAATGAGAGTTTCATGTGGATAATATCGACTGCAGGGTCCATATGTGGTGTAATGTGTTTGCTACCTGTTTTTTAATTAGTGATATTGTACTATCTTTATTAAACAATTGTGCTCAGGGAGTGCATCTGTGTGGTTGAGGATTACATCATGCTAACATCACACTGTCAGCATGTGTTCAGTCCTGTTGTGCGGTGCGTGTGTTGAAGATATTGAGGGTTGTGCAGATTTGAATTCGGCGGTACTCGACATTCATTTGTTGGCCGAGGTAATCCGTGCAACAGCCGATAGGTAGCGTTCAGTGTAAACAAGAAAAATGGCGATGGTCGAAAGTCACACACATGTGCAGTGCAGTGCAGTGCAGCCTTTTCATCGTGACGTAGCAAATAAGAGGTGAGTATTCATTTCACACAAAACAATTAATGATGTTTGTTGGATGTGATTGACATGCAAATACAAGAAAGTTCTGCATAATATGTAGTATTTGTGCAATTTTGTTTTAGGAAAACATGAGTTCTTCACGCCGTCTTTGCGTGAACCATCCAGATGAGTTCTGCTACATTTGTGGTGAATACGTTCTTCAAAAGAACAGGAAGAATATCACTCCTTTTGTGAAGGAAGCGTATCTGGCATATTTCGGAATTAAACTTGGAGATCAAGACAAGGCGTGGGCACCCCATAAAGTTTGTAAATGCTGTGTGGAGTGCTTATGGCAGTGGACAAAACGAAAAAGGAAAAGCTTAAACTTCGGAGTGCCTATGGTATGGCGAGAGCAGAAGAACCATACAGATGATTGCTATTTTGCATTGTTAATGTGAAAGGTTTTAATAGGTTCAAAAAACGAAAGTGGGAATATCCCGATTTGGAGTCAGCAAGAAGACCGGTGGTGCACAGCAACGATGTTCCTGTACCAACCTTCACAACATTACTCACGCTAACATCATCAGATGACGATGTGCACGGCGAGGAATGTACAAGTAGTGGTTCGGAATACGAAGGACGTGAGACACAACCCCAGCAGTTCGACCAGAAGGAGCTCAGTGACTTGATACGAGAACTCAATCTTTCAAAACAAGCATCAGAACTCTTAGCATCCAGGCTCCAGGCTTAAGGAAAAGAACTGTCTTCATCCAAGTGTTAAAATAACAGCTTACCGGAGGAGAGAAGAAAACCTTCTTCCATACTTCAACCAAGAAGAGGTTATAGTGTATTGCAGCAATATACCTGGACTTTTACTTGAATTGGGGCTGCTGGAATATAGACCAGAGGACTGGCGTCTCTTGATAGACAGTTCCACTAGAAGTTTAAAATGTGTTCTCCTACACAATGGCAATCGTTACGCATCTATTCCAATTGCCCACTCAACAAAACTTTGTGAAGCATATGCTAACATCAAGATGGTTCTGCAGAAAATTCAGTATATGCAGCACCAGTGGTTGATTTGTGTTGATTTGAAAATGGTGAACTTCTTGCTTGGACAACAAAGTGGATACACAAAGCACCCATGTTTTATCTGCATGTGGGATAGTAGGGCAAAGCACGAACATTGGAAGCAGAAAACATGGCCTCCAAGGGAACATATGGCTGTTGGTAAAGCAAACATCATAATGAACCTCTGGTTAGTAGGGGCAAGATTGTTCTTCCACCATTACATATTAAGTTAGGACTAATGAAGCAATTCACCAAAGCTTTGGACAGAAATGGTAATTGCTTCACATACATCTGCAATACGTTCCCTGGACTCAGTAGTGAAAAACTTAAGGCAGGAATATTTGATGGTCCTCAAATTCGCAGGCTCATCAACGATACCAATTTTACAAGTGTCATGACTGTCACTGAAGCATCGGCCTGGAACAGTTTTGTCGCTGTTGTAAAATGTTTTTTGGGCAATCATAAAGCTCCCAATTACGAGAAACTGGTCAAAAACATGCTCACTAACTTTCAAAACATAGGAGCTAACATGAGCATAAAATTGCACTTCCTTCACAGCCACTTGGATCGATTTCCTCGTAATCTAGGTGATTTCAGTGAGCAACAAGGAGAGCGGTTCCATCAAGATATGAAAGGAATAGAGGAAAGATATAAAGGAAGATGGGACAGGCATATGATGGCAGATTATTGCTGGAATCTGCAACGTGACTGTTCTGAAGAGACCTATAAAAGGAAAGCGTGCAGGAAGCGGTTCGACATGGACGGAAAATGATATACTTATAGAGAAACTTTTCAATTATGTTTTATACGTGGACAAATGCCTATCAGGTTTTCATAGAAGCTATTTATAAAGATTATTTTCTTTTTTCATTGTAGTTTGTAGCGCTCGAGTTCAGTATTAGCAATTTTTTCTAATTTTTTGAATAAATCATGCATTATCTCAAAAACTAGAGCCAAACTGCATAAATGGTTGCTATATTCGTCCTCAGCACCACTAACCCATCCTAAAGCCACTCAAATATCCTTGGCAAGAAAATGAGTGTTGACCAGTGTAATTGGTGCAGGGGATGGAGGGCGTAAATAAATGTAACATACTGCGCATAAAAAGGTGACGAAAACCACTACTGCACAATTACACTTTTGGTGATAAATCGGGTTAACAGAAAAGCTAGAGAAGATCCACGAAGAGCGACGCTTTTCATTACGTGAGCATTTAGTCTGCTCGATAGCGTTACGGAAATGCTCAACAAACACCAGTGGCAGACGCTGCAAGAGAGGTGTTGTGCATCACAGAGAGGTTTACTGTTGATTTTCCGAGAGCATGCGTTCCAGAAAGACGCAGACAATTTGTTACTTCCTCCCACATAGATCTCGCGAAATGACCGCATCGAGAAAACCCTCGAAATTAGAACTAATACGGAGTTTTATCGACATAATTCTTCCTACTTCCCATTCCTGAAAGGAACAGGGAAGGGGAGATCAGAAGTACCCTCCACTGCACTCCCTAAGGTGGCAATCGGAGTATTCACGTATAAATAGATAGAAATATTTTTACATACTTGTAATACTATAATTTGGAACCCAAAATACAGCGTTTGTAATGGTTAAATGGAAACTAGATGAACTGTACATAGCGACATTGTTTGTACCACGTGTATACTGCGTCATCAACAATGGTCAGAGTTGGTCCAATTATCCGTTTGGGTTACATCTCATTTTAGCACAAAGTCCAAATTTTTATTGTGATTTTTCTTGATGTTAAAGAAAGTTGACTTAGCAATGACAAACTCTTTAATAATACTCTGGACAGAAACAACGGCTTAGATTTTATCAAACACTCTCATCTTGTCTTCGATTAGCACTTTTAAGCGACCACATGCAAATTTAACACAACAAGTGATATGAGCTTCAGTAAGAAAACTGAGCAGACTTCGACTTCATAGTATGATTATGACAAATGATGATTACATACGTTTATCTTTATCGGCCGCGAGAGAAGCGAATGTGGAGGGAGGCTCTGCGTTGAACATTTTTCAATTAATGAACATGGTGCGATGATATCCGGCACATCGAGGTGGTGTTGCACTTCGCGATAGAAGCCTACTCCGAATTATTGCGAATTCCGAATGAATGATATCCGAATTAGTGAGGGTTCTCTGTAGAAAATTTTATGAAGTTAGCAGATACATTCAGCAGCTGGAAGGAAATTTTTGAATGATGATTAAAAAACCATTATTGTCAATCAAAAGTTAGGCTTAGTAACCATTTGGAGAGGCAATCGTTCCCCTGGGTTTCTGGCGTCTCTTGTACCAGTCTATCACAGGAAACTGAAACCATAAAGTAAGAGTTATTTGATCATTCTTAAAATCCACTTCCGTCGAGAAATGCTCCCTGACTGAGTACATTGTTCTCAAGTGCGTTTAAGGGAGACAGGAAAAGTAACCACTGGTGTAGGTAGTATTACTATTAAGGAGAATGAGACCATCCTAACCAACAGTACACCAGTAGCTAACGTATTTACCAACCATTTCCTAAGTGTAGGAAAAAAATTGGTGAGAACAGTTCAAAAGAAAAAGCCAGGCAGTACATGGAAGAGTCTGTTTTGAAAAAAAAAAAAATAGTCAGATCAAGTATCACCTAACAACCTCTTGTGAAATAAGTGAAATTATTAAATCTTTGAAAAATAAATGTTCTGTTGGTGTAGATGACATCTCTAACAAGATATTAAAACAATGTGGAGCAATTACAGCTGATGTTTTGAGTCACATATGTAATGCATAATTAACTCCATGTATTTTCCCAGACAGGTTAAAATATGCCATTGTCAGGCCGCTCTACAAAAAGGGCGACACTACAAATGTCAATAATTATCGGCCAGTATCCTTGCTTACAGCATTTTCAAAAATCTTCTAGAAAGTAATGTACTCAAGAGTGGTTAGCCATATCAACAGCAATGGGATACTTAGTAAATCACAGTTCGGATTTCAAAAATGCTGTTCCACTGAGACAGCTATATACAATTTCACTGTCCACATAATAGAGTCTATAAATAGTAAAATGTCACCAATTGCAATTTTCTGTGACTTGTCCAAAGCATTTGATTGTGTGAACCATGAATTATGTTACAGAAATTACAGTTTTATGGTATAAATGGAATAGCATATGAGTGGTTTAAGTCGTACCTACATACAGGAAGTAATAAGTTTCCTTATATGGGTCAATTGATTTAAATAAGTTTGTCACTTCAACTAACTGGGGTGAAATTACATTAGGCGTTCCACAGGACTCAATCATGGGTCCCCTTCTGTTCTTGATATATGTGAATGACTTCCCTTCCTATTTGAAACAGGAAGCTGAACTGACACTGTTAGCTGATGATGTAAGCATCATTATTAATCCGGTAATAGAAACTCCAATTGAAAAGGATACGAATAAGGTCTTTGAAAAAGTCATTAATTGGTTTTCTGCAAATGGGCTTGCTCTAAACTTTGGAAAAAAACACAGTACATCCAATTTTCTGCTGCAAAAAGTACAGTTCCTTCAATAAATATAACACATCAACGTAAGTCAGTAGACACGGTAGAGCATACTAAGTTTTTGGGTGAACACATAGATGAGAATCTTAATTGGAAAATTCATATTTTGGATCTTCTAAAGCGACTAGGATCAGCAACTTTAGCAATCAGAGTAGTTGCCAATTTTGAGGATATAGAAATTAGTAAGCTAACATAGTTTGCATACTTTCACTCTCTGATGATGTCATACAGAGTAATATTTTGGGGTAACTCAACATTTAGACAAAAAATATTTACTGCTCAAAAGAAAGTGCTTAGAATAATGTGTGGGGTTCATAGTCGCACATATTGTAGGCATCTTTTTAAAAGACTGAGAATTCTTACAACAGCCTCACAGTACATTTACTCACTAATGAAATTTGTTCTCAACAACATGGACCAGTTTAAAAACAACAGCGACATTCATGATTATAATACCAGAAAAAAGAATGACTTACACTATCCTTTACTCAACCTATCTTTGGCACAGAAAGATGTAAAATACGCTGCTATAAAAATTTTCGACAGATTACCATATGAAATAAAATGTCTGACAGACAGCAGTAATAGCTTCAAAAATAAATTGAAGTCATATCTCATTGACAACTCCTTCTATACCATAGATGAATTCTTGAGTAGGAATAAATAAATCTATAAATGTAGTATATGCATTTTGTGCCTTTTAAGGTAATGGGATAAATAATAGAAATAGTAATCCTTAACTCTGTATTGTAATATATTAAAAAATCTTGTTTCATATGTGCATTTCTTGTACACTTGACACGTTCCACATCTTAACGGCTATCGTACCGTGCGACTGATCAATGAAACATGCAACCAACTAACTAACTAACTTACTCTGCATCTTGATTGCTGTGGTTCTGCTAACGATGGTCGTAGCCTATAATGAGACTTAAATGAGCTTCATTTCTCTGATACATATGTAAATATGTTAAGTGACAAGCATTGTAATAAAGTGGAATCCAAGAGAAGTGCACTGAAACTCTGACATTTATACATGAAGTATCTTCCCAAGTATCGGTCGCACAGTGTATCTCCATTAATCCAAAGATTAAAACAGACCCCGTGGAGCAGTGACATGATCACTAGCAATTTCTTCCTCGTTGCAGACTAAAACAGTCTGCTTCCATACAAAGAGCCCATTTAACTACATGCATTTTCGCATTCTAACCCACGCTACCTAATGGCTCAAAAATGGTTCAAATGGCTCTGAGCACTATGGGACTTAACATCTGAGGTCATCAGTCCCCTAGAACTTGGAACTATTTAAACCTAACTAACCTAAGGACATCACACACGTCCATGCCCGAGGCAGGATTCGAACCTGCGACCGTAGCGGTCGCGCGGTTCCAGGCTGAAGCGCCTAAAACCACTCGGTCACAGCGGCCGGCGCCTAATGGCGTTCCAGAATGTTGCAAAGATACGTGTCCTGAGTCTTTGGCGCTAGCAATCGTAACGAAAACTCTCCTTCATGTTACTGGATCATGGTTCTATGACCATACTGTCAAACGTGACACAAACCATGTATGAAAACAACAACATTGGCACGCGCGCCGACGTGGACTCCTTTCAACTCTATACATGTGATGTCTATTCTTAGGGCAGATGCAAAAGAACAGACACCATTTTAATCGTGGCGCCATATACGATTTTGAAATGATGAAATTAGATGCTAGCGGGCATTGAAATATCTTAATGGGGAAAATTGGACCAGCACTCGAACCCTGATTGTTTGGTCCTCGCGAACGGTCACCTTGAACCTCTCGGCCTTCTGGACATGCTCCATGACCGATTCATACTTCCAACTTAACCCCACACACCACTGACATAGTGCCCACACCCATTGCCCTCGTTTCTCGCAGTGATTTGCTGATTCCCATAAGAGTCTGAGCATGTGTGTACATCCGCACTGAAGGGATAATTGGGCCCTCTCGCCATAGTTAAATATATGAAACCTGTTTTTTCTGACATTATTCGAAGACAACAATTACGCTGAAATCGCCACGATTTATGATGGTTCCCTGGACTTTAAAAAAGCGGGACATGTGTCTTAATAGGGTGTGACCACTAAGGATGTAAATCCATGCTCTGCAAAGTGCTCCCAAACTGGGCACTAGGTTGGTAAGGAATTCTTGTGGTGGGGCGTTCCATTCCTCCACGGGCGCCAGTGAAAACTGCTGGACGGACCGATGACCTTGGCTGTCTGGTCCTTGCAGCCCCACAAAGCAACCAACCAACCAAAACTGCTGGCTGGTCGTTTGTACATCTCGACGTGCTGCAATACATTTACTCAACGCATTTTACTCTTCCTCAATGGGATTTAAGTCTTGGGAACCGGCAGACCATTACATTCGCCTAATGTCAGGGCCGCGGGCAGCCCTCAAAAGAGGCACATGGGGAAGGAGTACAGTGTCACAACAACGCAGACGGTGAGTTTACTACCTTCAAAGATTTGGAGGTCAGTGTGGCCATTTAACATTACGCCTCCCCACACCATACCACCTGGACCACTCAAGAGATGATGATCGGCAATGTTCCTGGCTGTATTACGATTTTCCCCCTCTCGTCATGCGAGGATGTGTCCAGCATTGTCGAAAGTGATGATTTTGGTGGTCTAGGTATTCTGGCGTCGGGAGGTATACTGTTGTGTGGGCGTACTGACCCTAAACAAGGTGCACTCACTTGTGAACGTTATTGTGCGTCTTCTCAGGGGTCCATTCGACCCTGATTTCACTTTTATGGATGACAATGCGCGACCGCATCGACCAGTTCAAGTGGAGGTGATCTTGCAACCAGAAGATATTCGGCGAATGGACTGATCTGCACGTGCGGTATGCGTCCGGTAGACGTATTGAAACACGCCAGCCTGCACCAACGATCATCTATCGCTTGTCATTAGCGCCCGTGGAGGAATGGAGCACCCTACCATAAGAACTTCTCACCAACCTTGTGGCCAATATGGGAGCACTTTGCAGGCCTTGGTGATCACACACCATATTACGAACTATGACCCGCCTTTTCTAATGTCCAGGAAACTACCTCCAATCGCGGTAACTACAAAGTAATTATTGTCTTTCAATAGCAGTGTTAATTTTGTTGGTCTCATTGCGTATTTCTTTCAGTTACCATCTGTACTACACTATAGCAGTTTTTTCTATCTATGGTCAAAGTTTCAGCAGTGACACGTCATGACAAAGTTACTTTCCTTAGTTTTGCAAACCATTGTATATAGTAAACAGTAACGACCCTATCACATTGCTTTCGGGTACTTCTGAAATTACCCTGTACCTGTCGATTTTGTTCTTTTAGGAGAAGCTCTGGAGAAGTCATGAGTCTCCTTTTTACACAGAAGAGATCTCAATATTTTCACATTCTCCGTTGTAGACACATTTATTTGTGATGAAAATGTCATGAGTTTCGAACCTTAAGATCAAGAGAGTTGTCAAAATACTTAGCTGGTGCAAGAATGTCATTGAGTCTGGGACTCGTGACGTTTTAATATAGTTTCTGTGTAATTTCATATAAAATTTTCAAAATCTCGTAAGTAGTCTAACGTTCATTTCAATGTATTAATAACAATGAGATTTTACCAGTACCGAATTCATGACCCATTATTGGCATCACATTGTAAGAATAATCTTGTGTGATTGTTGCCTAATCTTTCAACAATAATGGCATTTAAATCAGGAAAGAGAGCATGGAGTCGCATGAAGGACATAACAGGCATAACGGGAAGAAAGGCATACGGCCTGATGATAAATACAAACCCAACGTAATAAAGAAGGCTAGGTTAGAAGGAGAAGCCAACATTAACCACAAAAGACGACAAATTCCTGAAACTACAATAGGAAAAACTACAAGTAAGTACGAATTTAAAGCTGAAAGTTGTACATACGTTTCGCAAGATAGGTATAATAACATATTAAGCCAATGTTTTCTCTGTTTATTCCGAATGTTAATTTCTTTTATTGTAGATGTAGTATACACTGTTTTCACGCCACGAAAGCGACCGACAGAGCCCAGATCTTGCTAATGTTTAAGGAATTCAGGACCAAGGATTCACAAGATGAATATCTACAGGAACTTCTGGAAGTTACCGAAATTACCAGCAGCCGCCCAAACAAAGATATCTCCAAAACCTGCTAAAGAACTTCTTGAATGTTTGCATGAGATATGTGTGCAACTTTCGGCTACTTCATTACACTAGTCCCTCCTACGCTTAGTTATGTTGGACGCCACCAGATAGGCGACATGATTTTGACACACTCGTCTTTACTTTTTCACTTCTTTTAGTCACTGGCATTTTAAAAAATTCTCCTTGCATGTCAAATACCTATCGTTATTCCATATCTGCAATGCAGATTGGATACGTCCAGCATCGTGGCTGTACCTATGGACAGTAGCAACTCTATCTCCATTTCCTTCTTCATTTCAGCTATACCACTATGGAACAAATTGCCTGTAACATAGTTGGTCTAGATAGTTGTATTGTGCGAAATATACCTAACTGGTTTCAAAAATCGTCGAAGCCCTAGACAAAACATTTATGGTTATCTGCTGATCAGCACGTTGGTCCATCTCTGGAACGTGACATAAAAGTGATTTAGCGTGGTATGAATTCGACAAGTCCCTGTTAATTGTTTGGAGGTATATGGCACCAGACGGCTATGCACAGGTCACGCAATTCGGGTATGTAATGGGTCGATGGTTTGTGGGCGCGGAGTCGGCGCCCGTTAGCGTCCCAGATGTATTCCATCGGGTTCAGATCAGACGAATTTAGTGGCCAAGACATCAACGCGAGATCACTGTCGTTCTCTTCAAACTATTGTAGCATGGTTCAGATCTTGTGAGGCAGGCAAATTACCCTGTTGGAAAATGCCATCGCCGCTAGGGAAGATATCAACCATTTAAGAACGCAGGTGGTTCGCAAAAAATGTTCACGTAGTCCACAGCTGTCATGACGCTTTCTATTACTATCCCAGCTCACACTTGAGCCAAGGTGAATATTCCCTATAGCATCGAACTTCCACAACGTGGTGCGGTCCACGTTTCGAGCAACTATTTGCCTGGATGACAGCGTGTCCTAAAACGACCATCGACTTGGAGTAACAAGAAACGTGATTAATTCGACCAGACGACACGTTCCACTGATGCATGATCCAATATCGGTGATTTTGTGCCCACAATAATCGTTATTAGGAATGTCGCTGGATCAATACGGGAACACGTAGGGATCGTCTGCTTTGGGCCCGCATGTTTAACAATGTGAACAGTGTGCTCTGAAACATCAGCATTGCACTCTCTCGCCGGGTCTGCCACAGATCGCCGCCATTCCTAATTTACAGAGCGGGCAGGTCTCCGACCTCCATGTTATGATGAGGCGTGGACGTCCAACACCTTGTCATCTACTCATAGGTCACTATCCTTCAACCACTTTCCATAGATGCTCAGAACAATAGAGCACATACAGCTGATCAGCTTCACCGTTTACGAGAGGCTGGTCCCAGGCACCGGGCCATAACAATTTGACACTTGTCAAAGTCGCTTTTGTCAGTAAGTTTTCCTATTTGCTGCTCGTATCATCGTAGAAAGATTCTTCAATCGTCGCTGTTCCACTCTCCTTACTGCGCCACCAGGTGGCATTCACCATCGCGGGGGGCAGTGGTCATAATCCTAAGACTCAACAATGTATTCCTCTGTCGAAGGTTCCTCCAGCATCCAATGGTGATCAAGTAGTCTTCTCTAGTCGATCCGCTACTCAGCTCCTCGCCCCTCCACCAAAACACAACCGAGTTAAATTAGTCTTATGAAGTAGGGTTAGATCTTCCAAAGAAGAGTACCTTTTGCCATCGGCCAGCAGGTTTTTCAACCAGTTGGTCAATACTCACTTGTATCATGTGAAGGCAATGACACTACAGCGGCAGCCTATTTGAAATAAGACAATAATCACCTCTACAGAACGTTTAACGATTAATGAGTAACACTGCCTGCGCTAGGCAAACTTTGAGAGACTCAAGTTGGCCAGATGTACTCACTGACAAGCCAAGTTCAATCCAATGTTAGAAATGAGACCATGGGTCTCATCTTCGAAATCCAAAACGATACTAGGGCTTCACAGCTTTCAAGAAGTGAGATATATCACGGTCCAGAAGAGGGGACGATCGTACCCCTACAGATATCCATAATGGGCCAAGCGGTGCTAGGAATGGAGAGGCAAAACTGTCTGCTCTGCGTTTCTCTACACCGTAGTGGTGCATCCAGATCCCTATATAAACAGGATTGAGACAAATTGCAGAGCCTTCATCAATTTCTCTGGAATCGTATGGTCCAGAGTCGTTTATTCAGATATCAAGAGACACGCCCTATATATATATATATATATATATATATATATATATATATATATATATATATATATATATACTGCATACATTCATTCTTTATCCTAACAGTACGAATAAAAGTCATTTCAGTTGACCACCACCTGGAAGCTTTTTTTCGTGAGTGAGCACGTTTCGCAAAGTTTCGAGGGTTTGTAGACCTTCACACTCATTTTGAACTTCATTATTTTTTCCTTGATTGCAGTAGATAATTAACTGTATACATAAGCTTTCGATTATTGATGTCTTTCAACAAGAACAGGTCTTATCCGTGATGATGCTACGCAATTATAAAACTCTTAATAATTTGCCTGGGTCTTCATACTTTTCATTAATAGATGGCTTGCAACTCATGCAATTTACCTTCAACTACGCAAGTTTTAAGCCACATAACTCAGGCAAGTTTTGCTGTGAACGATGCAACTCGCTGCAATATACGAAGATATATCATTTAAATATAATCAATATCAAATAGTCGATCTAGTGATGGCTATCAAAAACCAAATCTAGTCATAAGACTATTTACTGTCGTCCTCTGAATTAACTGGATTCCACTACGTTTTTTGCTTTCTATGGCCTGATCATATCTCACATACATAAAGCGGACAAATCTGGGGACAAATTGCACCCTTATCTACCTCCTTGGTTCATTACCTTGCTGAATGAGTGAACACAAACGAAAAGAACAAAATATCAAACTGGTACTTCTCTAGTTATCGAGTAACAATTTCTATAGTTTATACATCATGATTAGGCGAAAACTTGAGTTAATTTCATTTTACGTTATTTAGTTTTTAATTAATTTGCTGTTTCCTTTTAGTCTGTACTGTGCTGCATAGATACATCACAGATTTTTTAATTTAATACACGGTCCAATCACATCATAGTGGCCACCTACCAAAGGTCCGACAGAGATATGGAGCCATGTGACGTCAGTGGCGTGGCCATGAGCGCTAGAATTCACCGTTGAGGATCCATGGCGCGAACAACGCGATCGAGGTGGTTCTATAGATTTTTATTGATTTATTTATTGTTCCATGGGACCTAATTAAGGAGAAGTCTCCATGGTCATGGAACGAGTCAATACACGAAATTATAACACGATAGTAGAAGCAGATAAAATGAAATATAAGAAACATATTCAGGCGACAAGTCGTAAGTTTAAATAAAGTAAATCAAAAATGTAACACTGTAATTTGCTTAATTTTTCAGCTCTTCCAGCTCCTAGACAGAATAGAAGGAGTAAGCCATGAGGAAACTCATCAGTTTAGACTTAAAAGTGTTTGGGCTACGCTAATATTTATGTATTCTTGTGGTAGCTTATTGAAAATGGATGCAGCAGAATACTGCACTCCTTTCTGCACAAGAGTCAAGGAAGTGCATTCCACATGCAGATTTGATTTCTGCCTAGTATTAACCGAGTGAAAACTGCTAACTCTTGGGAATAAGTTAATATTGCTAACAACAAACGACATTAAAGAAAATATATACTGTGAGGGCAATGTCAGAATTCTCAGACTATTGAATAGGGGTCGACAAGAGGTTCTCCAACTTACTCCACATATAGCTCGAACAGCCCGTTTTTGAGCCAAAAATATCCTTTTTGAATCAGAAGAATTACCCCCCCCCCCAAAAAAAAAATACCATACGACATAAGCGTATGAAAATGAGAGAAGTAGACTACTTTTCGTGTTGAACTGTCACTTAGTTCAGATATTGTTCTAATGGTAAATAAAGCAGCATTTAGTATCTGAACAAGACCCTGAACATGGGCTTTCATCAACAGCTTACTGTCTATCCGAATGCCTAGGAACTTGAACTGTTCCATCTCGCTTATAATATGCCCATTCTGTCTGATCAAAATGTTGGTTCTTGATGAATTGTGAGTTAGAAACTGTAAATACGGATTCTTACTGTGATTTAGCATCAAATTACTTTCCACAAGCAACGAACTTATTTCATGAACTACATTATTTGATACTGTTTCAATATTACACACAAGATCCTTCACTACCAATCTGGTTCATCAGCAAACAGAAATATCTTTGAATCATCTGTAATACTACAAGGCATATCATTTATATAAATAAGAAACAGCAGTGGTCCCAGCACTGGACCTTGGGGAATGCCCCACTTAACAGTGCCCCATTGTGACTGAACATCACTACCACTCTCAATATTGCGGAGAATTACCTTCTGCTTTCTGTTCTTAAAGTAAGAGGCGAACCAATTGTAAGCTACAACCCTTACTCCATAATGGTCCAACTTCAGCAGTAATATTTTGTGGTCAACACAGTCAAAAGCCTTCGTTAAATCAAAGAAAACACCTAGCGTCCGCAACATTTTATTTAATCCGTCCAAAACCTCACACAGAAAAGAGAATATAGCATTTTAAGTTGTTAAACCATTTCTAAAACCAAACTGTACATTTGACAGCAAATTATGTGAATTTAAATGCTCCAGTAACCTTATATGTACAACCTTCTCGATAACTTTAGCAAACACCGATGGCATAGAAATAGGTCTAAAATTGTCAACATTATCCCTGTCTCCCTTTTTATAAAGTGGCTTCACTACCGAGTACTTTAATCGGCCAGGAAACCGACTACTCCTAAAGGAAAAGTTACAGATAAGGCTAAGTACTGGGCTAACATACATAGAACAATACTTCAGTATTCTGCTAGATACCCCCGACATATCCATGAGAGTTCTTGGTCTTTGCCGGCCGAAGTGGCCGTGCGGTTAAAGGCGCTGCAGTCTGGAACCGCAAGACCGCTACGGTCGCAGGTTCGAATCCTGCCTCGGGCATGGATGTTTGTGATGTCCTTAGGTTAGTTAGGTTTAACTAGTTCTAAGTTCTAGGGGACTAATGACCTCAGCAGTTGAGTCCCATAGTGGTCAGAGCCATTTGAACCATTTAGTTCTTGGTCTTTAGTGATATAATTCTGGATGAGGTTTAAATCCGGGGGGGGGGGTTGCTAGAAAAGTGCGGTAGACTCATCCTGGTGGTCTTCGAAACATGCTCGAGCTGTGTGACACGTTGCATTGCCCTGCTGGTAGGTGCCATCGTGCCTAGGAAAAACAAACTACACTCAGGGATGGACATGGTTCCTTACGATAGATGCATACTTGTGTTCATCCATTGTGCCTTCCAGAAAGACTAGATCACACAGAGAATGCCACGAAAACATTCCCCGGTCAATAACGCTCCCTCCTCCGACCTGGATTCCTTAGACGATTGTTACAGTTCCGTAAACACCAACGGCCATCTATCCGATGGAGCATACAACGAGATTCATCAGAAAAGGCCTAGGTGAATCAGTTCTGATATTGAAATATAAACTGACCTTCGTAGCCAACGAACAGCAGTCAGCATGGGTGCATAAACCAGGAATTTACTGCAGAGGCCCATACGCAGCAACATTCGATGAACGGTCGTTGGAGAGACACTGTTGGTAGCCCCTTGGTTCATCTGGGAGGCCACTTGCTCAACAGTTGCACGTCTACTCGTCCGTGCACGTGTCCACAGCCATCTGTGGTGCATCACAGTTGCCTCTGCGCCGGTTTTGGATAGCGCCATTTTCCCGTGCACGGTATAGTTTGATCACGGAGGTACGCGAACAGTTTACAAACTTAGCAGTTTCTAAAGTCCAGTTTCAGTTTCTAAAATGCTTCCACTCTTGGCTCGAAAGCCAATGATCATGCCCTTTTGGACGTCAGATAAATCGCTCCGTTTCCGCACTACGACAACAACAACGACTGCATTGATTTCCGCGTCCCTCCGACACGTTTTATATGCCTTCCACTGCTAGTACTGCCACGTGCCGTCTGTGAGTGGTTTTGCACTTTGACGTCGAACATAGACAGCGTCACATTGATGTGACTGGACCATGTAATTCTAGATTACAATAGACAACATTACTCTGCACAACACTGAAATACAGTAGACTACACTGTACAGAAGTTAACTACACTATACTGTTGATTTGGTGTTAAAAGAAAAATTGTTTTTGTAATATCGTCCGTTTCCGGGCGGGAAGGAGCGCCGGTCCCCGGCACGAATCCGCCCGGCGGATTTGTGTCGAAGTCGGTGAGCCGGCTAGTCTGTGGATGGTTTTCAGGCGGTTTTCCATCTGCCTCGGCGAATGTGGGCTGGTTCCCCTTATTTCGCCTCAGCTACACTATGTCGGCGATTGTTGCGCAAACAAGTTCTCACGTACGCGTACACCACCATTACTCTACCACGCAAACATAGGGGTTACACTCGTCTGGTGTCAGACGTTCACTGGGGAGTCCACCGGGAGCCGAACCGCACAATAACCCTGGGTTCGGTGTGGGGCGGCGGAGGTGTGAAGTGGACTGCGGTAGTCGTCGTGGGGTTGTGGACCACTGCGGCTGCGGCGGGGACAGAGCCTCTCCGTCGTTTCTAGGTCCCCGGTTAACAGAACATAACATAACATAACATAACATAACATAACAATATCGTCCGTATTGTTAGCGCCTGGCGCTCTGCGCCATAACTCAAATTCGCAGAGAGTGTCTTGGCATGCCTGCCATGGTGTATAGATTAGGAGATGGTTGTCAGGGTCTCAGGAAATCCTTCATGGTCCTCCCCGAGGCTCGAAGTCTCTCTGCTTACGGAAGGACTGTGTAGTTGGCAGTTCTGCCTTGGTGTCTCCTTGCCATGACATATGGCTTTTTCCAATGTGTCTCCCGGCCATGCGTGCTTGCAGTTCGAAAGCTGATATTTTGCCTTTCAACAAGTTCAGCTTGTGCAGCAACTCCTCATGCCGTACTATGTTCTAGAGCGGGCTTAATACGTTCATACTATCGTTATACATCAAAGCCAGCAACTCGACACCGATATCTGAACCAAGCGCTGAGACTGACGAAGTGTTAACTGAGAGTGTATCCGCTGTCTACAGGCTAGCTACCGGCTGCAGCGGTCGTGGTTCACCTGCATCGTCGGACCCAAACAGGGCCGCACGCACTTCGGCTGGCGGCTCGAGCAGCGCTTCATGTTCATGCGCGTGCGCCGGCTCGTCGCCAAGAGCAACAGCCTACGGCTGCAGGAGGAGCGCTACACTTACGACCGCCAGTTCAGGTGAGACTTCCTATCTCCATACATACACACACACACACACACACACACACACACACACACATATACATAAATACACACACACACACACACACACACACACACACACACACACACATACATACACACAAACGCACACAGAGCATTCAGTGAGCGCCATCAGGAACGAAAGCCTTCAGGGGTGTGGTAATTGTAAAAGAAACAGGGACAGTATATACAGTCTGGTTCGAAAAGGAAGAACGGATTTTAATTGTTTATTACAATCGAACTATAAAGATACACTACTGGCCATTAAAATTGCTACACCACGAAGATGACGTGCTACAGACGCGAAATTTAACCGACAGGAAGAAGATGCTGTGATATGCAAATGGTTAGCTTTTCAGAGCATTCACACAAGGTTGGCGCCGGTGGCGACGCCTACAAAGTGCTGACATGAGGAAAGTTTCCAACCGATTTCTTATACACAAACAGCAGTTGACCGGCGTTGCCTGGTGAAATGTTGTTGTGATGCCTCGTGTAAGGAGGATGAATGCGTACCATCACGTTTCCGAATTTGATAAAGGTCGGATTGTAGCCTATCGCGATTGCGGTTTATCGTATCGCGACATTGATGCTCGCGTTCGTCGAGATCCAATGACCGTTAGCAGAAGAATATGGAATCGGTGGGTTCAGGAGGGTAATACGGAACGCCATGCTGGAGCCCAACGGCCTCGTATCACTAGCAGTCGAGATGACTGACAACTTATCCGTATGGCTGTAACGGACCGTGCAGCCAGGTGTCGATGCCTGAGTCAACAGATGGGGACGTTTGCAAGACAACAAACATTTGCACGAACAGTTCGACGACGTTTGCAGCAGCATCACCTCGGAGACCATGGCTGCGGCTACCCTTGACACTGCATCACAGACAGGAGCGCCTGCGATGGTGTATTCAACGACGAACCTGGGTGCACGAATGGCAAAATGTCATTTTTTCCGATGAATCTAGGTTCTGTTTACAGCGTCATGATGGTCTCATCAGTGTTTGGCGACATCGCGGTGAACGCACATTGGAAGCGTGTATTCGTCATCACCATACTGGCGTATCACCCGGCTTGATGGTATGGGGTGCCGTTGGTTACACGTCTCCGTCACCTCTTGTTCGCATTGACGACACTTTGAACAGTGGACGTTCATTTCAGATGTGTACGACCCGTGGCTCTACCCTTCGTTCGATCCCTGTGAAGCCCTACATTTCAGCAGGATAATGAACGACCACATGTTGCAGGTCTTGTACGGGCCTTTCTGGATACAGAAAATGTTCGACTGCTGCTCTGGCCAGCACATTCTCCGTATCTCTTACCAATTTAAAACGTCTGGTCAATGGTGACCGAGCAACTGGCTCGTCACAATACGCCAGTCACTACTCGTGATGAACTGTGGTATCGTGTAGAAGCTGCATGGGCAGCTGTACCTGTACACGCCATCCAAGCTCTGACTCAATGCCCAGGCGTATCAAGGCCGTTATTACGGCCAGAGGTGGTTGTTCTGGGTACTGATTTCTCAGGATCTATGCACCCAAATTGCGTGACAATGTAATCACATGTCAGCTCTAGTATAATATATTTGTCCAATGAATAGCCGGTTATCATCTGCATTTATTCTTGATGTAGCAATTTTAATGGCCAGTAGTGTAGAAACACATTGCATATGCAGCTGGACAGATTAAAGTTCAAGGTTTTGACACAGCTGCGCTGCTGTTTGCTTAGCAACATGGCGATTACACTGCCAGAGAATGAAGTTGTGTGTTGGAATTTGCGCGAAGTCAATTCGTTGTTCAATGCCAAGATGTGATCCGCCGTCGATTGAGCTAGAAGCCGCCTCTGTAAAAGCATATTTATGGCTGGCATAGAAAATTCTTTGCAGTTGGTTGCATATGCAAAAGGGCGACAACTGGTCGGCCACGAATGTCTGGCGAAAATGTCGAGTGTATCGGTAGCCTTCACAGTTCCATAAGACAGTCAGGCCAGGAACTTCTACTTCCTCAAACAACGGAGTGGCGTGTTCTGAAATGGCGGCTGCATAAGACGCCTTACAAGCTGCAGTTACAGCAGCAGTTGTGTTCCGGCGATCATAACAGAAGGCAAGTGCTTTGCATTTCACTTTTCCAGGATGTGGCAGAGGACGCTTTTACCGAATGAATCATGTTTTCGGACGAATCTACGTTTCATCTATCGCTGAGGTAAACCGCCAGAATGTAAGAATTTGGGGGTAAAAAAATCCTGGCGTCGTCGTCTAACATGATAGAGACTCACCGAAACTCAATGTGTTTTGGGGCGTTTCCATTTACAGAGTTTATGGATCTTTCTTTTTTGCGATGGAAACTGCGACAGGAGTGTCATACGTGGACATAGCGCAAAACTGGAAGTTTCCTCAACTTCATGAAAATTCAAATGATTTCATTTTTATGCATGAAGGTGCCCCGCATCATTTGTGTGTTGAGTTGCGGCGTTATCTTAACAACATCAACGTGGGGTGCTCTTGGTGAGTGTATGGTATAGTGTCTGTGCGAACAAAAATCTTTGAACCTCTATGTACCCATGCGCAATGTGTTACTATCTTTCATAGATTGTCTATGATACGAGGGTGAGTCAAATGAAAGCCTTAAATATTTTTTAAAATATTATTTATTTTGCAGAAGTGGTACAAAGCTGTATCACTTTTCAACATAATCTCCCCCACTCTCAATGCAAGTCCTCCAGCGCTTACAAAGTGCATAAATTCCTTCAGAAAAAAAATTATTTTGGTTGTCCGTGCAACCACTGATGCACCGCGTGACGTACCTCTTCATCAGAACGGAACTTCTTTCCCCCATTGCGTCTTTGAGTGGTCCAGACATATGGAAATCACTTGGGGCAAGGTCTGGTGAGTATGGTGGATGAGAAAGACACTCAAAATGCAGGTCTACGATTGTTGCGACTGTTGTACGGGCAGTGTGGGGCCTTGCATTGTCATGTGCAAAAGGACACCTGCTGACAGCAATCCACGTCGCTTTGATTTGATTGCAGGCCGCAGATGATTTTTTGGAGATCTGTATATGATGCGCTGGTGACAGTGGTCCCTCTAGGCATGTAATGGTCCAAAATAACGCCTTTTTCGTCCCAAAAGAGAGTCAGCATAACCTCCCCTGCTGATGGTTCTGTTCGAAACTTCTTTGGTTTTGGTGATGAGGAATGGCGCCATTCCTTGCTCGCTCTCTTCGTTTCTGGTTGGTGGAAGTGAACCCAGGTTTTCGTCCCTAGTAACGATTCTTGCAAGAAAGCCATCACCTTCTCGTTCAAAGCGCCGAAGATGTTCTTCACAAGCATCAACACGTCGTTCTCTCATTTCAGGAGTCAGCTGCCGTGGCACCCATCCACCTTGCAGACACTTTGTGGAACTGGAGCACATCATAGACAATGTGGTGTGCTGACCCATGACTAATCTGTAAACATGCTGCAATGTCATTCAGTGTCATTCGGCGGTTTTCCTTCACTATGGCTTCAACTGCTGCAATGTTCTGTGGAGTCACAACTCGTTGTGCCTGACCTGGACGAGGAGCATCTTCCACTGAAGTCACACAATTTGCGAAATTCCTTCTCCAATGTACTGGGTGATCAAAAAGTCAGTATAAATTTGAAAACTGAATAAATCACGGAATAATGTAGATAGAGAGGTACATATTGACACACATACTTGGAATGACATGGGGTTTTATTAGAACCAAAAAAATACAAACGTTCAAAAAATGTCCGAAAGATGGCGCTTCGTCTGATCAGAATAGCAATAATTAGCATAACAAAGTAAGACAAAGCAAAGATGATGTTCTTTACAGGAAATGCTCAATATGTTCACCATAATTCCTCAACAATAGCAGTAGTCGAGGAATAATGTTGTGAACAGCACTGTAAAGCATGTCCGAAGTTATGATGAGGCATTGGCGTCGGATGTTGTCTTTCAGCATCCATAGAGATGTCGGTCGATCACGATACACTTGCGACTTCACGTAACCCCAAAGCCAATAATCGCACGAACTGAGGTCTGGGGACCTGGGAGGCCATGCGTGACGAAAGTGGCGGCTGAGCACACGATCATCACCAAAAGACCCGCGCAAGAGATCTTTCACGCATCTTGCAATATGGGGTGTTTTTCTTTTGTTCTAATAAACCCCATGTCATTCCAAGCATGTGTGTAATTTTTAACTCTCTATCTACATTATTCTGTGTTTTCTTAAGTTTTCAAATTTATACTGACTTTTTGATCACCCGGTATATAAAAACAGATCAATCGTAAGCTAATGCTTGTTAAAGGCTGCAAAACACGCTGGACAAAAAATTAGCCACTCTTAGGATTCATCGAGCTAATATGGTGAAACACAAGCTCTAGCCTAGGTAATGTCCTTAGTTCGGCATGAAAGAGATCCCACGCGTTTCTTCAGGTATGCTGTATCCAGCTGAAGCTACTAATTCATGATTAGATCCAGCGGAGTTAGCAAACTGCGGCGATATTTAGTGTTAAGTTTCACCTGTTGTTTCAAATGGTCCCTGACATCTCTTTATGGGACTAAGGGTGGCTTAGCGGGCCACTCGAGGTCCGATGGGGTGCATGGTTGTTCGTCAAACCGGGAGCGTGTGAGTGCAGCCCTGTGAAAACGGATGTATTTGTGTTGGGAGGACGGGAGTGTCTACGCATATTCTTACAATAAACATGGAGAAGACAGTGCAACATTTGGTTATACAGAATCTTGGAATAAACCTCCTGGTTCAAGTTCACCATAACCTTGAATACATCATATGAATTCGCAGTCGCGAATAATGACTACTATCAGCTGTAGAATGGAATGACGACAATGAAAATTTGTGCCGGACCGGGACTCGAAGCCCGATTTCTCGCTTATCGCGAGCGCTCGTCTTACCTTATGGCTACCCGTGCACGACTGACGGTCGGAACCCAACTTCCATATGTCGTCAGTTGTGAATTCATCTGATACGTTTCGTAAGGGCTGTGGTCGCCGCTGTGCATCGTCATCAGACTATCACGGGCACTGCAATATCATAACCTGAATTGATGGGTCGAAGTAATCGTACGAAAAACAGCCCCAAAACATCAGAGAACCACCACCGGTATGAACAACCCCCACACACTGCAGTTTAAAATCTTCATTGGGTCGTCGATGCATTCCACGTATTACACCATTTGGAAAGAGGCACAAGCGGAAATCGTCTGACCACACTACACTCCTCCAGTCAATCAACGTAAGTGCTGTTTGGGACACTGAAGAATTGCAGCTTTACGTGCCACTGTGAACAAGACCCCGTTTGGAAGGCCCCCGACTTCACAAGCCAATTGCATGCAAGGTTCGCTCGAAAACTGGTTGAGGTAGACCTGCATTCACTGACAACCACAATTGCTATGGGATTTGAAACCGATTGTCATGACAATGCTTGATACTCGTCTCCGTTCGAAAATGTTTGGGATCTTTTTACAACCACTGTTATTACGCCGTGTTGCACGGCTGCTATTGGTACACTATTCCTGATAAGAACACTATGTAGTGTCAGTGGGTGGGACGGCAAACAGTTTGGACTGGGATAGGTGATATAAGTGATGACTTGGATAAGATAGCTTCCCTGACACCAATATACAGTTTGTTGAGCTGTTCATCATCATTATCTACCATACTTCAATGAAGCTGTGAGGCAGATTGCAGTGGGGTTGGAGACGGTACTGATGACAAATGACTTTGCACTTGTTGCTTTGGTGCATGTCGGGACTAGCAATAGGTGAGGTTTCACTAGGCACGTCCTACCCCTAACCTGGACTAGGAGGGTAAGACTGATACAGAGGATTGTCGAAAGTACAGGGATGGATTTCGGGCCACACATGGTCAAATACTTGTTGTTAAGGACAATGTATGTAGCTCTTTCTTAGGATGATTCCATAAAACAGGTTCCCCTGCCTAAAGAGTACATTCAACAGTTTAAAAATTGCCATCACTCACAAGACAGGTTCAAACACACAAAATGAAACACATATTGCACATCATAAAGAAATCCTTAGAAAAATTAGCGAGGGATATTTCACATCCTTAACAATCCTTCATCAAAACATACAATAAAAAAAAAAAATAAAGCACAAACGTTGAAGTTAAGCTGCAGTCTTTGAACTGCACAATAGTTTGTGCCACTGAACAGTGGCGTAGAGATACTGAAATCCAACATGTAGCATTACCGTCCTATGAAAGGACAGACTTACTGTAGGGCTGCTTCAAACGGTGGAGGATCATGCATTTATATCAGAGAAGGAACACAATACAAATCAACACATGACCTTAGTACAGTGTGAGAAGGCAAACACTTTGAAGTACCAGCTTTTGAATTAACAAGGCTTCATATCATTTATGAGTATAAATCTTCCAGTGGTAGTGTGGACATTTCTTTCAATAAATTAACATTAGTTCTAGGTAAAGTCTCAAGTACAAAAGTCAACATAATTTTGAGTGCAGCCATAAATGTAAACATAAATATTATAAGTGAAACTAATAGTAACCTTATAAATGTCCATCACAGTTTTGGCATGTCCCTGCTGTGATACTGTAACAAAGTTTACTACAATGACTGGGTCCCTAATTGACCATGTGCCCACAAATATGGACAGCGAAAAGAGTTATGTAGCTGTAAAAGATCTAGGACCATCAGACTATTTATGACAAATTGTGTGGAAAAATTCCGAAACAGCAGGCCTTCAAACGAAATTTACCAGAAATCAAAATACAAAATACAGCTTCGCATCTCCAAAACACGAGCAACTATCTTGCAGTCGGCATGGGTAAGGGTAGGGGGACATGATGGACAACTGTATGCCCATGTGAATTGGGATGATAATGCCTTCGACAAATGGAGGCGGAACTGTGGTGGCTGTCGTCAACAGTCCATGGAACATCGCAGTCAGCCTTGGCGCCACTAGATCCTGGAAAGCCCAGAGAATTCCACAGAGAGACCCAGGCGACTTGTTTGGAGCACCCTTCGCAATCGCATCCTTGACGTCATCATAGGTGATGTCCTCCATCAGGGTTTCCGCTTTGATGCCTGAGATGGCGTGAGTGATGTGGGATGAAACTGGCTCAAAATCATGGACTTCATGTCATTCCCACTGGTAGATATGGCGGAAGCTTTCCACACGGCCAGCCATATACCTGCCAGGTTGGTAGCTCGATACCATCTACGAGTGACGAGCTCTGAGACCAACTGTTTCTAGCGGTGCTCCCTGTCAGTCACCGTGTGGTGCATTGAGGGGTCTTCCTGCCATGCCGTATCTTGAAGGCGAGTCCTCATTACCACTCCATGCAATCTGTGATGGAAAAGCGCAACTATGTGAGCCTTGATCCTGTTGCGATCCATCTGAATGGCCACATAGTGTGGTTGCATATTAAGGTCACGAAGCACAGTGAAGTAGAAGTCTGTTGTATGACCGTTCAATACAGACACCTCCCTGCCAAACTGCATCAAGACTCACCCTAACGCATGCTAGGGGCACTCCAGCCAGCAAGCCATCGTCGTCGTATATGCTAGACGCCAGCGTTCCTACGCTGTCAAAACCTCCACCATACGCCACATACAGTCAGGATTGTTAAAGTGCGCAGTGTTTAATTTTCACGGCATATGACTGCGCCACTCTGTCTGCTGGGGAGGAGGACGGTGCTGACGTATGCACAGTGGTTCGAGAACGCCAAGGGTTAGCTTCTGCATCTTGGATTGCACGGACGAGCCCCTGGGAGAAATAAATCCTATCCAGGTGACTCGCAGAGTGGTCAGTCTGACATGTATAGTCTTTTGCATCGCCATGTGGAATCTCCCATGTATCACACAGGGAAAGGTAACGGACTACAAAGCACAGTTCCGGGCAGGGGTTGAATTGTGGCTGTTGTCCTTTACTCCTCAGAGTAAAACTGAGCTCTGTCTCTTTTAAGGCCACAACCAAGTGGGGTGTACACATTTACAATGCGGGTGCTCATCATGGTGAGCGCCATACCCCTCGCGGATGGCAGATATACGGCGTCTTCAACTCATACGCCCTCACGAACGTACGCGGCTACTCCGCATCCAAGGTCGTCACCAGGAGAGGCGAAAGGGGCGTAACCGGACACAACTGCCAGGGCGGCCAAGTGCATCTCGTGAAACAGCGTGACGTCATTGTCGGAAGCTCAAATGTTTTCCCTCAGAAGCTGGTGTTTCGTTCCGGTATTGACGTTGTTGATGCCAATCGTAGCTATTCGGTACTTCTGAAGCTGCGGCCCGCCGGGTGGGGAAAACCCGCTGGTAAGCAGCAGAAGAGAGACAGAAGGCAGCGCCGCTCTCTGGATGCCCCTGGAATCCATTGTTGCTGCCATGTGCTTATCGCTCTGTCGTGGATGAAGCACATACCTGCGCAAGGTCCAGTGCGTCCTTGACGCCGTCGCTCCATGCCGATGTCGTCGGCGTCTCAGGTGTGTTCATACGGCCCATCGCAAACACTGCCGACGGTGGCGGCAGAGCAGCCGAGCAGCAAGTGGGCTGGAATTTTTCCAGATCGTCGATTTGTGCAGGCATCGCACTTGCCACTGCTGTTCCGTCTGCCGAAGAACATTCCAATTCTCTGCATCTTGAGGTGTCACCAGCGCGATCGGTCACTGAATCAAGGTTGGAAGACGACGTGTCCCGGACAGAGGTCGTGAGGCGCCGCCGATTGCGCTTCTTTGGTGACCGATGCTTGCGCACCCGACCTTCCTTATCGAAAGACGGGAAGGATTCCTGAAGTTCCGTCACAAAGCGTCGTAGGAACGATGAGTGTTGAAAGTTCCATCAGAGCCTCCCACAGTCAGTCGGCAGGCATCGATGTAGTAGGAAGAAGGAGGGACACAGGTACCTCCATTCCGCCAGACTCCAGAGATGGACGTACAGGTACCACTCATGACAGTAGCTCTGTTGGTTGCCGACAGGTGGGCGGAGAAGTGAGGGCCGCCTCGTAAATGACAGGTAATACGGTTGGTGTAGTCTCTCTTGGTGTCTCAGCAGATGGCAGTTGAGTGATGCGCCGCTGCAGGCATTCCGAACGGGGATGACCCTCTTTGCTACACCCACAGCAGGTCTTGGGGTGTGAATACCCCTACATGCTAATCTACTGAATATGAATAGGCTTCATCTAGCAAGCACTGTTAACGTATACGCATCATTGTAGAGGGTGAAAGTTAGGATCGTTGTGGAACTACCTCTCGGACCTAGTCAGGGGCTGCAGTTGAAAGACACTGGACCCGCATTTCAGCCTTTCTGATTTACACTTACAAGCCAAAATATTTGATCATTGCCTACCGCGAGATTGAATGCCGCCTGGTGATAAACCGTTTAAAACGGGGCTCGTATTGAACTACTCTCAACGTTCTGTGATGTGACCGTGAACCTCGCCATAGGGCCGCAAGGCCGTTATGACTTCCGCCGGCAGATTGAAAGGCAGCTCAAACACGCATATGATACGAACGCCCAAGCCCGCGTGCGCCACCGTGATGACGCCGACGTTTCCGTCAGTCTTATAAAACCGGAGGCCATCTTGAGCAGATTTCAAGATCTTGTCGCATGTCGCATTGTCAACGACCTTGACAAATACGACACTATTAAGAATGGAAAAGTGTATTCCCAGTATGTCCGATGGTCGTATCTTTGCCTCATCTCGGGGAAGCGTTATACTTCCAGTGCATTTGATCTTGTATGAGTCGAAGTGTAGCTTTCCTGAAGCGGTTGGCCATGTTCCTGCTCACAAGCAAGCGGAACCTAGTCCGCAAAGTAAACAAGGTAGGCTGCGCACGCCGCAGACGGAAATACAGCGCGCTTCCTCACTGCTCGTCTTTTAAAGCCAGACTGACTGAGCCGCCCAAGAAGCACAGACGAGCCGAGCTCTGACAGTACCTCATCTCTTACCTTCCAAACTTTACAGAAGTTCTCCTGCGAAACTTGGAAGAGTAGCACATTCGGAAGAAAGGACAATGCAGAGACTTGGCATAGCCATGGAGAAATCAGGTACTGTTGTTAGTAAAGCTGTGACAACAATTCATCAGTCGTGCTAGGGTAGCTCAGTTGGTACAGCACTTGCCAGCGAAAGGCAAAGGTCCTGAGTTCGTGTCTCTGTCTGGCAAAGAGTTTTCATCTGACAGGAAGTTTCAGTGCATAAGTTAAACAAACAGCTTAGGGACTCAACAGTGGTCTGAATAAAAGAACACACGATACGCATATACCATTTCGAGACAACTGTACGTCTCGTGAAAATAAACTGAGGGACGCTGGAAGTAATTCAGAAATCTAAGTTATTCCGACTATTAACGGCGGCTACAATACCGCACTATTACAAGTACTCTCTACGTTGTGAGGTCGAGATACGGTCGCGATTCGTCCAGAATATTAGCAAACGTGTTGACAAGCGTACGGTTAGAACTATCAATCCCACAGGTAGTTCTGGCTCCCAGCCTGCTGAGACCTATGCCTGCAGTGGTGTGTTGTTGGCATTTCGCAGTGATAGCAAGCAGTAAAGGAAACAAAAGAAAAATTCGGAGTAGGTATTAAAATCCATGGAGAAGAAATAAGAACTTTGAGGTTCGCCGATGACATTGTAATTCTGTCAGAGACAGCAAAGGACTTCGAAGAGCAGTTGAACAGAATGGACAGTGTCTTGAAAGGAGGATATAAGATGAACATCAGCAAAAGCAAAACGAGGATAATGGAATGTAGTCGAATTAAGTCGGATGATGCTGAGGGAATTAGATTAGGAAATGAGACACTTAAAGTAGTAAAGGAGTTTTGCTATTTGGGGAGCAAAATAACTGACGTTGGTCGAAGTGGAGAGGATACAAAATGTAGACTGGCAATGGCAAGGGAAGCTTTTCTGAAGGAGAGAAATTTGTTAACATCGAGTATAGATTTAAGTGTCAGGAAGTCGTTTCTGCAAGTATTTGTATGGAGTGTAGCCATGTATGGAAGTGAAACATGGACGATAAATAGTTTGGACAAGAAGAGAATAGAAGCTTCCGAAATGTGGTCCTACAGAAGAATGCTGAAGATTGGATGAGTAAATCATCTAACTAATGAGGAGATACTGAACAGAATTGGGGAGAAGAGAAATTTGTGGTACAACCTGACCAAAAGAAGGGATCAGTTGGTAGGCCACATTCTGAGGCATAAGGGATAACCATTTTAGTAATGGAGGAAAGCGTGTGTGGTAAAAACCGTAGAGGGAGACCAAGAGAAGAATACAATAAGCAGATTCAGAGGGATGTAATTGCAGCAGTTACTTGGAGATGAAGAGGCTTGCACAGGATAGTGTAACATGGAGAGCTGCATCAAACCAGTCTTTGGACTGAAGACCACAACAACAACATTATTTTTTTGTGATTTTCAGAAGAATGCTGAAGATTAGATGGGTAGATCACATAACTAATGAGGAGGTATTGAATAGAATTGGGAAGAAGAGGAGTTTGTGGCACAACTTGACAAGAAGAAGGGATCAGTTGGTAGGACATGTTCTGAGGCATCAAGGGATTACCAATTTAATATTGGAGGGCAGCGTGGAGGGTAAAAATCGTAGAGGGAGACGAAGAGATGAATACACTAAGCAGATGCAGAAGGATGTAGGTTGCAGTAGGTACTGGGAGATGAAGAAGCATGCACAGGATAGAGTAACATGGGGAGCTGCATCAAACCAGTCCCAGGACTGAAGACCACAACAACAACAACAACATGAAGATCGGAGGAATATTAGGGTTTAGTGTCTTTAGAGACGGAGCAGACGCTCAGAACAGACTCGGAAGGGAGAGAAAATCTGAAGTAATGATTCTGTTTTTGTCTTCTTCGGAACTTTTTTGTCATTCACTTCGAGCAACTTGTGTAAACCACGGTAAACCTAAGCTGATGAGTGAAAACATTGTGACTGCGTGCTTAACAACGTGTTCGACACCATTTGAAACAGAGCACGTCAACGATTCTACATGACAATGTTCGACGATTCTTGAATACATTTCCAAGGTATGTGGCACCAGGTGTCTCCACACAAGTCACGCAATTCTTGTAAATTGACGGCCGGTGGTCTGTGGTTAAAGAGCTGGTGGCCAAAGCCGTCCTAAATGTATTCCATCAAGTTTGGATTAGGCAAATCTGGTGAAAAAGACATTAACGTGAGTTCACTGCCATGCTCCTCAAACCACTGTTGCAAGATTCTGGCCTTGAGGCACCGACAATTATCCTGCAGGAATATGCTATCGTCGTCTGGGAAGACATCAAACATGAAATGATGTAGGTGGTCCTTAGTAACGTTGACGTAGTCCAAAATAGCCATGTACCTTCGATTGTTACCACAGGTCCCATGGGCGCGCAAGTGAGAGGTGAGTGCCCCTCAGCATAATACTGCTTTCACTACGGTGTGTCCGGACCCGGATTTGACCTGATGTAACAAGAAACGTGATTTATTCGACCAGGCAATACGTTTCCATTTATCAGCGATCCAATACCGATAATCCCCTGCCGCTGCAATCGTAAGTGACGAAGTGACGAGTGTCGTCTACTGCAGAGTCCCTTACTGAACAAGTGCGCTGAACTGTGGGCTACGAAACACCTGTGCCTGCACCAGAGATGTATTACCTAGTCACGCCTGCCGTAGATCGCCCCCTCTCCTGCTTTATAGAGCAAGTAAGTCTCCGACGTCCACGTTCTTTGATGAGGAGTGGACATCTACCACCTTGTCATCTACTTGTGGTTGTCCTTCAGTCACTTTCCATGTATCTGCACGACAGTAGCACGCGATCAGGTGGCCAGCTTTGCTGTTTTCGAGATGATCGTTCCCAGACGCCGGGCAATAAGCATCTGGTCTTTGTGGATGTCGCTTAGGTCAGTGACTTTTTCCCATTTGGAGCACGTATCGTAGCTATAATGATTTCATATTCGTCGCTGCTACGCTTATACAGGGCGTAACTTAATTCCATTTAAAAATTTCGAGGACTTGATGTAGGGACCAAGACGGTTAAATTTAGCATAGGAACTCAAGTCCTAGCCCGTATCACTAACGTCGATTTGCAGTAGGGTTTTGGAACATATATTGTATTCGAACATTATGAAGTACCTTGAAGAAAACGAATTATTGACATGTTGTCAGCTCGGATTCAGAAAATATCGTTCTTGCGAAACACAATTAGCTCTTTATACTCATGAAGTAATGAGTGCTACTGACAGGGGATGTCAAATTGATTCCATATTTTTAGATTTCCAGAAGGATTTCGACACCGTTCCTCACAAGCGTCTTCTAACCAAACTGCGTGCCTATGGAATATCGCCTCAGTTGTGTGACTGGATTCGTAATTTGCTGCCGGAAAGGTCACAGTTCGTAGTAATAGACGGAAAGTCATCGAGTAGAACAGAAATAATATCCGGCGTTCCCCAAGGAAGTGTTATAGGCCCTCTATTGTTCTTGATCTATATTAACGACATAGGAGACAATCTCAGTAGCCGTCTTAGATTGTTTGCAGATGATGCTGTCATTTACCGTCTTGTAAAGTCATCCGATGACCAAAACGAATTGCAATATGATTTAGATATCTGTATGGTGCGAAAAGTGGCAACTGATCCTGAGTACTAAAAGAAATCCGCTAAATTTCGATTACAGGATACGTCACAAATAGGAAGACTGTAAATTCATCTAAATACTTAGGGATTACAATTACAAATATGCTAAATTGGAACAATCACATAGATAATGTTGTGGGTAGAGCCAACCAAAGACTGCGATTCATTGGCAGAACACTTAGAAGGTGCAACAGGTCTACTAAAGAGACTGCTTACAACACGCTTGTCCGCCCTATTCTGGAGTATTGATGTGTGGTGTAGGATCCGCGTCAGATGGGACTGACAAATGACATAGAAAAAGTACAAAGAAGGGCAGCTCGTTTTGTACTATCGCGAAATAGGGGAGATAGTGCCACAGACATGATACATGGCTTGGAATGGCAATCATTAAAACAAAGGCGTTTTTCGTTGCGACGGGATCTTCTCATGAAATTTCAATCACCAGTTTTCTCCTCAGATTGCGAAGTCATTCTGTTGGCACCCACTTACATAGGGAGAAATGATCATCACGATAAAATAAGAGATATAAGGGCTCGCACGGAAAAATTTAAGTGCTCCTTTTTCCCGCGCGCCGTTCGAGAGTGGAACGCTAGAGAGACAGCTTGAAGGTGGTTCATTGAACCCTCTGCCAGGCACTTTATTTTAAAAGCTGAGTAATCACGTAGATGTAGATGCAGAAGCTCGGAAACTTGCCGTTTTCTCGTTGCACGCAAAGCACCACAACACACGCATCTGTGCCTGCTGTTGCTTGTCGTCGGGGTCCACTTACAAAAATGGTCCAAATGGCTCTGAGCACAGTGAGACTTAACATCTGAAGTCATCAGTCCCCTAGAACTTAGAAATACTTAAACCTAACTAACCTAAGGACGTCCACACACATCCAAGCCCAAGGCAGGATTCGAACCTGCGACCGTAGCGGCTCGAGACTGAAGTGCCTAGAACCACTCGGTCACAGGGCCGGAGGTCCACTTACAAACAGGGCTCGATGTGACGAACACAGATGTCAACACAGACATGGTACTTCCATATCATGTTCCGGTACGTACGATTACCAATTCCTGGTCCTTCAGTATCCGCTGCAGCCATAATTCGCGCTGGTACAATAGGTTTCCTTGGATCTTCTTGTAAAATCAAGGATTTCATGTGACCCCACAGGTAGCAATGTAGCGGGCGCAAGTCGGGGAACGTGCAGGGCAAGCAATCGGGCCAACACATTCGTAATATCCACGTGCGTGGCGCCGAAAATGCCAGAGATGTGAACGTGTGTTGACTTAAACTTCCTGGCAGATTAAAACTGTGTGCCCGACCGAGACTCGAACTCGGGACCTTTGCCTTTCGCGGGCAAGTGCTCTACCAACTGAGCTACCGAAGCACGACTCACGCCCGGTACTCACAGCTTTACTTCTGCCAGTACCTCGTCTCCTACCTTCCAAACTTTACAGAAGCTCTCCTGCGAACCTTGCAGAACTAGCACTCCTGAAAGAAAGGATATTGCGGAGACATGGCTTAGCCACAGCCTGGGGGACGTTTCCAGAATGAGATTTTCACTCTGCAGCGGAGTGTGCGCTGATATGAAACTTCCTGGCAGATTAAAACTGTGTGCCCGACCGAGACTCGAACTCGGGACCTTTGCCTTTCGCGGGCAAGTGCTCTACCAACTGAGCTACCGAAGCACGACTCACGCCCGGTACTCACAGCTTTACTTCTGCCAGTACCTCGTCTCCTACCTTCCAAACTTTACAGAAGCTCTCCTGCGAACCTTGCAGAACTAGCACTCCTGAAAGAAAGGATATTGCGGAGACATGGCTTAGCCACAGCCTGGGGGACGTTTCCAGAATGAGATTTTCACTCTGCAGCGGAGTGTGCGCTGATATGAAACTTCCTGGCAGATTAAAACTGTGTGCCCGACCGAGACTCGAACTCGGGACCTTTGCCTTTCGCGGGCAAGTGCTCTACCAACTGAGCTACCGAAGCACGACTCACGCCCGGTACTCACAGCTTTACTTCTGCCATACCTCGTCTCCTACCTTCCAAACTTTACAGAAGCTCTCCTGCGAACCTTGCAGAACTAGCACTCCTGAAAGAAAGGATATTGCGGAGACATGGCTTAGCCACAGCCTGGGGGACGTTTCCAGAATGAGATTTTCACTCTGCAGCGGAGTGTGCGCTGATATGAAACATCCTGGCAGATTAAAACTGTGTGCCCGACCGAGACTCGAACTCGGGACCTTTGCCTTTCGCGGGCAAGTGCTCTACCAACTGAGCTACCGAAGCACGACTCACGCCCGGTACTCACAGCTTTACTTCTGCCAGTACCTCGTCTCCTACCTTCCAAACTTTGCAGAAGCTCTCCTGCGAACCTTGCAGAACTAGCACTCCTGAAAGAAAGGATATTGCGGAGACATGGCTTAGCCACAGCCTGGGGGACGTTTCCAGAATGAGATTTTCACTCTGCAGCGGAGTGTGCGCTGATATGAAACTTCCTGGCAGATTAAAACTGTGTGCCCGACCGAGACTCGAACTCGGGACCTTTGCCTTTCGCGGGCAAGTGCTCTACCAACTGAGCTACCGAAGCACGACTCACGGCCGGTACTCACAGCTTTACTTCTGCCAGTACCTCGTCTCCTACCTTCCAAAGGCAAAGGTCCCGAGTTCGAGTCTCGGTCGGGCACACAGTTTTAATCTGCCAGGAAGTTTCATATCAGCGCACACTCCGCTGCAGAGTGAAAATCTCATTCTGGAAACGTCCCCCAGGCTGTGGCTAAGCCATGTCTCCGCAATATCCTTTCTTTCAGGAGTGCTAGTTCTGCAAGGTTCGCAGGAGAGCTTCTGTAAAGTTTGGAAGGTAGGAGACGAGGTACTGGCAGAAGTAAAGCTGTGAGTACCGGGCGTGAGTCGTGCTTCGGTAGCTCAGTTGGTAGAGCACTTGCCCGCGAAAGGCAAAGGTCCCGAGTTCGAGTCTCGGTCGGGCACACAGTTTTAATCTGCCAGGAAGTTTCATATCAGCGCACACTCCGCTGCAGAGTGAAAATCTCATTCTGGAAACGTCCCCCAGGCTGTGGCTAAGCCATGTCTCCGCAATATCCTTTCTTTCAGGAGTGCTAGTTCTGCAAGGTTCGCAGGAGAGCTTCTGTAAAGTTTGGAAGGTAGGAGACGAGGTACTGGCAGAAGTAAAGCTGTGAGTACCGGGCGTGAGTCGTGCTTCGGTAGCTCAGTTGGTAGAGCACTTGCCCGCGAAAGGCAAAGGTCCCGAGTTCGAGTCTCGGTCGGGCACACAGTTTTAATCTGCCAGGAAGTTTCATATCAGCGCACACTCCGCTGCAGAGTGAAAATCTCATTCTGTGTGTTGACTTATTTTGCGTGTAACGGTAAAATGGTAAATTTACGGACATGAGTTCCTGTGTTAAACTTAACCGTTTTGGTCCCCACTAGAAATCATCAACGTCTGTCAAACGAATTTAGTTATAGCTTGTATACTTTCTTTACTACGTCGCGTATTCGGAACTCCACCATGCGGTATTCAGTCTCACAGTGGGCAGTGGTCACAATATTTTGGCACCTAAGTGTACATCATAATGACTGGATGGAGATTCTTGCGGTCCTCTGGAATACAGGTCCAGTGACTTTCAACAGCAGTCCTGGGTCGAACGAAGAGGTGGTTCCACAACGAGTCTAATTTTACCCTTTGCACAGGTACGTGTACGCTAACAGTACTTGCTCGATGATGCGTTTTCATGTTCAATAGATTAGCTTTTATTCACAGTATTTTCAATATTAAACGGACGATTATGATTTCGGAATATAATTTCAGACCAAATGGTTGTATGAAGGTGAATGGTTGGTGAGGAAAAGTATTCCGAGATTCGCATTCTGCATTGCACGTTGTGGAACCAGTTTTCACCTGAAGTTGCTGTTTTAAAATTTTTCAAACAATTTAATCATTTACTTGATAATGAAGAACCTCAAGATTTAAATATGTTATACAGGATGAGTCTCGTAAGGCATAATATCCCATTTATTTCGTGAGAGGCTCCAGATATTGAAACGAGGATTTCAGCAAATGATAATACGCTTAACGGCATGTACTTTTGTTGTGTGGTAAAGAGTCTTCACTCTTGTATCAGTCAAGATACTGAATCATGTATTATTTTTTAAACAGAATGATATACTGTTTCTAAAGAAAAACAATTCTTGTTTTCAGGGGAAACAATATCTTTATTGAAGTTTTTCGACAGTCTGCTGCATCATAAGAAAATCTATAAGAAAACGAAAAATAAAATTGTATTCGTCAATGTTTGTTCCCATCTTGCAGACTATATTAGAAAGTAACAGATTGACTAGAGAATTTACTTTAATATACTGCAAAATTCGCATTCATCACACCTGTGGTGACCCTTGCGTGGACGTACAGGGCAGAGAACGATATGACTCAGCAACTGAGTACTAAGGTGTGGAGGAAAATCACAGAAAATGTATGTTGCTGTTGTGATCTTCAGTCCAAAATCTGGTTTGATGCAGCTCTCCATGCTACTCTATCCTGTGCAAGCCTCTTCATCTCCCAGTAATTGCTGCAAATACATCCCTCTGAATCTGCTTATTGTATTCTTCTCTTGGTCTCCCTCTATGGTTTTTACCCCACCCGCTTCCCTCCATTAGTAAATTGGTGATCCCTTATGCCTCAGAATGTGGCCTACCAACTAATCCCTTCTTTTGGTCAGGTTGTACCACAAATTTCTCTTCTCCTCAGTTCTGTTCAGTATCTCCTCATTAGTTACGTGATTTGTCCATCTAATCTTCAGCATTCTTCTGTAGGAACACATTTCAAAAGCTTCTACTATCTTCATGTCTAAACTATTTATCCTCCATGTTTCTCTTTCATAAATGGCTACACTCCATACAATTACTTTCAGGAAGGACTTCCTGACACTTACATCTATACTCGATGTTAACAAATTTCTCTTCTTCAGAAACGCTTTTCTTGCCATTGTCAGTTTACATTTTAAATCCTCCCTACTCCGAACATCATTAGTTATTTTGCTTTCAAAACAAGAAAACTCGTTTAATACTTTAAGTGTGTCATTTTCTAATCTAATTCCATCAGAATCACCTGATTTAATTCGACTACATTCCATTATCCTCGTTTTGCTTTTGTTGATGTTCATCCTATATCCTCTTTTGAAGGTACTGTCCATTCCGTTCAGCTGCTCTTCTAAGTCCTTTGCTGTCTCTGACAAAATTGTAATATCATCGGCAAACCTCAAAGTTTTTATTTCTACTCCAAATTTCTCTTTTGTTTCCTTTACTGCTTGCTCAATATACAGAATGAGTAACACTGGCGATAGGCTACATAACCCTGTCTCACTCCCTTTTCAACCACTGCTTCCCTTTCGTGTCCCTCGACTCTTATAACTCCCATCTGTTTTCTGTAGAAATTGTAAATAGCCTTTCGCTCCCTGTATTTGATCCCTGCCACCTTCAGAATTTGAAAGAGAGTATTCCAGTCAAAATTATCAAAACTTTCTCTAAGTCCACAAATGCTATAAACGTAGGTTTGCCTTTCCTTAATCTATCTTCTATGAGAAGTCGCAGAGTCAGCAGTGCCTCTCGTGTTCCTACATTATTACTTCGCTAATTTTCAGACCTGTCAGCACCTACTTTCTTTGGAATTGGGATTATTATATTCTTCTTGAAGTATGAGGGTATTTCGCCTGTCTCATACATCTTGTTCACCAGATGGAAGAGCTTTGTCGTGGCTGACTCTCCGAAGGCTGTCAATAGCTCTAATGGAATGTTGTCTACTCCTGGGGCCTTGTTTCGACTTAGGTTTTTCAGTGCTCTGTCAAATTCATCAAGCAGTATCATATCTTCCTTTTCTTCTTCCTGTGTGTCCTCTTCTCCCTCAAGTGCTTCTACTTTGTATAGACCCTGTACATACTCCTTCCACCTTTCTGCTCTCCCTTTTTTGCTTAGAACTTCTTTGCTTCGATCTGAGCTCTTGATTTTCATATAGGTAATTCTCTTTTCTCCAAACGTCTCTTTTATTTTCCTGTAGGCCGTATCTATCTTAGCGCTAGTGATATATGGTTCTGCATCCTCACATTTCTCCTCTAGCCATTCCTGCTTAGCCATTTTGCCCTTCCCGTCGATCTCATTCTTTAGACGCTTCTATTCCCTTTCGCCCACTTCATTTATTGCGTTTTTATATTTTCTCCTTTCATCGATTAAATTCATATATCTTCTGTTACCCAAGGAATTCCGCTAGCACTCGTCTTTTTACCTGCTTGATCTTCTGGTGGCTTATCTATTTCGCTGAAAGCAAGGGGAAACTACAGCCGTAATTTTTAATGAGGGCACGCAGCTCCAATGTATGGCTAAATGATGATGATATCCTCTTGGGTAAAACATTCCGGAAGTAAAATAATTCCCCATTCGGATCTTCCGGCGGGGTCCACTCAGGAGAACGTCGTCATCAGGAGAAACAAAACTGGTATTCTACGGATCGGAGCGTGGAATGTCGGGTCTTTTAATCGGGCAGGTTGGTTAGAAGATTTAAAAAGGGAAATGGATAGGTTAAAGTTAGATGAAGTGGGAATTTGTGAAGTTCGGTGGCAGGAGGAACAGGACTTCCGGTCAGATGAATATAGGGTTATAAATACAAAATCAAATAGGGGTAATGCAGGAGTAGGTTTAATAATGAGTAAAAAAATAGGAACGCGAGTAAGCTATTACTAACAGCATAGTGAACGCATTATTGTAGCTGAGATAGACACGAAGCTCACACGCACCACTGCAGTACAAGTTTATTTACCAAGTAGCTCTGCAGATGAGGAGGAGACTGAGGAAATGTGTAATGAGATAAAAGAAGTTATTGAGATATTTAAGGGAGCTGAAAATTTAATAGTCACGGGTGACTGGAATTCAGTAGTAGGAAAAGGAAGAGATGGAAAAGTAGTAGGTGAATATGGACCGGGAGAAAGGGATGAAAGAGGAAGACGCCTAGTAGAATTTTGCACAGAACATAATTTGATCATAGCTAAGACTTGGATGAAGAATCATGAGAGACATTGGAATCCTGGAGACATTGGAAGGTTTCAGATTGATTATATAATTGTTAGACAGAGATTTAGGAACCAGATTTTAAATTGTAAGACATTTCCAGGAGCAGATGTGGACTCTGACCACAATTTATTGGTTATGAACTGCAGATTAAAACCGAAGAAACTGCAAAAAGGCAGGAATTTAAGGGTTAGGGACCTGGATAAACTGAAAGACCCAGAGATTGTAGAGGGTTTCAGAGAGAGTAATAGGAAACGATTGCCGAGAACAGGTGACAGGATTACAATAGAAGAAGAATGGGTAGCTTGCCCCTGTAACTACTGAAAAGGCTGCTGCCCGTCTTCAGGAACCACGCGTTTGTCTGGCCTCTGAACAGATAACCCCCATTGTGCTTGCACCTGCGGTACCGCTATCTGTGTCACTGAGGCACGCAAGACTTCCCACCAACAGCAAGGTCCATGTTTCATGTTACACGCGGTGCAAGCCGTACTTTACACACAGCGGTGGTCAGTTGAAAAAGCGGCGCTGGCGTAGGACTACACTTACAGGTTTTGAAACTACGTAGCACAATCTGTACACAATAATCTGTACACTCGTTCCTATCAGACTTACAAATTCGCAGTCATAAAGTGTTGGCTCTGTCGGTTGACTAGGTACTCATCCCCCAGGTGGCGCGCGCGCAGTTTCAGGGTTTTAGTTTATCTGTAATTTTCTAGTTCGATGATTGTGTTACCGAAACATATTTGAAGTCCTCAAAAAAATAAGCGTAAGCTACAGGGAAAGACGGGTAATCAGTATACATTATAAAAGTAAGTGTACGATGTGCGTGTCGCTGAAACTCAGAAACGAGTCTCGGTACGACGAAATGGAGTTACATGGTGTGGTAGTGCTCTATCCCCCATCCATGAAGAAAGTTCCCGGAGCAACGCCGGACGGAACACGAGAGGTGCTTACGCCCACGCTATCCAGAAAAATCAGCCGCAGCAGAACACGCCTTAGAAAATAGACACCGAATTCTGTTTGACGAAACATCTATCGTTATGAGGACGAAGGTATTTTGGGATAGCGTCAAAAAAGAAGCTATTGAAATAAAAAATTCTGAAAACACCATCAACAAGGACGGCGGTTTGCAGCTCAGCTCAGCCTGGGACTTAGCCATCGCGAGGTTAAAACGGGCGCGACGGTCGCGGGATGAAAACATTATCATATATGGCGAGGAAGAGAGCACTAGTGACGTCACAGCCAGCAGTGCGGCTATATAACGACTCGGCCACGGCGACACAGCAGTCACTCTTAACAATTAACAATGACTGAGGAGAGCTCGGTCGAAAGCTCGTGGGATTTCAACCACCTGACGCGGCTGGAAGCCCGAGAAAATTTTATTAAAGTGTGAAAAGTGTGTAAGGTGCACTTAGTGTATCAGTTAGTAAAAAATTGATTTATGTTTTAGACAACGCCCAAACTTAAAAAAGAGGAGATCTCGCCAGTTCTGAAGCAAAACGGCATCCATTTGATAAAACATTTCTGTATGTCGACGTCCCTACCTGTAATACGCGGAACACAACGACAATCTTTCAACGAGGAAAACTAGGAATACCAGTAGAAGATCATTCAGGAAACATGACAACTGGGGCACTAGGCTGAGTATACGCAGCGCATCCGAACAACGCCGGATATTTCTATTTACGTATGTTGCTTCACGAAATACAGGGACCAACAAGTTTCACAGTCTCAATACCGTTGACGGATACCAATGCCATACGTACAGAGAACCATGCCAACGCTTAGGACTACTGGAAAACGACAACCATTGGGAATTAGCACTACAAGAATCCTCAGTCATAGCTGCAGCTGAACAAATGAGAGACTCATTCACCATAATTCTTTTAACATATGACCATCGACTCTAAAACAGCTACGGGACTCCTTCAAAGAGAGTACGAGTGATGACATACTGCATCAAATTCGAAAAGCTCATCCTGAACTGACCATCGAATTCAACGGCAACATCTTCAATGAAAGACTCATTCGCCTAGAAGATAAATGTTTAGCAATAAACGACCAGATCTTTGTACAACTTGGGATGAAAGGACCACGGAAAGATGCAATCAGTATACTGAACTTCGAAATTACACAGGAAAAAGCTACATCAACGAACTATTTCAATGCAATGCTCACAACAAACCATTCAATGAAAAGGAAATTTAGAACATTATCATGGACCAGATCGACAACAATACTGGCGGATTTATTTACTCGAACGCACCAGGCGGCATCGGGAAAACGTTTCTAATAAATCTATTGCTGGCGGAAATACGTGCTAAACAATACATCGCTCTTGCACTGGCGTCATCCGGCATTGCAGCCATACTTATGGAAGGAGGAAGAACTGGCCAGTCCGCCCTACAACTACCGTTGAATATAGCCGAAGAACAATTCCGTGTACATAAAATTTCAGGAGCCTCTGGACCGGATGAACTTCTAAGGCAAGCTAAAATTATCTTCTGGGACGAATGCACAATGGCATATAAAAAATCACTAGAAGCCATGGACAGAACATTACAAGACTTGCAAGAAAACTCTGAAGTGATTTCCGACAAACACTTTTAGTTATCCCCAAGTCAAAACCAGCAGACGAGATCAATGCATGCCTCACAAACAAATACTGCGACTAACGAAAGAATGAGAGTTGAAATATCGAAATACGAAACAACAGCACATTTCTCTCAACAACTTTTACAGAGAGGCAAAGGCACATATCCTAAAGACCAGACGAGCGGCCTCATTAATCACAACAGTGATTTCAGCAACATAGCTTGCTTTAAACGAACTCATCGATCAAATTTATCCAAATATTGTTCACAGCTATACTAGTCCGGACTTACTATTTGAAAGCGCAATTTTGGCTACTAAAAATAATATTGTCGGCGATTAATATTCAAAAGAATATTTTTGGTCAGAGAGAATACACAAACCGATCGACACGATGGTGAACATTGAAGGAAGTGTGAACTTCCCTACAGAATTTCTAAACTCTTTGCAAGTAGCAGGAATGCAATTACACTGCCTTCGACTTAAAATTGGATCTCAGCCCACACTATTCAGAAATCTTCACTCATCAAAACTATTAATGGAACAGGGATGATCGTGACACAGGTATCGAATAACATCAACGAAGCCGAACTTATGAGTGGAAAGTACAGAGGACACACACTACTTATCCCCGGAATACTACTGATCTCTACCGAACTGCCATTCGAATTTAAAAGACAGCAGTTTCCAATCAAATTAGCCCACAGTTTAACAATTAACAAAGGGCAAGGACAAGCTTTAAAATATTGCGGCATCAACTTCACATACTCCTGTTTCTCTCACGCTCAACTACACGTAGTTTGTTCTCGAGTAGGCAATTCGAAAAAATTGTACAAATATACCCCGGATAACAAGATGAAAGATGTTGCTTATAAACAACTATTGTAAATATTTAGAATATGTTTCAATAAAAAAATGTTACCCTTATACTTTGACAAGCACTGTAAACAGTTAGACTATGTTTTCCGTAAAATTTTTGTACCTCTTATACTTTAAAGTTTATTCTTTTTTCCCAGCTACCACACAATCTCATATCAACTCCCTGAGCGAAGTCGGGTACCCCAGCTGATAATAATAATAGTAATAACGTGTATAGTAATGAATATATGTTAGCCTTATAACATTAAGCAATTTTCTAATTGCTTTCTGGTCGAATATGAGTGGTCGCATCTAACAGAATCGGATAGTAACAGTACAAAAGACGTCAATGTGGAGGAGAAGTTGATGGATCGAAAGACGAGCAAGAAATAATTGGGTGAGATTAGCTGATGAGACGCAAAGAAAAAAGTGAAACAGAATGGGACGAGAGAAGCAAAGGTTTTTTACAAAACTACAGACATGCTAGTTTAGCCGGACATAAGGAAAACAACTGGAATATGCACAGAGGGAAGCTACACCCCTAATGACAGATAAAGTTTGAATTTCCTTTTCAGTGTACTGTTACAGAATTTTGCATAAGAAGCATGTTATAGGGCGATATGTTCCATAGCCGTATAACTGAAATGGAGAAGGGAATGAGGATAAATACAGTGTTATGCAAAGGTACAGCCACAATGCTGGACGAATCCGATCTGATATTGCAGTTGCGGAATGATGATAGGTATCTGATATTCGGAGGAGAGGCACTGAGGATGCCAGTGACTAAAAGAAGCGATGAAGTAAACAAGTGTGTGTGAAAATCACGTCACCCGTCCGGTCGCATCCAACGTAAGTAGTATAGGAAGGACTGATGCAATAAAACAGCCAAATGTTCTGCAAGCATTTATAGCCAGCTCGAGCCGTTTGTACAACACGTATCTGTTGCGCAGGCTCGCTGCTCTTTCCTTCTGGGTTGTGCAGGTACGCAGGAACAATGAAAAGGTTCCTCCAGATTTCTCCATTTTATGAAATTCGATTCTGTTATCATTTATGGACACAGAAGCAAGAAAAAAACTTGTGTGTTTATATCTCAATATATGACGCTAGGTGTGTAATATTTTTCTTCATTTATAATTCATTGTGAACAACAATCAAATTTAAGAGTGGTTTACGAATGTTAACAAACTGTTTCCAGACACTGTTTTATGAAGAGGCTGGTGCCTCATTTTTTGTTATTGTAAAACACTTACTCTCGAGGCGTCATCAATATCGCAAGGCCGGCCGGTGTGCCCGAGCGGTTCTAGTCTGGAACCGCGCGACCGCTACGGTTGCAGGTTCGAATCCTGCCTCGTGCATGGATATGTGTGATGTCCTTAGGTTCGATAGGTTTAGGTAGTTCTAAGTTCTAGGGGACTGATGTCCACAGATGTCTTGTGACAGCCAGAGCGAGAGCACCAGCAGCAGCGAGTACTGTTTGTATAAAGCGTTTATTTTGCATTTTGTTTACGACCTTCCACTAAGGAAGGGATTCTATTTGTGTTTATCTGCTCTGCATAGTAACTAACAGTTCTTGATAAAACTTTACGTAGTTTTCGTGTTAGATTTCTTAGTGTTTTCTTGATCGTTTAGAACAGAAAGCGCCCTAAAACCGTCTCTTGTTTGTTTCGCGGCCGTTAGCCACTAGTCACTTGAATCAGCAGTTGTCTTGTGACAGCCAGAGCGAGAGCACCAGCAGCAGCGAGTACTGTTTGTATAAAGCGTTTATTTTGCATTTTGTTTACGACCTTCCACTAAGGAAGGGATTCTATTTGTGTTTATCTGCTCTGCATAGTAACTAACAGTTCTTGATAAAACTTTACGTAGTTTTCGTGTTAGATTTCTTAGTGTTTTCTTGATCATTTAGAACAGAAAGCGCCCTAAAACCGTCTTTTGTTTGTTTCGCGGCCGTTAGCCACTAGTCACTTGAATCAACAGTTGTCTTGTGACAGCCAGAGCGAGAGCACCAGCAGCAGCGAGTACTGTTTGTATAAAGCGTTTTTGTACTTATTTGCTGCGCTTAGCTTTTAAATAGTTTTTCTGGGAAAACCTAGCGTAGTTTTCGCGTCTCGTATTTCAGTGAGTGTTTCTTGATTATCAGAGTAGCTCATCAGAAGATTATCTTGGGAATTTGTCACCGTATAGAGTAGGGTAAACATAGTCATGTGTAGGGACTGTGGTTGTTGTGAGCGGACGCAAGGAGAATTGGCCACTCTTCGGGGGCAGGTGGAGGCTTTGTCTGTTAGGCTCATCGAGCTCGAGGCGCAGGCGTCGGCTCGTAGTGGCGTTGGGGCAACTGTGGTGAGACCTATGCCTACTTCGGTGGCCTTGGAATCACATGGAACCCCTGATGTTGCTGCGTCTTCCGGCAGTGAGCATCTTACCGGTCAGCCATCACTCCAGGGTGAATGGCGGACAGTGGTGGGCTCGCGCGTGCCTGGCCGGTAGGCGAAGGTGGGATCTGGCCGCGTGGCAGCTGCCTTACCCCTATCCAACAGGTACGGGGTGCTTTCTAGTGGTGATGACATCGTTTCCGAGCCACCACAGGATGCCTCGCCTGTTGGGCCAGTGGCCGATTCTCCGGCAAGGTCCCGACAGTCACAGAGGGCGGGCCTATTAGTTATAGGGAGCTCCAACGTTAGGCGGGTTATGGAGCCCCTTAGGAAAATAGCGGGTAGGTCGGGGAAGAATGCCAGTGTGCACTCGGTGTGCTTGCCGGGGGATCTCGTCCGTAATGTGGAGGAGGCCCTTCCGGCAGCTATTGAACGCACTGGGTGTGACCGGCTGCAGATAGTAGCACATGTCGGAACGAATGACGCCTGCCGCTTGGGTTCTGAGGCCATCCTTGGTTCCTTCCGGCGGCTGGCTGATTTGGTGAAGACAACCAGCATCGCACGCGGAGTGCAAGCTGAGCTTAATATCTGCAGCATAGTGTCCAGAGTCGATCGCGGTCCTCTGGTTTGGAGCCGTGTGGAGGGTCTAAACCAGAGGCTCAGACGACTCTGCGACTATAATGGCTGCAAATTCATCGACCTCCGTTATTGGGTGGAGAACTGTAGGGCCCCCCTAGACAGGTCAGGCGTGCACTACACACCGGAAGCAGCTACTAGGGTAGCAGATTACGTGTGGCGTGCACACGGGGGTTTTTTAGGTTAGAGGGACCCCCCCTTGGGCGAAACGATGAAATACCTGACGGCTTACCAGAGAGGACATTATCATCGTTGATAAAGAACGTCCGTCCTCAGAGACCAATAACAGGAAAAGTTAACGTAATATTGGTAAACTGCAGGAGTATCCAGGGCAAGGTTCCTGAATTAGTATCTCTTATTGAAGGAAATAGTGCGCATATAGTACTAGGAACGGAAAGTTGGTTAAAACCGGAAGTGAACAGTAACGAAATCCTAGACACAGAATGGAATATATACCGCAAGGATAGGATAAACGCCAATGGTGGAGGAGTATTTATAGCAGTAAAGAATTCAATAATATCCAGTGAAGTTATTAGCGAATGCGAATGTGAAATAATCTGGGTTAAGTTAAGTATCAAAGGTGGGTCAGATATGATAGTCGGATGCTTCTATAGACCACCTGCATCAGCAACCGTAGTAGTTGAGCGCCTCAGAGAGAACCTGCAGAACGTCGTGAAGAAGTTTCGTGATCATACTATTGTAATAGGGGGAGACTTCAATCTACCAGGTATAGAATGGGATAGTCACACAATCAGAACTGGAGCCAGGGACAGAGACTCTTGTGACATTATCCTGACTGCCTTGTCCGAGAATTACTTCGAGCAGATAGTTAGAGAACCAACTCGTGAAGCTAACGTTTTAGACCTCATAGCAACAAATAGACCGGAACTTTTCGACTCCGTGAATGTAGAAGAGGGTATCAGTGATCATAAGTCAGTGGTTGCATCAATGACTACAAGTGTAATAAGAAATGCCAAGAAAGGAAGGAAAATATATTTGCTTAACAAGAGTGATAGGGCACAAATCGCAGAATATCTGAGTGACCACCATCAAACGTTCATTTCTGAGGAAGAGGATGTGGAACAAAAATGGAAAAAATTCAGAAACATCGTCCAGTACGCCTTAGATAAGTTCGTACCGACTAAGGTCCAAAGCGAGGGGAAAGATCCACCGTGGTATAACAATCATGTACGAAAGGTACTACGGAAACAAAGAAAGCTTCATCATAGGTTTAAGAGTAGTCGAATCATAGCTGATAAGGAAAAGCTGAACGAAGCGAAAAAGAGCGTAAAGAGAGCAATGAGAGAAGCATTCAACGAATTCGAACATAAAACATTGGCAAACAATCTAAACAAGAACCCTAAAAAGTTTTGGTCATATGTAAAATCGGTAAGCGGATCTAAATCCCCTATTCAGTCACTCGTTGACCATGATGGCACCGAAACAGAGGACGACCGAAGAAAGGCAGAAATACTGAATTCAGTGTTCCGAAACTGTTTCACTGCGGAAAATGGTAACACGGTCCCTGACCTCAGCCGTCGCACGGACGCCAAAATGGAAAATATTGAAATAAACGATATCGGAATTGAAAAACAACTGCTATCACTTAGTAGCGGAAAAGCATCCGGACCAGACGAGATACCCTTAAGATTCTACAGTGATTATGCTAAAGAACTTGCCCCCTTTCTATTAGCAATTTATCGTAGATCGCTGGAAGAACGTAAAGTACCTAGCGACTGGAAGAAAGCGCAGGTCGTTCCCATTTTCAAGAAGGGTCATAAATCAGATGCGAATAATTATAGGCCTATTTCGCTTACGTCAATCTGTTGTAGAATAATGGAACATGTTTTGTGTTCTCGTATTATGACGTTCTTAGATAATACAAATCTCCTTCATCATAACCAACATGGATTCCGCAAACAGAGATCATGTGAAACTCAGCTCGCCCTATTTGCCCAAGAAATTCACAGTGCCGTAGACACTGGCGAGCAGATTGATGCCGTATTCCTGGACTTCAGGAAGGCATTTGATACGGTTCCGCACTTACGTTTAGTGAAAAAAATACGAGCTTACGGAATATCGGACCAGGTTTGTGATTGGATTCAGGATTTCCTAGAAGAAAGAACACAACATGTCATTCTTAACGGTTCAAAATCTGCAGATGTAGAGGTAATTTCGGGAGTACCGCAGGGAAGCGTGATAGGACCTTTATTGTTTACAATATACATAAATGACTTAGTTGACAACATCGGTAGCTCCGTGAGGCTATTTGCAGATGACACGGTTGTCTACAAGAAAGTAGCAACATCAGAAGACTCGTACGTACTCCAGGAGGACCTGCAGAGGATTAATGCATGGTGCGACAGCTGGCAGCTTTCCCTAAACGTAGATAAATGTAATATAATGCGCATACATAGGGGCAGAAATCCATTCCAGTACGATTATGCCATAGGTGGTAAATCATTGGAAGCGGTAACGACCGTAAAATACTTAGGAGTTACTATCCGGAGCGATCTGAAGTGGAATGATCACATAAAACAAATAGTGGGAAAAGCAGGCGCCAGGTTGAGATTCATAGGAAGAATTCTAAGAAAATGTGACTCATCGACGAAAGAAGTAGCTTACAAAACGCTTGTTCGTCCGATTCTTGAGTATTGCTCATCAGTATGGGACCCTTACCAGGTTGGATTAATAGAAGAGATAGACATGATCCAGCGAAAAGCAGCGCGATTCGTCATGGGGACATTTAGTCAGCGCGAGAGCGTTACGGAGATGCTGAACAAGCTCCAGTGGCGGACACTTCAAGAAAGGCGTTACGCAATACGGAGAGGTTTATTATCGAAATTACGAGAGAGCACATTCCGGGAAGAGATGGGCAACGTATTACTACCGCCCACATATATCTCGCGTAATGATCACAACGAAAAGATCCGAGAAATTAGAGCAAATACGGAGATTTACAAGCAGTCGTTCTTCCCACGCACAATTCGTGAATGGAACAGGGAAGGGGGGATCAGATAGTGGTACAATAAGTACCCTCCGCCACACACCGTAAGGTGGCTCGCGGAGTATAGATGTAGATAGTGCTCAGAGCCATTTGAACCATTTTGAATATCGCAAGGAAATTGTCAGGTGTGAGTGATACTACGGATTGTACGTGTGTCGTCATTGTTTACACCCATACTGTGGTCCTCCTCATAGGAAGCAAAACACGTGGAAGGTGGGGCCGGTGGTGCCGCCCACGATGTACAGTGGCTACGGACTGCACGCCGGCAAGTTCTACTACTACGGCAGCATGAACGGCGGCAAGGACTCGTTGCTGCAGCGGCAGCAGCAGCAGCAGGCGGACCCAACAGAGTGCTGCTACGTCGACTTCACTTTCTACGTACGCTGTCAGCCGCACCTCGCACCATTCAAGGTTTGTGTACGCGCTATCACTGTGCCAAAGTGCCTTCTGTGCTGCGTAGTTTTCAGGTACTCTTCTTCTCTCATTTAGCGACAGTGGTTGTATCCAGTTACCGGTATGCATGCGACAACAAGCGCTTCGTAATACACTGAAGAGCCAAAGAACCTGCCTAATACCGTGTAGGGGCCCCGCGAGCAGAAGTGCCGCAACACGACTTAGCGTAGAATCGACTAATGTCTGAAGTAGTGCTGGAGGGAATAGACACCATGAATCCGTACCGTAAGAGTACGAGGGGGTGGAGATATCTTCTGAACAGCACGTTGCAAAGCATCCCAGATATGCTCAATAATGTTCATGTCTGGGGAGTTTGGTGGGCAACACAAGTGTTTAAACTCGGAAGAGTATTCTTGGAGCCACTCTGTAGCGATTCTGACGGGGCAAGGGAGTCGCATTGTCCTGCTGGAATTGCCCAAGTCCGACGGAATGTACAATGGACATGAATGGATACAGGTGATCAGATAGGATGCTTACGTAAGTTTTACCTTCAGAGTCGTATCTAGACGTATCAGGGGTCCCATATCACTCCACCTGCACACGCCCCACACCATTACAGAGCCCCCCACCATCTTCAACAGTTCCACACATCCATCCTCTCGATACAAATTGAAACGAGACTCGTCCGACCAGGCAACATATTTCTAGTCATCAACAGTCCAATGTCGGTGTTGACGGGCCCAGGCGAGGCGTAAAGCTTTGTGTCGTGCCGTCATCAAGGGTACACGAGTTCGGCTCCGAAAGCACGTATATAGCGCCGTATACTGTCTGTTTACATAAATCTGTATTTGAATACCCGTACCTATTCCAGTTTCTTTGGCGCTTCAGTGTTTGTTCCAAAACGCAGCGCATAAAAATGGAATTCTTCCGGACTCATAACTCGAGTTCTATTAGTGATGGAAAGGTAGACTCAAGAGTTTTGGATAGCCCTTTGGCTAGGGAACATTTGTATACCAAACAGAAGGGTTGTCTTAGTGTCGCTATGCTGTAGTACATTGTGAAAGTATGAATATTTCACACTTCCTCCTCCTTAGGCAAATGAAGCAGATCGCTTGTTTCTTTCTGCATTTGATGTGGACTGGAGTGGGCCTTAGGGCACTTATGGAGGCATTTAGTTCCTGGGCAGTTCCGGAGAAACTCCCCCCAGCCCAAAAGTTCCTTATCATTTTTTCGTACTAAAATCGAGCCAAGAATTCCAAGACGGTTACGCACGGCAAATGGCTGAAACTTTTACGATATATTCGTAAGATGCCGATCTCGAACAACCTGGAAAGTTTTCTTGATATTTTTATCCATTTTAGAGATACAGAGTTTCAAAATTACTTTATATGTACACGTAAAATACGCACGGAAAATCTGATGTGAGGCGAAATTTAAATAATAAATAACAGCAGAAAACTGCTAAAATTTTAACGTTACATTCTTTAGCTATTTATCTAGAAGTGCCATCTTCCCGTTTTCAAACATCTTTGTCCACTATCGAAAAACACCCCAAAAACATGATTTTGAGTACCAAAACCGAGCCGCAGTTCCAAAACGGCGCAGGATATGGCCTTAATTTTTACATATATTCCTAAGAGCCCGATCCTGAACAACCTTAAAAATTTCTTGGTATCTTTATCCGTTTCCTAGATACAGAGGTTTAAAATTGTCCCACTTGTACCTGTAAAATACGATGTGAGGCGAAAACGCAGTTTATAAACTGATGTAGCACGGAGGAATATACTACAAAGTGTATCTACTATCGTAAAATGGTTCTGGGAATCCCACGTTGTAGTGAAGATACAGAGATTCAAAATTATCTCACTTGTACGGTATGAGGCGAAACGCAGTTTATAAACTGATGTAGTACTGAGAAATATGCTGTAAAATGTCTCTGTTATCGCAAAATGGTTCTGGGAATCCCATGTTGCAGTACTGAAGCACACGCAAAATTTTTGCGCACGTAAGATCCAGTGTGAGGTGTAACATTAAATTTGCGTTATTTCAGTTTCACTTAAGTAAACTATCAACATTTTTGTGATCCATGAAGTTCTTTTCACATGGGTGACATGCCCTACTGAGGCGGGAAAAAGAAGGGAACGAGCGGAAAAATGCTGCTATCGGAGCACTGAAAGGCGAATATGCTCCTCTCTAAAAGACTCCGACTGAAAACTGGGTGTTGTGTGATGTCCTTAGGTTAGTTAGGTTTAAGTAGTTCTAAGTTCTAGGGGACTGATGATGACCATAGATGTTAAGTCCCATAGTGCTCAGAGCCATTTGAACCGACTGAAAAGCGGGGTATCGACTGCTCCTTCCTACCTTCCTCAGCACCTATAGAAAATTTTCTCAAAAATTTTGGTATGCGTGCATTTTCGTGCCTCTTCATGCTGAGAGAGAAGGAGGCAATGACAGTGGGAGGAAGACGGAAAAGTAATAAATAATGGATTATAGTAAATAATGGTTGTGGTACAGAAAGAGAGAAGGAGACAATTTTTATGTGGGAGAAAGAGAGGGACACACTGGCAATGGTACACAGTTGACAGTGACAGATCAGTACTAGGAAAAAGAGTGAAGTAGAAAGTGCCTTTGGAAGAGAAATAAAGAGAAGGAGAAAGTGGAAGTGGGTAAGTGGGTGAGAACGAGTGATAATGAGAGACAGTCTGTGACAGTGGTAACGAGGAAGAGAGAGAGACTGACAGTAAGAGGAGAAAGCAGCGGTTGGAAGGAATGAGTGAGACAGTAGCAGTAACAGGGCACAAGAGGGAGACAGTTACATTAAGAGGAGGCAGTAGTAGTGAGACAGAATGAAGGAGACTGTGTCTGTGAGGCAGTAAACAGTGACAGAGAAACACAGAAAGATAATGGCAATGATTTGGGCTGAATGAGTGAGTAAGAATGGGCAAATGACAGTGGATGAATCTAAGCCATCTACAGCGGTGGACTAGTGGGTGCGAACGAGCTACAATTATGGGAGATTGTGTGAGTGAGAGATGAGTTGCACATTAAAATGAGTGCGAATATGTTCGCATGCTAAAACTATTGCGAAAATTTTTAAAGGTGCTGGTGAAGGTAGAATGAGGCAGCTGGTACCCCACTTTTCAGTCACAGTCTTTTAAACAGGAGCATATTCGCCTTTTTGTGTTCCTATAGGAGCATTCTTCCGCTGATATACATTATGACAACATTTGTGGACTACCAATCCTGATCGATAGGTTATCGTAACACCACAATTTCCAACGACACTGTCTCCATCTCTCCTATAACCGTTAACCAAATCTGAAGATCCAAATTTAGAACTCATCCTATCAATCAAATCCAAGTCTTGTGGACTTAATTCAGTCGTAATAACTTCTGTTCGCTATGGCAGTAAATTTAATTTTCTCTAAATCTCAGATAAGCAATTAGTAACGTGCGCTTAATGAAATTAATTAATGTTTCTCTTTAATTTAAATAAACAGTTGCCTTTGCAAAGCAGTTTTGAAGAAACCACTGTGTTTAATAAAAGAAAAGTAGTGCAGTGAAGTACTTCAGATGAAGAAAAGGATTAATAAACGAGATCTGCTTCTGGCACACAGCAGCGAATCATTTAACTCCTGAAATGTATACAGTGCGCCTAAACTGCGACCTACCTAGCAAATCGGCAGTCAGTGTCCGAAGACAGAATGACGCGCTCCAGATTGGTCGTTAATAAGCACCATCACTTGCAACTTGCGTATCTTTCTTATTTTGTACGGTTTGTGGCAGTGCAGTACACACATCTAATCAGACAGAAGCCAGTACTTTCCGTCAAACCATCCACTTGAAAGGTTAATGATGCTAAAATACTGTGAAAGTGTTTAATTTGAAAAGCTTGACTGTGCCAGAATCTGATTACAGTAGTTGACATTAATTTTGAAAAGTACCATAAACCTTGCGTAAACAGGCATAGGCTCTGGCTGATTTGGAAAGCTGTTATGGTATCTTAAAACACGATGAAATATTTATTGTTGTCTGTGTTAAATCCAGTACTGTATTAACTAAAATACTGACTAAACGTAAAAGTTATTTCTTTGCAGCGATTCAACGAACTGTTAACGTAATGCATTTACTTTTAAATAACGTGTGGCTGCAAAACCGGTTTAACTTCACGGAAGCCGGCCGGTGTGGCCGTGCGGTTCTGGGCGCTACAGTCTGGAAACGAGCGACCGCTACGGTCGCAGGTTCGAATCCTGCCTCGGGCATGGATGTGTGTGATGTCCTTAGGTTAGTTAGGTTTAATTAGTTCTAAGTTCTAGGCGACTGATGACCTCAGAAGTTAAGTCGCATAGTGCTCAGAGCCATTTGAACCATTAACTTCACGGACTCACTGGAGGTCAATGCAGCCTATCTTGTATAAGCAAAAGCAACAGTTATACAGTAACTTTAAGATGTGCATTTACGCTAAAAGTGTTGCAGTACCAAACTATTTCATTTACTTCCATCCTAATACTGTAATTACTTAATTACTTCTCTGTCGTGTACACTTTCAAACAGTAATACCAACAGCAATTATATTATCAGTTAGTTAATAATGTTTACATCTGTTACTATTTTCATGAACTTTAATAAACAGTGAAACAGCCACTTTTGCTATTAATAAGGAAATGCAAGACAAAACACTCTTTCTGTCAGACAGTTCAAAGAAGTATTTATTATTGCCGTTAGAATGTGTAGCAATTGCATAAAAGTAGTTACTTCTCGTTCTAATAATCCCATGCAAAATTACTGACATTCTGCATGGCTAAAGGCCTTTGGTGTCTGAACTTGTTCATATAAAACGTGAAAATGTAACCTCTTTGGAAGTGTAAAATATTTCAGTTTACTGTGAAGCACTATTAATGATTACTTCCTTAGGTAGGCACAAACAAACTTACTTAAAGTGAAAGGATTTGTAGGCTAATTTTTACTCATTAGCAAACACTTAATTTCTTTATGATTTATGTTGTTCAGAGCTAGCAAAAGTTATTAATCAGCACATGTTAGAAAAATAATATACATAAGGCTTCGATCTTGCCTTTTGCTGGCCGTGGTTGACGAATTACGTCCTCAGTTCGCAGCTGCTCTTAGATATGGCTCCATGTAATACAACTCAGGTATTCGTATGCACATCATCCTATTGAAGTTCTACCTACGTGATGTAGGTAATTTGTTACAGGCTGGTACTTGGTATTTAGAGCAGAAAACCTCCATAGTACATCCGCTCTATTATTCTTCTTGCCTCATGTTGTACATATTAGCCACACATCCAGGAGAGCACACGCCAATATGCTTCCAACCACGGTAGTTATCATGAACTTGCGTTATGCACTCATGCGGAAGTTCTCACGAACTGACTTAAAGTAATTATCACAGAGCACTGCTTCGCTTCATACCAAATTTATTACTATCGGACAATTATATACTCAAAATTCTGAGTTCGCAGAGCGACTATGCTCACCATGTCTCACTCCACTGACTACCTAGATCAGACTTCTGTCTTTGTCTATTCGAACGCTCCAATGCACGTGTTAACTTTTCGCGCCATCCACGTCATCTGTACTTCACTTCAGAGACACTATTGATGCTGATCAGTTTGAGGTTGTACATCTAGTTTTACATTATCATTTCCTTTGACTTATGTCTACACATGTCTGTTGCTACAAATACAACAGTATTTTAATTCTCCACCCGCGGATAACTTAGAATTTACAAGAAATAGTTTAAGGAAAAAATTTCTAAGAATTCACAACAAAAATCTGAATATTTTTTGTTATTGTTTTAGCGGTTAATTAGTGTTGATGCGTTACAAATTGTATCCTTGTCGCTGTAATCAAATCAGAGAGAGCTGAAGGAAGCAACGTGGTCACATTCAAGCTTACTGCCGCCACAAATCCTCTAAAATACACATTTTGTATTATAAATCTTATTATATGTTGTAAGATCTAGATCATGGAGAGATGAGCTCCAGCTGAAGGTTATAAATTTTATTGAAAGTAAATTAATGAATCCGCAAGTCTGCAGTTAAAAAAATGACGGTCTTAAACACTCCCGATGGAATATCATTTTGCCCAGAAAGATCCATCTCGTATTGGTAATGCATAAGTAGAAAGAAAACCGCCATTCCACATTCGGAAGGTACATTGCTGGCCGTTAAAACTGCAACTCCAGGAAGGGTAGAAGATATCGAATTTTTACGAAATGCGTGTTTGTTGTGTAGTAGGAAGACTACGTGATTCAGTTTGTACTTTGGATTATAAAGGATGTGTAATTTTGTACATAGTCTGCTATCTCTGGCAATCACGATAGCATTACCCAGGCTGGGCATCAAGTCGAAATGAGGCTGACAGATACGGGTACATCATTTCATATTGTTTCAACTCTATACCAGAGTTCATCAACCGTACTGGCTAGCGATTGGTGGCTTGCCAATCTTTCCACAACCCATGACCAGATTATGAGCCACGAGAGACTCTCGACTGCTTCCACCCACTCATCTACCTTGTTTTACTATTGTCGGTATTGCTGGTTGTCATTACACTTATAGCCTTTTCATTTTTACTGTTACGGATTTCCTCTCCACCTGACTGGAAGGAATTGTTGATTCCGGTACTGTCATATCCAAGCACCAAGCATCGGGTCGGCGGGGTTTCACACGCCCGGGCGCGGGGAGGGGGGGGGGGGGGGGGGGGAGGGGAGGGGAGGGTGGCTCTCGTCGCGAATGAGACCAGGGGCGCCCTCGTCAGCTCTCTGGCTTGCAGACCTGTCCGACGCGCATCATTTTGACTCTCACGAAACTATTTCCTATATCTGGTATCAGTATTGCCAGCAATAGCCCGATTTACTCATAGTATCACAATTCGATCAGATTTGTGGTTTGCCGTGCAGGCTTAGCCGAGCGGTCTAAGGTGCTGCAGTGATGGTCTTTGCGGCTGGTCCCGGCGGAGGTTCGAGTCCTCCCTCGGCCATGGGTGTGTGTGTGTGTGTTTGTCCGTAGGATAATTTAGGTTAAGTAGTGTGTAAGCATAGGAACTGATCACCTTAGCAGTTAAGTCCCATAAGATTTCACACACATTTGAACATTTTTTTATTTATGGTTGACGTCAACAGCTCTGGGTTGATTATTCCACGAACTAGGGACTAATGATCTTGCAGTTTAGTGTCTTAATCCCCGAAGTAATATACCAACCAAACGGATGTTTTAAGTTGGTGAGAAGGAAGGAAGGAAGATTAAGATTTATCGTCTCGTCGAAAGAACGTGCTCACTAGGGTAACAGTCGAACTCTAACTGCAGAACACGGGCGACGTGCGGTATTAGATAACGTAAGATTTCGAAGAAAGAGTGTAATCTAAGTTCTTAACACGTCAGAAATCTAACGATTGTTGATCTGATTACTGGGTAAAATGTTCAAATGTGTGTGAATTCTTAAGGGACCAAACTGCTGAGGTCATCGGTCCCTAGACTTACACACTACTGTAACTGAACTATGCTACGGACAACACACACACATCCATGCTCGAAGGAGGACTCGAACCTCCGGCTGGAGGGACCGCGCAATCCGTGACATGGAGCTTCAAACGGTGCGGCCACTCGGCGAGGCAAATTACCAGCTATGCGTGCTAGAGCTTATCATAATGTGTGCCTAATAGCACCCCATAACTTAACGGCTTTTGGTGGGCCGTTACGGCGATGACGAATGATCTGGCAACCTTCGTTTTACTCAGAGCCTCCTCACAACGAAACATCCATTATGATCCTACAAGCAGAACCAGGACGCATATGGAAAGACAAACTGATGTCATTTCTGTGTCGACTCTGGTCGTTGAATGATCACTGTCAGTATGCCTGTCTCTGCTGTCGCATTGAGGGAAGCCATAAGAATGGTCTTCGTTGCACTGTGCATGTGGATGCTTGTCTTGTCCGAAAGAATCCTATATACTGAGTCATGCGATGTGACGTGGCTGTATGATCCTGAGCGGCTGGGGGAACATTATGTTGTTCCTCTCGTGCGCTATTAGTGTCAGACCTTTGAAATCTTGCATGGCGTTGAGTGTGGCCCTACCAAACCAACTGATTCCATATTCGCATGACTGTTGTCGCGTCAAAGGAAGCCACAAGAATCGTTGCCATACTTACAGTCTGTGTTGCTCCAGACGTGACTGCGATGTCCATGTGGATGTTTTGTTCGAAAGAATACAGTTTCATGACTCAAGCTACGTGACATGACTGTACGATTCCGCGCGGCTGGTCGAACAATATGTAGTTCCTCTTGGGCGCCAGTCATATGAGGCCATTGAGTTCCTGCATGGCGTTCAGTATGGTACTACTGAAGCCAATCATTCCATGTTATCAAGGCAGTTGTGGGCAAGAGCGAGCAACGTGAGCTGTAGTGTCGTGAAAAGATATTCGTAGTCACGGTATGTCACGATCCTGCTACTGTAGAATTCTAGCACATGCCTTTAGACGTTTCTACTTCTTAGACGAGACATTACTCTGATGTTCTCTCTGATTATTTCTGAATGAGACACCCGTGCCTAATTTTTCCTTTTATAAAGAATGTAGATGACGTAACTCCTATCTACGTTGTGTGGCTGCACTGAAATGCTAACCAGTTGCATATCCAAGCACGTAGAACATTTCATTCCAGTTTGACGTTTCGCATACATTGTAATGGCCAGGATTTTGTAACAGAGTGATGTATCATCTCAAAATTATCCATGTTCTATTTAAGCTGGTGTCACGTTTATTCAGAATTCACGTAGTTAATTTTTTCGCAAGCTAATTTTGTGTTGAGAATCAAGCTGTTCCATTAGACAATATGTAACTGTTCGTGTCATGTGTCGTGATTTATACAGTAATCACAATTGATTACTTAAGTACTTTTCTTGAATTCAGTATCAGTTGTATTTTTCGACTTCCTTCATGAACCGTGTCTAGATTAAGGGTCGTATATGAACTTACAGCGACATTCCAGTACAGATGGAGCAAAAGACGTCGCTTAAAAGAGAGCACTTAAATGCTCATTTTCTCTCCCGGAGAAAAGACTATAATTACTCCGTGTAAATATCTGGCTTTGGTTCAGCTTACGTGTGGTGGACAGTAACACATAAAACCTCACGTCGCAGCCCTGCAGGGTCTTCGAACTGTTTTGAAGTGACATAGGGGTCTCCCGGGAAAAAGGCTGACAGTCGTCACTCGTAGGACACTGTAAGCTTTCGGGTCATAAGAAAACATGAAGTTTACGTTACAAATTCATTTCTTCCTGCATACGTTCGTCTAGTACGTCGTATCGTTTAGTATTTTACTTCTTCGTATGCTTCTGTTCAAGTTCTTCAGTTGTTGAGGCGTTTGTTTGGATCTGAGAACTTTTAACATTGCAGTGCGTCAGCAATCGTGAATAATTTAATGATCATAAAAAATCCGCCTCGATTTCAAATTGACACCGGATTTGACCTAGGTTTCGGAGCGGATAACCAACATACAGAACGCCCAAAAGGGCGTTGGACCATGCCTCTTTAGGCAGTTTGTAGTTTTAGTGTGTCCCGAAGAAGGCGTGGTTATCCGCGCCGAAACCTAGGCCAACATCCGCTTTCAATTTGCAATCGATGCGGATTCTTTATAATAATTTGTTTGGACCCACAATTTTTCTGAAACCTACATAACGCTATGAGGATTTCTGCGTCGAACGAGTTGCTGAAGTCTTAACTAATCCTTAGATTTCACTTACGGCTAAGTGCTTGTTTTGATTTTTTTCTATCTCCATTCAGTTTCTGAAGAGAATCAGTGACTGTCGCAGCACTGTTCTGCATAGACATTTGTGAAATAATTAGAATCAGGTATTCCGACCCAAATGATTCTGGACTCGGAGGATTGTAGGACAGGGTTACCATCAATAAGTTGCTGAGGCGCAGCATGCATAGGCTCAACAGAACCTCAGTTTCTGTGATCGCAAGCGTCATTGGTAGATCAGTCAGACTCACGAAGAGTTGACAGACAGGGTGGAAAGGTGAACACCAGTGCCGATGCGTTTCCTATACGTCAAAGGGGGCAAATCAGCATGTGACCGAGTTCGAAGCTGAGTAATCGGTTTTCCGTGAATACCTTGAAATCTCGGCTCGTAAAAGGTGTGTGTGTGTGTGTGTGCGTGTGTGTGTGTGTGTGTGTGTGTGTGTGGAACCGGAGAGAAGAGTACCACGCAGAGTGACGAGTGGGTACTGGAACGTGCAGTGTGACCACAGAACTGGTTGATCGCAGACTTGTCCGCAAGATCGTAGAGAATCGTACACTCTGGAACACTGTGACAGGTGAGAACATGTCAGCGTCAAGAGCTCAACGGCCTCTCCAGCGAGCTGCGCTCGTGGTACTCGCGATTCAGGCAGTCCATCAGCGATGGTTGCATAGATCTTAAACGTTACAGTTATGACCGCAACCTGACATTTTGCAATGTAGAGCAGCAATGCAGTCTAAAGCCAAATTCAATAGTTTGGGTTATCATTGGAAACAATGTGCGATCAGAACTTCTACGTACTGAAAGTAATCTCAGCAGCAACTGCCATACTATGGAGGTTTGAGAGACGGAGGTACTATTCTTTCATCAGTTAATTCCACATTCTATAATTCAACAGGACAATTATTGGCGACATTTGTCAGGGGTTGAGTGACCATTGCAAAGGACAAAGAGACGTCGTCTGCTTATGTAATACAGTGTTATCGGCACTTGGCAGGGTTTGAAGTGGACCTGATTGTAGTTCTCTATTTGGCAGGCTGGTGGAATCGCGCAGTATCAAGATTTTTGGGGGATTCAGATTTGACAGTGAAACGATATTAGACTGTGTGTGAATGTGAGGGCAAGCATACTCGGTGTCAGGATTCCAGCCAACCACGTATGTGCCGCTTCGCATGCGACAGTATCGTGGTGCCACTTATCAAACGAAAATGCTCTTACACGCATGACACCTGCCTCTATAAACTCTGTGTGATGTTGAGGAGCTTCTGTGGCCAGCAAGATCCCCAGATCTGTCCTTGAAAGAACGTGTGTGGGACATCAGTTCCATCCTAGTGCCTCTATCCAGAATATTGAGGACCAGTTGCAACAGTTTTGGGTCAGTTAGCATCAGGAGAGAATACCAGCGATTTTATGACACCCTTCCCTACCGAATCAAGAATGCATCCGCACCAGAGGGGGTGCAGGTCATACTGATAAGTGGACTCATATTTCTAAGTTCTTTGTAAATCTAATCTGATTTTGTAATCGCTTAAATTACATCACATATCCTCACAACTCGTGAAATTTCATTTCGTTTCCTCCTCACCTTCTGGGTGCTCCACTTTTTTTTGAGAGGCAATGTTATTTGTGGACTGGCACACAAACTGCGGAAAGAGCAATTCGCCATCAACTAACCAGGCCGTCGTTGATTCCACATTACTATGAATGCAGCACGTAGAGGTATCACACCATACCGAATTCCACAATTCAGAGATCGTGTCCAGTCTGTGATCTTTGTTGTCTGTGATCAGTTGTTCCCTGTCACGTATCTAATCTGTGATAAAATGTTTCCATCAGTCACGTGAATTGTTTTATTGTTGAAAATATGGCAGACGGTAGTGTACAATAATGCTCCGATGTTTCGCATTTATTGACATGAAATACACAACTGGCCATTAAAATTGCTACCCCACGAAGATGATGTGCTACAGACGCGAAATGTAACCGACAGGAAGACGATGCTGTGATATGCAAATGATTAGCTTTTCAGAGCATTCACACAAGGTAGGCGCCGGTGGCGACACCTACAACGTGCTGACATGAGGAAAGTTTCCAACCGATTTCTCATACACAAACAGCAGATGACCAGCGTTGCCTGGTGAAACTTTGTTGTGATGCCTCGTGTAGGGAGGAGAAATGCGTACCATCACGTTTCCGACTTTGATAAAGGTCTGATTGTAGCCTATAGCGTTTGCGGTTTATCATATCGCGACATTGCTGCTCGCGTTGGTCGAGATCCAATGACTGTTAGCAGAACGTGGAATCGGTGGGTTCAGGAATGCCGTGCTGGATCCCAACGGCCTCGCATCACTAGCAGTCGAGTTGACACGCATCTTATCCGCATGGCTGTAACGGATCTTGCAGCCACGTCTCGATCCCAGAGTCAACAGATGGGGACGTTTGCAAGACAATAACCAAATGCACGAACAGTTCGACGACGTTTGCAGCAGCATGGACTATCAGCTCGGAGACCATGGCTGCGGTTACTCTTGACGCTGCATCACAGACAGGAGTGCCTGCGATGGTGTACTCAACGACGAATCCGGGTGCACGAATGGCAAAACGTCTTTTTTTCGGATGAATCCAGGTTCTGTTTACAGCATCATGATGGTCGCATCCGTGTTTGGCGTCATCGCAGTGAACGCACATAGAAAGCGTGTATTCGTCATCGCCATACTGGCGTATCACCCGGCGTGATGGTATGGGGTGCCATTGGTTACACGTCTCGGTCACCTCTTGTTCACATTGACAGCACTTTGAACAGTGGACGTTACATTTCAGATGTGTTACGACCCGTGGCTCTACCCTTCATCGATCCCTGCGAAACCCTACATTTCAGCAGGACAATGCACTACCGCATGTTGCAGGTCCTGTACGGGCTTTTGTGGATACAGAAAACGTTCGACTGCTGCCTTGTCTAGCACATTCTCCAGATCTCTCACCAATTGTCTGATCAATGGTGGCCGAGCAACATGCTTGTCACAATACGCCAGTCACTACTCTTGATGAACTGTGGTATCGAGTTGAAGCTGCATGGGCAGCTGTACCTGTACACACCATCAAAGCTCTGTTTGACTCAATGCCGAGACGTATCAAGGCCGTTATTACGGCCAGAGATGGTTTTTCTGGGTACTGATTTCTCAGGATTTATGCACCCAAATTGCGTGAAAGTGTAATCACAATTCAGTTCTAGTATAATATATTTGTCCAATGAATACCCGTTTATCATTTGCTTTTCTTTTTGGTGTAGCAATTTTAATGGCCAGTAGTGTATCTTCCATTTGCGTCTTCCTACCGCAGCTGTGGTTAAGTAGATATTTGTAAGGACTGACCTTTATACATAATATTATACATGGAAAAATTCTAAAGTCTATAAATCTGTACTATTTTAATGTCTGTAGATTCGTCCTAAATAAAAACTAGATCGAAAAAGTACGTTGTCTTAACGACTTTATTTTGAGCAGCTCTGAAAAAGCAAATATGGTTTGATAGTCACTCATGGTTTCGACAAACTCTGTATGCAACGACAGGAGGATACACTCGTAACCTGATGCCTTGATCCAATTGCAGTCTTTCCAGATGCACTTGTTGATGCTACCGGTTTCTCCCTAGTTTCTAGAGTAAGACGCCCAGAAATATAATCATGGAGCGTCTGAGCCAGGCATTACTCTGTCCACCTCATTACTCTGTCCTCTGCTTCGCGACGCAGTTTTCCCGAATTACGCTTCCCTCGCTGTGTATGAAGTAGGAAGAGTTTGATTACTGCGTGCTGTTAACCCACCCAGGCGAACATAGTACTGCGCTCTAAAAATTGCTTTCAGCTCTGCCAGGCAAATGTGGCGGGGGCAACATTCCAACCGCTGACAGCCGTGGTGGAGGGGAGGACTCAGGCAAAAGAATTTCGAGCTAGGTCTCTGTCGTTCTGCAGTCGGTCCACGGCGGAGCCGGCGCAAGCGCGGACATTTGTTTTCAACTCTGGACGGGTTTTCGCTTCACTGCTCCCGAGAAATGTAATACGGCGTGGAAGAGGAACTCGCTCGTTTAAGACCGTGGAGTGCAACAAACGCCGTCCTGACGTGCCCTAGTCTAGCTGCTCCTGTAACAGAATACCTCGTAACGCGGAGCAAACTGAAAAAAATCCATCTTGGGGAGTAGTTCTTTTGACTTTCAGTGTCCACAATCTTAAAACACTCACCAAAAAATCTAACATTCGACTCTGTAATTTTATTACCACAAAAGGACAACTTACAACTTTGACTGCGAGGAGAATAATTTCCAATGAAACTTCCAGACAAATTAAACATCCATCGGTGTCCTCAGTCTGAAATGCTACGGCATGTTTCTCTATACTGACGTCTCCATTACTTTTCGAAACAATGTTTCCCATGCGCTCATCTCCAAAAAAATGGTTCAAATGGCTCTGAGCACTATGCGACTTAACTTCTGAGGTCATCAGTCGCCTAGAACTTAGAACTAAATAAACCTAACTAACCTAAGGACATCACACACATCCATGCCCGAGGCAGGATTCGAACCTGCGACCGTAGCGGTCGCTCGGCTCCAGACTGTAGCGTCCAGAACCGCACGGCCACTCCGGCCGGCGCTCATCTGCACGTCAAGTGTATAACATAAGCGTTTTTTTTCTTCTCGGATGGGCCAACTAAGGACCAAGAGCTAATTTCGATTCCTTATTTGTTATTCTTATTTTTCTTGCAATACCATTTCGTCTGTTCACTATATTTTTTCTTCCAGTCTTTGGACCACTTTGGACAGACTGACATCATTTTACAATGGTTTTCAGGTGGCGGTGTATTCTTGAGTAGTATCTCACCTTAGCAGCAATAATAACCTCAGCAAATCGCAGTTTAGATTTCAGACGCGTTGCCCTGCTGAGCACGCTATTTACACGTTCACTCACTAGATTTTACAAGAATTAAATAATAAAATAGGACCGGTTCGTATTTTCTGCAACCTGTCTAAGGTATTTGATTGTGCGAATCACGATATACTCCTACATAAATTGATGTTTGATGGGATTCATGGTATAGTCAACCAATGTATAATGTCACATCTAACGAAAAGAAGCAGACATTTGTGCTTAGTAACTCAACCAGCATAATTCTGACTGGGGAGAAATCACGTATAAAGTTCCCCAAGGCTCAGTATTAGTTCCACTATTGTTCCTCATATATGTAAACGATTTCCTGCCTAATATACAACAAGCAGAATTAGTTATTTTTACAGATGACACTAGTATTATAATCAATCCAGGCATACATACAGAAACAGAAGAAATGGTAAACATTTCTTAAAAAGTATCATTGATTGGTTTTCTGCAAATCTGGTGTCACTCTTAATTTTAAAAAGACGCAGCATATTCATTTCTGCTCATCAAGGGGTACTGCACCAGTGATAAGGTTAAGACATGGTGAGGAAATAATAAATAGTGTGGAAACTTCAAAATTCTTAGGTGTCCATGTTGATGAGAATTTAAATTGGAGAAAGCACATTTTGGAACTCCTAAAACAACTTAGTCGCCTTTGCACTTAGAACCACTGAAAATCTTGGGGAGAGACAAATAAGCAAGTTGGCATATTTTGCATATTTTCGTTCAAAAATGTCAAATGGAATAATGTTCTGGGGTAACTCATCTTTAAGAAAGAAAGTCTTCATTGCACAAAAATGTACTGTAAGAATGATATGTGATGTTCGCCCACGATCGTCTTGTAGACATCTGTTTAGAGAGTTGGGCATTCTGACTGCTGCTTCACAGTGTATTTATTACCTCATGAAGTTTGCTGTAAATAATCCATGACATTCATTACAAAAAAAAGGTGACATTCATTATTCCACATTAGGTCTGCTGCGTTCAGCACAAAAAGAGGTGCAAAATGCTGCAACAATTTTTTTAATCACTTACCCAGTGTCTGACAGAGAGCAAAGTAAAATCTGAAAACAAAGTATGAAAATATCTCATTGACAACTCGTATTCTGTGGAAGAATTTCTACTACTATAACATGTAAAAGGTGATCGATAGAATTACTAACTCACATCTGTATATCATTTTTAAAAATGTTCGGAACATAACCAAATTGCAAACTAATTTATAATACGAATCTAAAACGGCTCGTTCCACATCACTACGATATATCGTGTAAAGCGCTCCACGGAACTTGTATCTAACTGTATTTTTTTCACTCTCCTACCTGGGAATCCTTCCTTTTCCCTGAACACTTCTCTGTTACTTGTTCCTCAGCTTCATATTTTTGTTCTAAAGCCCTTTTTACTTCTTGGATCTCACTTGTTGTCTTTTTATCCCACAAATATTTGAAAATATTTTTTGTTAGTCTACTGTCTTGAATTCGGTATAAATATACTACAAATAGCAGTCTTCTTTTTTCATTACTTCTGGTATGTTTCGATAAATTTCGTAGCTACGTCGTAATTGCCAATCTTCCCTACTCTTTTGTGGACTTAATATATTCGAATGATTCGCCTTTCTAGATTTCTCATTTATCTAAATCGCTTGCAGATAGACATTCTGGGTTCAGTATTGTATCATAATGCCTTCCTGATGTCTATAAGACAGGCATTTACATTATAAAGGTCTTTAGTGATGTCATATATCCTTCGCATTTTATGAGTCCTTTCTTCTACAGCAGCTTTTTCAAAACCATTTTCTTGGATTATCGACCTAAGATATTTAAGTTTTTTGACCTTCTCTATTTGGCCAATTCCTGTTTTCAGAAATTTCGATGCATTTTTAGTGCTTGTAAACTTTTTTCTGATAGAATTCTTATGTAGGTAGTAGTCGTGACTTCTTCCAAAAGATTCATTTGTATTTCAGTAATGTCACATTTTCACAAATTGTAGCAAAATCATGTGCAGATTCGACACAGTTTATTTCAATATTTTTGTTTCCTCTTCCTGATCCTAATAGTGAAATGTTATATTTATTTAGTTTTTCATTCCAAAGTGACACTGTTTCTTCCAGAACACAGTTAAAAAGAATTGGGGCGCGCCTATCAACTTGCTGAATCTATGTTTATTTCGAAAGACTTAGATATGTCTTCCATTTATTTCAATTTAGGTACTGTATCTAAAAGTGTTTCATGAATTATGCATGCTATTTTAGACTTTATACCAGACTCTGGGATTATTTTATCTATAGCTTCTCTGTCAACAGAATTAAAGTCCTTTTGGAAATCAACAAACATTACTAAAATATCTTTTGAGTTCAGTCAGTGACGAAAGACTGAATTCAGATTGAGTGACAATCCAGTAATGTTTCTACACTTTTTAGCAGAATCTTGGGGAATATTTTATATGCAACTGGTAGCAAAGAAATTCCTCCATTACTGTTAACGTCTTGTTTATTGTCTTTCTTATGAAGTGAGTGTATCAAGGCTCCTTCCACTCTCCTAGGATTTTTATGTTCTCCAGATTTTTTTAGAGATCAATTTTAGCTTATTACAATTGTTGATAAAAATGATTTAAAAAGTTCTGCTGTAATAGAGACCTCTCCACTAACTTTATTATTTATTAAGGTTTTGATTACTTAGTCAGTTTCTGTGATTGTCAGAGGTTAATTTTCTTCTATATTTACATTAGAGTTTTAGTGTATGTATTAGTTCTGTACAGGTAAGAAGCTGATCAAAATAGTTTGCAAGTATTTTGCAATTTTAAATGTTGTTTAAACCAGGTCTGCCATATTCATTTATGAATCAGAAACTTGGGATTTGGTATCACTTCAGTGTAACATTAAATGCCTAATAAAGATGACAGGTTTTACTTTTTGAAATGTTTCCATTTCAAAATGTCTTTTAGTTCTTCTAATTATACTTTCTGTTCCCTTTCTTTGCTGTTTAAATTGATTATAGTATTCACTCTCCCTTGACAAATACCACTTTTCCCATTTTTTGGCCTCTGTGTTAAAGGTTCTTCAAGTATTTCATTCCACCATATTTTGATTGACCCCAATTTTTTCTATGCAGAGTTATTAATGTCTGTAGATAATTTTTGTCAGCTGTCAGGTTAAGCTATTTCGTCTTGATATTTCTGAACTGTTTTTTTGGTATAGTAAGTGTGTCTCTATTATATATTATTAGTTTTTATGATTTTATTTGTATTTTATTATATAGTTTAAACTTAATTTTGGAGAGTTTTTTATCAGAATTAAATTTACCACTAATTCTTACTTTCGTATCAGTAATTTCAATAGAAATTTTTTTGAGAAAAAGCTAAATGATCTCACTGAAATTCTGCCAACATCATGTTTGGAAATTTACATGTTTTGGCTTCTCTTGGAAGCTTCCTGAAGAAGGTCGACATTAGTTTCAGGTGAGAGCTTTAGTATACAATCATATCATTTATGTTGATTCTTTTGTGGGCTAGGCGATGCCCTAATATCATTCTAAATTTATTTTCTCTACATATTTGTGCACTGGTGTCACCCAAAAGCAATATGGTGTTCATCTTTCGAATTTTGGATATCTAAAATTCTTCTGTTTTTCCGGATTCTCCTTGTCTTCATTTATCTGTGCAAGACTATTAGCAAGTGTGTATATTTTGTTTTTGCTATTAACTATGAGGAAAATAGTCTTTTTGTGGCAGATCTAAGTTCCCTTACGTTATCTACTATATGAGTACTTTTATAACATAGGAAGCTGTATCCATTAATGGATCCATGTCATGCTTTTGATTACTAGTTTGTCTTTAAATATTTTTTAGTTAGAATTACATGTTACATTTTCTTCAGGAATTTTGGCTTCCTGAAATACTAGAATTTTAATTTTATTTTTCTCTAAAATTATTTCTAATTCTCTCAGTTTATCGGTTTTGAGTGAGGTATTTAAATTTAAAGCGCCTGAAAAGAATTTACTCCTAAATTTTATTTTAGAAGGATTCCAAGGTTGCTCTGACTCCAACCCGAGATTGCATTTATTGGGATTTTTCATGACCTTTTGCCTCAATGCACTGCATTAGGTAGTGGTCGAGTTTTCTTTCGAATTTTCACCTGGGGGAATGAATTCGTTTAGCTGACTTTCCACAATGCAGCTGAAATCATGTCGCATACAAAGTTAGGACAAGATCCGATTGTTAGTCAGAAACTCATTTTTCTGTTTGTGGTTCCCTCCACTAAGCTCTTCCGATCTCTCCACCTTTGGGAATTACAGTTCTTCCCTCGCCTACGAGATCATTAGCCAGGTTGGACTTATAACCTCTACCTAGTGCTATCATCTGGGACCAAATGGACCCTGGTTTTTTATAAGGTTGTTCCTCCTCCTCCTCTTCTACATAAACGACCAGCATGTGCCTCTGTACAAAATGAACTGATGTTACCAACACACCTGCTTACCGTTGACATACGATACAGCAGAATTAAAACATAGTAGTTTGTGATTTCCTTAATTTGAACAAAGTGACACTAAATGAACCAGTGAAATTGAAGTTTTACTTCCAGAAAAAAAACACTTATTACATTGTCACCTGCTTTAACAATCTTGAATTTTCGAAGAGTTGCTCTGAACTGAGATGTTGCTTGCACAAAATAGGGTCTGCAATAGGGATGTTCCTTTCGAAGAACTACTTTGCACGATTTTCATTACCTTTTCTGTAGATGTTACTAACAGGGAATGTCTTCTTCGGCTGCATGTAAGAATTTGCTCCTACATATACAGGGTGTTACAAAAAGGTACGGCCAAACTTTCAGGAAACATTCCTCACACAGAAAGAAAGAAAATATGTTACGTGGACATGTGTCTGGAAACGCTTACTTTCCATGTTAGAGCTCATTTTATTACTTCTCTGCAAATCACATTAATCATGGAATGGAAACACACAGCAACAGAACGTACCGGCGTGACTTCAAACACTTTATTACAGGAAATGTTCAAAATGTCCTCCGTTAGCGAGGATACATGCATCCACCCTCCGTCGCATGGAATCCCTGATGCACTGATGCAGCCCTGGAGAATGGCGTATTGTATCACAGCAATCCACAATACGAGCATGAAGAGTCTCTACATTTGGTACCGGGGTTGCGTAGACAAGAGCCTTCAAATGCCCCCATAAATGAAAGTCAAGAGGGTTGAGGTCAGGAGAGCGTGGAGGCCATGGAATTGGTCCACCTCTACCAATCCATCGGTCACCGAATCTGTTGTTGAGAAGCATACGAACACTTCGACTGAAATGTGCAGGAGCTCCATCGTGCATGAACCACATGTTGTGTCGTACTTGTAAAGGCACATGTTCTAGCAGCACAGATAGAGTATCCCGTAGGAAATCATGATAACGTGCTCCATTGAGCGTACATAATGACGAAACTAAAATGAGCTCTAACATGGAAATTAAGCGTTCCCGGACACATGTCCACATAACATCTTTTCTTTATTTGTATGTGCGGAATGTTTCCTGAAAGTTTGGCCGTACCTTTTTGTAACACCCTGTATATGACTCACACTGCACATCGTCAAAAAACTTTCGAAGCACATTTAACATGTAGTCAATAGTAGAAGTTAATAAATTGCAATACATATACAAATAAAAACAATAACTTTTTATTTGCACCATGCAAACCTGGACACTGAAGAAGATGATGCGTTTCATTTACTTTAAAAACGCATTGTGTATACTGAGGAATAGTATAATTTCGAACAAAAAATGTTGTATAATTGAGCTTTATACAAACATCTGTTGTATTTCGCTCAGGACATTAATGTATAACAATAAAAGCGGCGCACCTACATCAGAAACCTGCTGCGCTTCCTCCCCCCTTTGCCTTTCACACTTTACAGTCATATTTAAACGGCAAAAGGAGAGATATGGCTGCTGCATATACAACCTACAGCATTCAGTAATTTAAATATACCATCTTCGTTTTTATTTAAACTTCGCATGTATCGCTATCTACATCAAGATGTGTTTCTCACCAGTTTTGTTTCTTGACGCAAAATACATTCAGGATATATCTAGTTTACAACAAATCATTACTAAAAATTACATTACCTAACTGTAATGGATTCTGTCAGCAGCCGACTCAGACACATTGGCCCAGATCAACCACAGATAAGCTGTTCTGCCCAACCGCATCGCCTGTCAGTGGTTCCCCGGCGTGCAAATATTCCTCATTTGCAATCCATCTACACTACTGGCCATTAAAATTGCTACACCAAAAAGAAATGCAGATGATAAACGGGTATTCATTGGACAAATATATTATACTAGAACTGAATTGTGATTACATTTTCACGCAGTTTGGGTGCATAGATCCTGAGAAATCGGTACCCAGAAAAACCACCTCTGGCCGTAATAACGGCCTTGATACGCCTGGGCATTGAGTCAAACAGAGCTTTGATGGCGTGTACAGGTACAGCTGCCATGCAGCTTCAACTCGACACCACAGTTCATCAAGAGTAGTGACTGGCGTATTGTGACGAGCCAGTTGCTCGCCCACCATTGACCAGACGTTTTCAAATGGTAAGTGATCTGGAGAATGTGCTAGCCAGGGCAGCAGTCGAACATTTTCTATATCCAGAAAGGCCCGTACAGGACCTGCAACATGCAGTCGTGCCTTATCCTGCTGAAATGTAGAGTTTCGCAGGGATCGAATGCAGGGTAGAGCCACGGGTCGTAACACAGCTGAAATGTAACGTCCACTGTTCAAAGTGCCGTCAATACGAACAAGAGATGACCGAGACGTGTAACCAATGGCACCGCATACCATCACGCCGGATGATACGTCAGTATGGCGATGACGAATACACCCTTCCAATGTGCGTTCACCGTGATGCCGCCAAACACGGATGCGACCACCATGATGCTGTAAACAGAACCTGGATTCATCCGAAAAAATGACGTTTTACCATTCGTGCACCCAGGTTCGTCTTTGAGTACACCATTGCAGGCACTCCTGTCTGTGATGCAGCGTCAAGGGTAACCGCAGCCATGGTCTCCGAGCTGATAGTCCATGGTGCTGCAAACGTCGTCGAACTGTTGATTGTTGTCTTGCAAACGTCCCAATCTGTTGACTCTGGGATCGAGACGTGGCTGCACGATCCGTTACTGCCATGCGGATAAGATGCGTGTCAACTCGACTGCTACTGATACGAGGCCGTTGGGATCCAGCACGGCGTTCCGCATTACCCTCCTGAACCCACCGATTCCACGTTCTGCTAACAGTCATTGGATCTCGACCAACGCGACCAGCAATGTCGCGATATGATAAACCGCAATCCTGGTCAGATCTTCATTTCGTTTTGCCAAGTAATAACAGTCTCAGTTTGATGTTGGAGAAATGTGGAGAACACTATGATCAATCCAGAGATATTCCTACTCTGATGCCGCAACCGGACACTGTTTGTAGTCCTGCGAATGCTCTGATTCGTCACCACAAAGTTGAATGTCTGATGATGAGTGACGTTAAGTATTTGTAAAGTTTTTTTCTTTACTGTCAGTAATGTGAGCGTGGGAAATGACAGTGGAAGAGCTTGGCGCACACTTGGCGTCACTTGGCTCTTGGTCACTTGTGAGAAATATTGTACAATGGCCTCTTTCTGGGCAGGGGGTAGGAGCGAGGCCGTTAAGATGAAACTCGGTGAAAAAGACAAAGATAATGTTAGTCTTGAACCTCGCGCAAAGTCGACTTTACCAGCAAACTTAACAGAGACAAATTCTTCTGTCGTTTCTGTTAGAGGAGCGCGCCTAAGACACAAATTGGGTTGGCAACCCGGGAGTAAGCTGTGTAACAGATCGTGTGAGACCAACCGCCGAAAAAAGACAAAGATTTTCGGGGTGGTACAAGAGCTCGCTTCTAGACGGACAGTGGTAGAGAGGAGGCTCCTCGTGCCCAGTCTACGTGAAGGGTGAGCCTCAGATTCCAACGCCGGGTTTGTGCGGCACTGTACTAATTACATTGTTATATCTACATCTACATCTACATGGTTACTCTGCAATTCACACTTAAGTGCCTGGCAGAGGGTTCATCGAACCATTCATACTACTTCTCTACCAATCCACTCTCGAATGGCGCGTGGGAAAAAGGAACACTTAAATCTTTCCGTTCGAACTCTGATTTCTCTTATTTTATTATGATGACTATTTCTCCCTACGTAGGTGGGTGTCAACAGAATATTTTCGCATTCGGAAGAGAAAGTTAGTGATTCAAATTTCGTAAACAGATCTCGCCGCAAAGAAAACCGCCTTTGTTTCAGTGACTGCCAACACAACTCGCTTATCATATCAGTGACACTCTCACCCCTTTTGCGCGATAACACGAGACGAACTGCTCTTCTTTGCACTTTTTCGATGTCCTCCGTCAATCCTACCTGGTAAGGATCCCACATCTCGCAGCAATATTCCAGCACAGGACGAACAAGTGTAATATAGGCTGTCTCTTTAGTGGGCTTGTCGCATCAACTATGTGTTTTGCCAACAAATCGCCGTCTTTGTTTCGCCTTCCCCACAATATTATCTATGTGGTCTTTCCAATTTATGCTGATCGTAATTGTAATTTCTAGGTATTTAGTCGAATTAACATCCCTTAGATTTGGGCGATTTATCGAATACCCAAAATTTATCGGATTTCTTTTAGTACCCGTGGGGATGACCTCCGACTTTTCTTTGTTTACTGCTAGTTGCCACTTTTCGCACCATACAGAAATTCTCTCTAGATCATTTTGTAATTGGAATTGATCGTCTGATGATTTTACTAGACGGTAAATTACAGCATCATCTACAAACAATCTAAGGAAGCTACTCAGATTATCACCTAGATCATGTATGTAAATCAGGAACAGCAGAGAGCCTATGTCACTGCCTTGCAGAACGCCAGATATCACTTCTGTTCTACTCCATGATTTACCGTGTCACTACGAACTGTGACCTCTCTGAGAGGAAATCGCGAATCCAGTCATACAACTGAGACGATAACTCACATGCACGCAATTTGAATAATAGTCTCTTGTGAAGAACGGCATCAAAAGCCTTCTGGAAACCTAGGAATATGGAATCGATGTGAGATCCCTTGTCGACAGCACTCATTACTTCATGGGAATAAAGAGCTAGCTGTGCTGCACAAGAACGATATTTTCTGAATGCGTGTTGGTTATGTATCAATAAGTCATTTTCTTCAGGGTGATTCATAATGTTCGAGTACAGTATATGCTTCAAAATACAACTGTAAATTTAGGTTAGTGATATGGGTCCGTAATTCAATGGGTTACTCCTATTTCCTTTCTTGAATATTGGTGTGGCCTGTGCTACTTTCCAGTCTTCAGGAACAAACCTTTCGTCAAGTGAGAGGTTGTATATGATAACTAAGAAAGGCGCTATTGTGTCTGCATACTCTGAAACGAACCTGATTAGTATACCATCTGGACCGGAAGACTTGTCTTTCGTAAGTGATTTGAGTTGTTTCGCAACACCTAAGATATCTACTTTTATGTCACTCAAGCTAACAGCTGTTCTGCTTTCGAACTCTGGAATATTAACTTCGTCTTCTTTCGTGAAAGAATTACAGAAAACTGTATTTAGTAACTCTGTTTTAGTGGTAACATTATCGGTAACTTTTCCATCGCTATCGCGCAGTGACGGTATTGACTGTCTTTTGTCACTGGTGTACTTTACATACGACCAGAATCTCTTTGGGTTTTCTACCATATTTTGTGGAAACTATTACAAGCATCTCACATTGACGTCCGCACTAAATTTCGAGCTTCCGTGAAACTTATCCAGTCTTGGGGATTTTGCGTTCTTCTGAATTTGGCATGCTTTTTTCGTTGCTTCTGCAACAGTGTTCTCATCGGATATCTACATCTACGTCTACATCAATACTCCGCAAGCCATCTGACGATGTGTGACGGCCGATACTGCTGGTACCACCAACTGATCCCCTCTTCCCTGTTACACTCACGAATGTGAAGAGTTATCGTCGGTAAGTCTCTGTATTAGATTTAATTTCGCGGCTTTGCTCGTGGTGGTTATTACGTAAGACGTATGTTTGGGGAAGTAATATGTTGTCCGACTCTTCCCGTAAAGTAATCGCTCGAAATTTCCAGGATATTTGCTCTCCTAATTTCTTTGTATGACCCACTCAAATAGTAGATTTTGTGTTGCTACCCCAATTCATCCTGCAACTCTGGACTCGATCCACGGTCACAATATTGCGATTGGTCCCTGCAAGAAGGATTATACCAACACCCATTGATCAAGAGCATTTCTGTTTCCATTAATGTGCGCGGTTACTGTTCCAGAGGAATCCCTGAATAACGGTGATTTTGCGATCAAATTTATTCAGTTTACTTGCTGTATACGGGATGCGTTGCGACGCTATTTGTTATTTGTGTATAGGTACACATATACCATGCATACACAGAGGTCATACATAGAGATCACATAGATTTGACACACACTCTCAAGAACCTCGTTTATCCGGCCCTCAGGAATCCCGATTTCCGTTTCATCTGGATTCATTTTTTGTTTCCTTTTCCTTTCTTTAATACAAAATGATCACTATACAGCTGGTACGATATGGTGTATGTATAGCTCTTATGTTGGTAGAGAAGGTAGCATAAGGATTGCCGGCTCCACGATACTGCTGGTACCACCAACTGATCCCCATCTTCCCTGTTCCACTCACGAATGTGAAGAGTGATCGTCGGTAACTACCATCAGTGTGTATCTATTCTTTACAGAGTAAAGAAGCTGAACATGTATTCTTCTTTAGTTCCCGTGCGTTGCATGTGCATGAGTGAAATTTCTTCGGTGCAAAAGAAAGTAGTTGTTTCGATACACAAAAAGTTGGAACCATTAAACAGAGCAAGAAGAGGAGACTGCTGAAAAACATAACTGCAGAATATCCTATAAGGTCATCAAACGTGTCAGACTGGGAGTAGAACCAAAAAAGTAATTGAAGACGTGTGCTTCAGAATGACGTCGACAGGTAGTTTGCAATACCACGTTACAGAAGAAAAGCAGGTTGCAACACTGGATGAAGCATTATTCGTTTGATTCACTCATGGAAAAAAGTATTGCCTGCTATTTGTTATTCCACCACTGAAGTTTGCGATATTATCAATGTCTCCAGATTTCTTGAAATGTTAGCGAATATTCCTGGTTGTTCGGATGTACATGATTGTGACGTGGATGCCTGGTTTCACGGAATCGCAATGATGCTGGGACGGTATGATGATCGATGCTGAAATTTGTATTGCCGTGTTGTACTACAGAGAACGGTAGTAACGGATGAAGTGGCGTTGCAGGGGAAGTAATAATGCCTCATGCGGAGGCAACGGCACAGGTCCAGCCGAACTGATGTTAGTGAACTGTGTACGCGAAGGTGCTGCTCTCAAACACCACGCAAGCTTGAAACAAAAGAATCTTACACTCTGCATCAATAAATAAACGTGAGTAGACTACAATAATTTTAGAGTTTGGGTGCCAAAGAGAAGTTTCTTGTTAGTGCCAAAATAAAACGTTTGTATATTTTAGTACATGTGGGAAATTTTCATTTAGTAGAATATTTAACGTTCATTTAGAGTCTTGGTAATCCGGAATTCATTTGGTGCATATCAGAAATCCGGTAAAACATCAAATCTCCCACCTCGCTGCGGCCGGATCTCCCACCTCGCTGCGGCCGGAAAAAGATCCTGCAAGAACGGGACCAATGACGTGACAAAAGTGCAATCCTCCCGCAAATTGCTGCATATTTCAGTGCTGGGCCATCAACAAGTATCAGCATGCGAGCCATTCAATGAAACATCATCGATATGGGCTTTCGGAGACGAAGGCCCACTTGTGTATCCTTTACGACTGCACGACGCAAAGATTTACGACTCACCCGGGCCCGTCAACATTGACATTGGACTGTTGATGACTGGAAACATGTTGCCTGGTCGGACGAGTCTCATTTCAAATTGTATCGAGCGGATGAACGTTTACGGGTAACCTCATGAATCCATGGACCCTGCATGTCAGCAGGGGACTGTTCAAGCTGGTGGAGACTCTGTAATGGTGAGGGGCGTGTGCAGTTGGAGTGATATAGGACCCCTGTCTGATCCTGCATCCATTCGTGTCCATTGTGCATTCCGATGGACTTTGGCAGTTCCAACAGGACAATGCGACACATCACACTTTCAGAATTGCTACAAAGTGGATCCCGGAACACTCTTCTGAGTTAAAACACTTCCGCTGGCCACCAAACTTCCCCGACATGAACACTATTGAGCATATCTGGGATGCCGTGCAACGTGCTGTTCAGAAGAGATCTCCACCCCTTTGTACTCTTTCCGATTTATGGACATGCTGCAGAATTCATGGTGCCAATTCCCCCCAGCACTACTTCAGACATTAGTCGAGTCCATACCACGTCGTGTTGCGGCACTTCTGCGTGCTCTCGGCGGCCCTACACGATATTAGGTAGGTGTACCAATTTCTTTGGCTCTTCAGTGTATTTGATTCATATCTCTACTGTATTTCATCTGAATTTTGAGGAAACTTTTAAGGCTGCCAGTAATTGACATTTGGAGAAAAAGGACTGTTGTTGGCAGCTGTCTGAATCTTCACTGTTTTACAGCACGCATTACTAGAGAGGACGTTTATTTAATGTGTCTTTGATTTTGAGACTTCCAGTATAGTATTTGGCCCTGAAGGAAGATGTGGTTGTTGTATTGTATAACTCAAATGAGAGACAGACGCGTTTCATACTTGTAACGCATTCATAATCAACTAATGACATAGAGCGGAAATACCAACAGGTACCAAACACCAACAGGTAATTTTCAGACGTTTTTACTTTTACCCCTTTTCATCGTCACCCCCGCCCCTAGTGGTAGTAGGAATATCTGTCTACCATAGTATTTTTATGCTAATAGTGAATCATGGTAGTAGGAATATCTATCTATCATAGTATTTTTATGCTAATAGTGAATCATGTATACAGAATGATATTTTCACTCTGCAGCGGAGTGTGCGCTGATATGAAACTTCCTGGCAGATTAGAACTGTGTGCCGGACCGAGACTCGAACTCGGGACCTTTGCCTTTCGCTGGCAAGCGCTCTACCAACTGAGCTACCCAAGCACGACTCACGCCCTGTTCTCACAGCTTTACTTCCGCCAGTACCTTCTCTTCTACCTTCCAAACTTTACAGAAGCTCTCCTGCGAAACTTGCAATCATGTATACATCAGATTTGGTTGTAATTGCTCCAAATGTTCTTGAGTTACGCTTTTTAATCCCAAACTTGTTTGGAGCGACTGGATTGTATTACCCTCGACCTGCCCCCCTCCACCCCCACCCCCCAACCAACAGCCAACAGTCTTAATATTTTTATACAAGTAATTATACAAATAATGAGTCATGTATATGCAAAATTTTGCTGAAACTTCTCTTCTCGAGCGTGAGCACAACACATAAAAAAAAAAAATCATAATCAGGTGAATGGTACAATTCGTTAATTTTATGCTACGTGGATCATTTGTATAATTACCTGCTATGATGTGGAATGAGTAGTTTTACATTCACATGACACATTCATAGCCAACGGCCTTGCCGCAGTGATAACGCCGGTTCCCGTCAGATCACCCAAGTTAAGCGCTGTCGGGCCTGGCTAGCATTTGGATGGGTTACCTTCCGGGTCTGCCAAGTGACGTTGGCAAGCAGGGTGCAATCAGCCCTTGTGAGACCAATTATGAAGCTAATTGGCTGAGAAGTAGCGTCAGCGGTCACGAAAACTGACAACGGCCGGGAGAGCGGTGTGCTGACCGCATGCCCCTCCGCATCTGACGCGTAAGGGCTGAGGATGACACAGTGGCCTGTCGGTATCGTTGGGCCTTCAAAGCCTGTTCGGAAGGTGTGTACACATTCATATATAAATGTGGCTACATGCTGATCGCCTACAATTTTTTTTAGTACTGTTGTGAGTTAATAATTCTACCCGTCTCCTTTTACACATTACAAAAGTAGAAATTGTTCTACGGAATAGTAGGAGTTGTTAAGGAGAAACTTTTTCAGTTTTTTTTTTAAATTTAGTTTTGGTCTCTGGCAGACATAAATATTGGTAGCAACCTTGTGCACCCCTTTTTGTGCTGCAGAAAACCTTAATGTGGAGTGTGAGTGTCGTTTCTCTTTCTGGTACTGTAATTAATTACATCACTGTTCCTTTCGAACTACAATGAATTATTTACAACAAACTTCATAAGTGAATAAATATACTGTGAACCAATAGTTAAAATGTTCAACTCTGGGAATAGATGTCTACAAGATGATTGTTGGTCAGCACCACATAGTATTCTTACAGTAAGTTTTTAAGTAAAGAACACTTTCTTTCTCAAAGTTAAATTATCTATAACATTATTTTGTGTGATACTATTAAATGAAAAGAAGCAAAATGTGTGAACTTATTGATTTGTCTCTCCCCAGAATTTGCAATAACTCTATATTCATATACGTATGTCAGGAGTTCCAAAACGTGTTTTTTTTCAGTTTAAATTCTCATCATTATAGACAATTAAAATATTTGATGTTTGCATCTTAGTTATTATTTCCTCACCATGTGTTACTCTTATCACTAGGGACGAGAAGACCTGAATACGTCGTCTTTTTGAAATAGAAAGTGAAGCCATTCGTAGAAAATCACTCAATAACACTTTTAAGAACACTGTTTATCATTTCTTCTGCTGCTGTGTGCATGTTTCCATTGATTACAGTACAGTGTCATCTCTAAAAAAAGAACTAATTCTTCTTGTTGCACGAGGGGCTTTAAATAAGTAATGCTACATTTTTATCTCAGCCAACTGCTGTTGAAAGATTGAGGAATTTTTTGTGGGACATTGTGGAATATTCCAGCTTCAGCCCCTGTAGTTCCATGACGTTCTGATAGGTGTTGGGTCTATAAAAATCCCTTAAAATGGCGTCTGTAACAGAGATGTGTTCGCCGGCCGGAGTGGCCGAGCGGTTCTAGGCGCTTCAGTCTGGAGCCGCGCGACTGCTACGGTCGCAGGTTCGAATCCTGCCTCAGGCATGGATGTGTGTGATATCCTTAGGTTAGTTAGGTTTAAGTAGTTCTAAGTTCTGGGGGACTGATGGCCTCAGATGTTAAGTCCCATAGTACTCAGAGCCATTTGAACCATTTTAAAGATGTGTTCCAAGCAGAGAGCTGTCACTGAGTTTCTTTTGGAGAAAAACAAGAGCATCGGGCAGTTATTCATAGGTGCTTGGAGAACTTTTGCGGACACCTGGCAGTGAACAAAAGCATGGTGAGTCGTTGGGCGAGGCGTCTTTCATCATCACAACAAGGTCGCGCAAACCTGTCCGATCTCCCGCGTGCCAGAAGATCGCACACACCTGTGAGTCCTGCAATGTTGGAATGTGCGGACACACTAGTTCGAATTGATCGACGGATCACAGTCAAACACCTCACTGATCAACTCGACACTTCTGTTGGTAGTGCTGACACACTCGTTTACCAGTTGGGCTACTCAAAGGTGTGTGCCCGCTGGGTCCCTCGCCTTCTGACTTCCATCTTTTTGGTGAAATGAAGAATGCATTCTATGGGAAGCAATACGTGGATGATGGGAAGGTTATTGATGCAGAAACAAGTTGGCTCTGACGTCGAACAGTACAGTGATGGCATGTTGGCATACAGTCCTGCCAGTACAATTGCCTAAGACCGTGGCATTGAAGGGAGATTATGTTGAAGATGAAGGTTTTGTGGCCAAAAGAGTAGGGACGAATATGATGTATTGGCATCCTGAACAAACCAACCTGCTTCCAGAACAAAAATGTGTTGCCTTACTTACTGAACGTTCATAATGAGAAACAGTAATGGACCTACGACTGAGCCTTGTGGAACCCCCTTAAGTGAGTTCTTCCCAGTCATAAGACTCATCCCTGCTTGCATTGGTTGAATTATTAAATATAGTTTTGTGCATTCTTTTAGTCAGGTATCACATCATCGACTGCTGGTCTATACCGTCAGTTCCATAGAACCTCAGTTTATCCAGGAGAATATTTTGATTCACACAGTCAAACGCCTTAGATAGAAAATACCAACTGGCGACGTTTTGTTATTTAGTGCTTGTAAAATCTGGTAATGAGCGCATAGAAGACGAACAAAAAAATATTCATTTTTATATATTAGATTCCTGTGAGCCATAGAGGCGCAACTGCTCGAAGTAATGAGTTACGCATAGCGAGCAGAAGAGAAAGTGTGCTCACTCTCCTAGTTCACCGGTTCCGCCGCGAGACGTCAGGTACTCCGCTGGTGATCCACTGGAGGACACGTTACCATGGCAAAGGCAGGAAACGAACTGATTCACTAACGAGATTTATGTAATGAAATGAAAAGTGCGTGAATATAGGTAACGTATGTCATTGGACATCAGTTGTCACCTGCTTTAGAAAGTCCCGGGCAGTCTTAGAAGTTTTTGAGGACTTCAGTTCCTTCCGAGCTTGTTTAACGCTCGTGAAAAGCCGGGATTTCATATAATGAAGAATCAGCTTAAGAACATTGTCCGTCACATGATCTTAAAAGCATACAACGTTCGATATTTTGACTCTTATGTGATACGAATCATTTAAACATTCATAAAACGTGTCTCTCCGTAAACTGTCCTCAGGAATTTTACCGTGACACCTGGATAAGCACAATGAAGACGCCTTTTCATAGGTGCGTGAGCAATATCTCTCATGGAGAAGAGCCGTAATCTCTAATAGACGTTAGTGAAGAGAGTGGCATGTGAAATGTATTTCTACTTAGAGGGCACAAAGACTTTAGGCAGCTCATGAATGTTCTCGCTTGATGCCCCACGTAGCCTACCAGATGATGAACTAAACATTCTTTTGGTGAGGAGCTTTCAAGACTCTCCGGCATATGTTGTGGATCGGTTTGAGCCTCTGAGAAGTTATGCGGAACACACAGCGTCTTTTAAATTATGTCTTCCAATTCCAGCACTCTCTCTGTTCTTTTGCTGCATATCTCTAGGTAACGTCCGCAACCGAGGCCAACGAGAAAGACAGGCCGCGGTGCGTACATCACGAAGGTAGGCCTGCGCTCACGCACTCGCTCACATCAGCAAACAAACTACGTTTCTACACGTGTTAACTCGTAACTAGGCACGTCCGTACAAAAGAAAACTGAATCTTCTACTGGAATCTGCTATTATGGAATCTTACTCTTATTAGTCCTATAATGATCGGATGTCCATAGGCCTACTTATAATTTGTTATGGCTGTACTGGCGTACAATAAAATAAGATCATGCTAAAATGATTATCGGTTGCATAAGGCATCACTTCTTGTGTGTAAGGAGTACTATTAAGCAGAAGAGACTAAATGCTATAAACAAGCCGTTATACCATTTATATCGAGTATTGATCTTATATTAAATTTTGTTGTAGTACTGTTAATCATTAAGAATTCATAATAGCAGATTCCAGTGTACGATGCAATTCTCGTTAGTACTTACACGCCCAGCTGCGAGTTAACAGGTTTAGAAACGTATTTTGTCTGCTGAGCTGAGCGAGCGAGCGAGTTCAGGATTATCTTCGACACGTACGCGCCGCGGCCTGTATTTCTCGTGGGCCTCGGTCCGCATCTGGCTTACGTATTACATAAAAAAAAATTTCACCGGAAGATAATTAAATTTTAACCTGAATGAACACATTGTAAGATCAGGAAGTCTATTATTGATGGATGATCATTGCAACAAGAGACCTTATGATGCCGAAATGACGTTCAAGTGGATCCTGATTAAATTTTGCTGTCGAGACAGAGCTGAAACCTCTCTTCCATAAATATTCAGATATTCCTAATGTACACTGCTGGCCATTAAAATTGCTACACCACTAAGATGACGTGCTACAGACGCGAAATTTAGCCGACAGGAAGAAGATGCTGTGATATGCAAATGATTAGCTTTTCAGAGCATTCACACAAGGTTGGCGCCGGTGGCGACACCTACAACGTGCTGACACGAGGAAAGTTCCCAACCGATTTCTCATACACAAACAGCAGTTGACCGGCGTTGCTTGGTGAAACGTTGTCTGATGCCACGTGTAAGGAGGAGAAATGCATACCATCACGTTTCAGACTTTGATAAAGGTCGAATTGTAGCCTATCGCGATTGCGGTTTATCGTATCGCGACATTGCTACTCGCGTTGGTCGGGATCTAATGACTGTTAGCAGAATATGGAATCGGTGGGTTCAGGAGGGTAATACGGAACGCCGTGAGGATCCCAACGGCCTCGTAACACTAGCAGTTGAGATGTCAGGCGTCTTATTCGCATGGCTGTAACGGATCTTGCAGCCACGTCTTGATCCCTGAGTCAACAGATGGGGACGTTTGCAAGACAATAACCATCTGGACGAACAGTTCGACGACGTTTGCAGCAGCATGAACTATCAGCTAGGAGACCATGGCTGCGGTTACCCTTGACGCTGCATCACACACAGGAGAGCCTGCGATGGTGTATTCAACGACAAACCTGGGTGCACGAATGGCAAAACGTTATTTTTTCCGATGAATCCAGGTTCTCTTTACAGCATCATGATGGTGCCATCCGTGTTTGGCGACGTCACGGTGAACGCACATTGGAAGGGTGTATTCGTCATCGCCATACTGGCGTATCATCCGGCGTGATGGTATGCGGTGCCATTTGTTACACGTCTCGGTCACCACTTGTTCTCATTGACGGCACTTTGAACAGTGGACGTTACATTTCAGATGTGTCACGACCCGTGGCTCTACCCTTCATTCGCCACTGCGGAACCTTACATTTCAGCAGGATAATGCACGACCGCATATTGCAGGTCCTGTACGGGCCTTTCTGGATACAGAAAATGTTCGATTGCTGCCCTAGCCAGCACTTTCTCCAGATTTCTTACCAGTTGAAAACGTCTGGTCAATGGTGGCCGGGCAACTGACTCGTCACAATACGCCAGTCACTACTCTTGATGAACTCACGAGACTCAGATGGCCATAGACACGGGTTCACAGGTAGATGCCGTGTTTCTTGACTTCCGCAGGGCGTTCGATACAGTTTCCCACAGTCGTTTAGTGAACAAAGTAAGAGCATATGGACTATCAGGCCAATTGTGTGATTGGATTGAAGAGTTCCTAGATAACAGAACGCAGGATGTTATTCTCAATGGAGAGAAGTTTTCCGAAGTAAGAGTGATTTTAGGTGTAGCTCAGGGGAGTGTCGTAGGACCGTTGCTATTCACAATGTATATAAATTACCTTGTGGATAACATCGGAAGTTCACTGAGGCTTTTTGCGGATGATGATATAGTATATCGAGAGGTTGTAACAATGGAAAATTGTACTGAAATGCAGGAGGATCTGCAGCGAATTGACGCATGGTGCAGGGAATGGCAATTGAATCTCAATGTAGACAAGTGTAGTGTGCTGCGAATACTTAGAAAGAAAGATCCCTTATCATTTAGCTACAATATAGCAGGTCAGCAACTGGAAGCAGTTAATTCCATAAATTATCTGGGAGTACGCATTAGGAGTGATTTAAAATGGAATGATCATATGAAGTTGATCGTCGGTAAAGCAGATGCCAGACTGAGATTCATTGGAAGAACCCTAAGGAAATGCAATACGAAAACAAAGGAAGTTGGTTACAGTACGCTTGTTCGCCCGGTGCTTGAATACTGCGCAGCAATGTGGGATCCGTACGAGACAGGGTTGATAGAAAGTTAGAGAAGGTCCAACGGGGAGCAGCGCGGTTCGTTACAGGATCATTTAGTAATCGCGAAAGCGTTACGGAGATAATAGATAAACTCCAGTGGAAGAGTCTCCATGAGAGACGCTCAGTAGTTCGGTACGGGCTTTTGTTGAAGTTGCGAGAACATACCTTCACCGAAGAGTCAAGCAGTATATTGCTCCCCTCCTACGTATATCTCGCGAAAACACCATGAGGATAAAATGAGAGAGATTAGAGCCCACACAGAGGCATACCGACAATCCTTCGTTCCACGAACAATATGAGACTGGAATAGAAGGGACAACCGATAGAGGTACTCAAGGTACCCTCCGCCACACACCGTTACGTGGCTTGCGGAGTATAGATGTAGATGTAGAACTTTGGTATCGTGTTGAGGCTACATGGGCTGCTGTACCTGTGCTCGCTGTCCAAGCTCTGACTCAATGCCCAGGCGTATCAAGGCCGTTATTACGGCCAGAGGTGGTTGTTCTGGGTACTGATTTCTCAGGATCTAAGCACCTAAACTGCGTGAAAATGTAATAACATGTCAGTTCTAGTATAATATATTTGTCCAAGGAATACCCTGTCATCCGCATTTTCTCTTGGTGTAGCAATTTTAATGGCCAGTAGTGTACTTTCAATGGTCCTGACTGGACAGTTCTTCCGGAAGCTAAGCACACGTTGACGCGCTGCGCAGGTGTACCGGCAGCAGGCGCCGTGCGACGCGCAGGAGGCGCGGTGCGGGTCGCAGCGCCGCCACTTCCGGCTGCACATGACCGTCAACTGCCCGGCGGCGGCGAAGGCGCGCCTGCCCGGCGTCTTCACGTGGTCCGTACCGCCAGAGGCCTCGGACATCGACCTCGGTGCCTGACAACTCGGGCGCAGGCCGCCAATACTGAGTATTTGGGATGGTGAGGGGGTGGGTGGGTGGGGGAGGACAGATGTCTGTGTTCGTCGATCCTACCAAATTAAACTCAACTCGTAGAATCTCGTTCAAATCCGCACTGCAGACGTTTCCAGAGAACGTACTACCTCAGTTTTACGCATACGTTTCACACGCCCGTGCTTAGGGCATTATATTAATTTTTATCGAACTATTAAATGTAAGAAAATAAAGTATTAATCAACAACATATTTTTCATCATAGTCATTACTAGCAGAAGTAAGTTTTCATCTGGTCCCCGGCACGAATCCGCCCGGCGGATTTGTGTCGAGGTCCGGTGAACCGGCCAGTCTGTAGATGGTTTTCAGGCGGTTTTTTATCAGCCTCGGCGAATACGGGCTGGTTCCCCATATTCCGCCTGAGTTACACTATGTCGGCGATTGCTGCGCAAACAAGTTCTCCACGTACGCGTACACCACCATTACTCTACCACGCAAACATAGGGGTTACACTCGTCTGGTGTTAGACGTTCCCGTGGGGGACCACCGCTGGCCGAACCACACAATAACCCTGGGTTCGGTGTGGAGCGGCGGAGGGGTGAAGTGTAGTGCGGTAGTCGTGGGTTTGTGGACCGCTGCTGCTGCGGCGGGGTCGGAGCCTCTCCGTCGTTTCTAGGTCCCCGGTTAACATACAATACAATACAATACAAGTTTTCATCACAGGCACTCGGCATAGTTTATTTTTTAATAACACTGAATGACTAGCTACTCATCCCGATCTAGGCGCTTTAGTCTGGAACCGCGCGACCGCTACGGTCGCAGGTTCGAATCCTGCCTCGGGCATGGATGTGTGTGGTGTCCTTAGGTTAGTTAGGTTTAAGTAGTTCTAAGTTCTAGGGAACAGATGACCTCAGATGTTAAGTCCCATAGTGCTCAGAGCCATTTGAACCATTTTACTCAACCCGACACATTCGTGTACCATTTCCATCACACAGAAAAATGTTAGTTTCGCCCTGTATATCTTTAGTTAAATTAATGTGTTGGTATTACCTCGAATTAACAAAGTAATACAGAATTTGTGTCTTCAGCATAACCGGAATGTCAACACACTTTGTCTTGTGATAACTACGTAAGTCCTGACACTGAAATGGCCCTTGACAGCACAAATGTAATTCTAAACCGGAGGTGTTACAGGAGGAGAACTCTTGGAAGGTAAATCGAATATGAACCCTGACGTGCAGTCCACCTGTTTATTTGCACATCACCAAAATTAAAGAGTTCAAAAGCTCAGCCATCACATGGGTTCCGGTAAAGTCTGCACCATGTCCAACCAGACAATTTCACAGTATATTGCAGCTAATGACAACAGTCCGTTTTGCTCGTCGCACTCAACTGGACTCACAATTACCACTCCCACGGACGCGCGGAGTAGCCGCGTGGTCTCAGGCGCCTTGCCACGGTTCGTGCGGCTCCCCCCATCGGAGGTTCGAGTCCTTCCTCGGGCATGGGTGTGTTTGTTTTGTCATTAGATGAAGTTAAGTTAAATGAAGTAATGTGTAGGCGTAGGGACCGATGACCTCAACAGCTTGGTCCTATAGGAACTTACCTGTAATACTACCATTCTCCCACAGCTTGCCATTGTTCCTCCACTGTCTCTTCGTAACATTATTCACAGATATTAGTTTTCCTAATGGACTGACGCTCCTAAAATCACGACAAAATTACATACATACCTGGTAACGGCCTTACAGAATAGATAACAATATGATTTTACGTAATACATTGCACTGTATCTGTATACACAAAGTCATTTTAATCAAACAGAGAAAAAAAATACAGAGAAGAAAACTACATGTGTACTTCATTAATGACTTACGGAATTCTAAACGATTAACAGTAGTAGATGTAGGATGTAACAACATACGTCAAGTAAGTGCAGTACATAACATGTGGAAAACACTGACAAGAAGGGCCAGGATGGTAGGACACTTGTTCAGATATCATGGAAGAAGTTCTGTGGTACCAGATGGAGCCGTAATAATTAAATAAATTGGAATATATCCGTCAAATAACTGCGAGCATAGGGTATAAGTGCTAGTCTGAGTTGAAGAGGTTGGCGCTGGAGAGAAATTCGTGGCGAGCCGCATCAAAACAATTGAAGACTGAGGACAGAGAAGTTAGGTTGCATTCCATACTGGGCGCTTGGTACAGCAACCGATTATGAATTTCTAGAACGAAGACAGTTTAGGTTGCAAAATCTTTTTTATTTATAGGAAATGATGCGTTTCGTCCTTGCCCTTTTTAGGGCATCATCAGATTGGGCGTAAAAATTATTGTGAAAAACTAACATTCGTTCAATAATGCCCACATATGGCATGAAGAAAATTTTATCTTAATCCCATGTGTGGGCATTAATGGACGAATGTTGGTTTTCCACTTTAATTTTTACGCCAGTCTGATGATGATGCACAAAAAGGGCGAAACGCGTCGTTTCTTGTAAATAAAAAAAGATTTTGCAACCAAGGCTCTCTTATTTTAAGGGAAAAGAAGATTGTTAGCCGAGTGGCTAGGACAAATGACCGTGACTTGCTTGTAGGGGCCTATAGGAGGGTACACTTGGCCAAGACTAGCATTTCATAAGTTTCTTCCTCATAGTAATTTTAACTAAATACGCAGGGCAGCAACTCGGTGAGACAATACGCTGCATTTTTTGTAATCGTAGTGGCGTGAGCATCCAGTTCAATAACCTATACATTAGTAGTTGGCAGCCGACACAAACCACTGTTTTGATAATCTCAGCTGGGTTAACATATGTAAAAGGCTAAAATGCAAATACCCAATTGATTGTAGAAAAACATGAGCGTTTACCAACTTAAGTAGTCTTTATCCTTCATTTCTACCAACTCATTTTGTTAACTTTTAGTGCTATCAGACACGAAAGACGTTACGACATTCTGCTGGTGCTTAGTAAGTCACTAAGAGCGGCGTCGTACTGGCAATATTATACCAATTTCAGCTATTCGCTGACGCAGAACCAGTGTTACAGATACCTAAGCGGTCAATAAGCGATCGAGTACGTTGCAAATAGTAGTAAGCATAGAGCGTGCACGGCGACGGGACCTCGTCGCTGGATTTATTTCGCATATTTGTTATTTAATAGTGTACTGTGCTGACATTACTTACACGAAACTTATTTTTTATTGGCATCCCCTGTATACTCGTATATCACCAGTCACTGTTCACTTGCAGTTTAAACAGCCAATATACAAATGTGTTCCTTATTCGATGAACAGCAAGGGCCCAGCAGAAACTTGCTTAGAACGAGCTGAAGAGTACGGCCATGCAGTACGATTGCGGCAGCCATCAACACAATAAAGATACATTGAAAGGCTCCCATTGTCACCTCTTTCATTTAGTCACTACCTTCAAGATCTGTAATATCTATGTTATAGTTATCTCTGGGATATTAAGCCAGCTTTTCCAACTTTATTTCATTCTGTTTTTGTGTACAGTTCTTCCATCCTAATTGTTTTGAGAGAGAGATAGTTGGCTTTGTGCATGATAGCGAGTTGTGCTTCCGATTTGTAAGGTTGATCTGTAAGTTTAAATGTGACCGCGATTCTGACTGAGGAACTGTAATTTTGTTTGTGAATAAATATATTCATGTTAATTACAGAATTACAGATGTTGAAGAGTCATTTCTCGTTAGATCATTTCCTTCATTACATATCGAATCTTGTACGATTCTAAACTCTCTACATAACTGCTGCATCGGAAACATTGCTTTTGGTGAGACGTTGGCTTTCTGCCAATCACAGGCCTTGGCGGTAGTGTATGCCATGTGCTTCTGGTTTCCAAAAGGAACTAAGCCTTTTTTAAATTTTCGCTGCGTAATGAATAATCCATTAAATTTCGGGCATGCAGCCACGCTTATACTACTTCTTCAACTTATATTTTGGCCACGTATCGTCCGGCCATCCTCAGAAGGGTTGCAAGGCTGATGGCAAGGTGCCAAGCGCGGCCTTATACCCTCCACCGCGGCAGTACTGCGCGTGGTGGTCACACATGCTGGTCGGCGGTAAAGAGGTACACTTACACACGCGCCGCCTGTGATAAAAGCGTTCAGACCTTCGATTCGCTTATCGATATATATTCGGCGGCGGTAAGATCTTGACAACTTGTCTGTAATTTGTTCCAAGAGTTGGATTCCATGCTTTTTCCAAATTAAAACTATTATCTGTATTTATTAAGTTATCGGTTAATGTAATTTTTGTGGCTTCCTCGAGAGTAGAATAACAGAAGGAAGAGGTGGATGTCAAAAATCTTTACATAACTGTAGTTGGTTGAATGACCCGTATCTACACAATGTTCTGCCACGGCTGACTTGCCTGGCTGAAGTACGCGTGTGCATCTTCGGTGTTCCACGCTCCTGTCATGAACGGCGCGTGTTGTCTGACCTATATATGACTTATCACAATTTCCGCAAGGATTCTGATATACAACCGGCTTTAGCCATAAAGCATCTTTTACAGAACCGAGTAAGGCTGCAGTCTTCTTAGGTGGTGGTAAGATCACCTTAACGCGTTGTTTCTCGAGAACATGGTTTATCTTCGAGGAAAGAGTACATACATAAGGCGAAAACGCTCTTGATCTGAAAGTATTAGTTTATTCGTCCAGATCACGTACTTGTGTTCTACGATTCACACTGAATGCTCTGGGAATTTGTACTGAAAACATCCACTCGCTATCCTGTTGTCGGTTTTGCAATTCACTCTGAGGGTGGCTAGACGATACGTGGCGAAATGTAACTTGAAGAAGTAGTATTTGCGCGGCTGCATGCCCGAAGTTTAGTGGAACGCAGCCTGTATTCCAGTGGCATTGCTTGTTCTGGAGAGTAGTTTTCTTTATTTTGGAGTGATGAGGCGAGCTTTATAATGCAGACATATAGAAGGAACGGACTGCTCCAGTGCAAGTACTTTTCCATGTAGAGAGTTATGATGCTGACTTGGTGTACGAAGCATCGGATTACCGGTAAGACAATTGCACGTTAATTGATTGTGGCAAATTCTGTGTCGCCGTGTGCGAGGAATGACAGGACACGGGACTTAGTATCCTTTCGCGCACCGGTTCTCACGTGCGCGTATTCATATGCAATTTGGTAGTCTACGAGAGAGCACAAATTTTCAGCAATCGAGAAGCTGGTTACTGTATAATTTTCCAACTTTATTTCATTCTGTTTTTGTGTACAGTTCTTCCATCCTAATTGTTTTGAGAAAGAGATAGTTGGCTTTGTGCATGATAGCGAGTTGTGCTTCCGATTTGTAAGGTTGTTCTGTAAGTTTAAATGTGACCGCGATTCTGACCGTGGAACTGTAATTTTGTCTGTGAATAAATATATTCATGTTAATTACAGAATTACAGATGATGAAGAGTCATTTCTCGTTAGATCATTTCCTTTATTCATGTTTTGCTTAAATCCACGCAAATAAGCTGTCGCCATCTTGTCGAACTGAGATTAGGCGAATAACGTCAGGAGTGAATTACTTCTATGATCAGAATAACGTAACATGAGACAAGGGTGGAAACAGGTAACATAATAAAGCACAATCTGTTTGAATACTAGTTAGGGCCGCGCAGAATGGCCGCGCGGTTTGAAGCGCCGTGTCACGGCTTGCGCGGCCCTTCCCATCGGAGGTTCGAGTCCTCCCTCGGGCATGGGTGTGCATGTGTTGTTCTTAACATAAGTTAGTTTAAATAGAGTGTATTTCTAGGGACCGATGACCTCATCAGTTTGATTCCTTAGGAATTCACACACATTTGAACATTTTTTTTTAAATCATACTAGTTAGTCATTTTCAGCCCTCAGATAAGGTAAGGTTACGGTGACTGCTGTTGGTGCATATCGGATTGCTGTGTATGGCAGTGTACAGGGAACCATTCTTATGCAAATACGTAATTATTGGATTCTTTCTGAATAGTTGAATACAAATTCGTGAGGAGAGACCGATTGCAGTGCGGATCGCTCTAAGCGTGAACTAAAGCTAGTTAGAGACACCTGTTGCTCTCTTGACTCTGTATATTTACGAGTTATCTCTGTATATAAAAGGCAATGTCCCGACAGACTGAATCACTCAATGACTCATCCTCGCCAAGCCTCAACGACTATGGACAGAAACTTGAAACAAGCAGAGGGCGTTGATCTTGTATTGTATGCGTCCGTTAATAAACGATTTCTCGAAATTCCACCTCCTAAGGGAGTGAAGTAGGGGATGAAAGGTTTTTTTGAAAACATGTCGCTATTATGGAAATTTTGAAACTAAACCCACGAACATCTGTTTTTGGTTTCTCGCTCATAAATAAAGAAATAAGTGTGTAAGTATTTTTTAAAATTTAACGCCTAAGTGGGTAAAATAGCGGGTGAAAGTGTTTTTGAAAATATGTCATCATTAAAGAACTACTAAAGTAATTTTAAATTTAGATCTATGAAAATTGGTATTTGTGTTATCGGTTACGCATGAAAAAAATACGGGTTTCATTATTTTTGGAAATTCAATATCAAGGGGGGTGTTTCACGTAATATTTCATTACAAAACCACTTTTCAACTTAAATCTATCAAAATTTGATTTCTGTTTCTTGGTTGGAAGTAAAAAAAAAAAAATACTTGTTTCGCTGTTTTTGGAAACTGAACCCCTGTGCGGGTGAAATAGGGGTTGCAAATTTTTATGGAAGTATTTATTACACAAGCGTTTTTTGAAGACAAATCTATGAAAATTTGCATTTGGATTCTCTGTTAGATCTTCATCTACAAGGATACTTTGCAAATCACATTTAAGTGCCTGGCAGAGGGTTCACCGAATCACCTTCACAATTCTCTATTATTCCAATCTCGTATAGCACGCGGAAAGGATGAACACCTGTATCTTTCCGTACGAGCTCTGATTTCCCATATTTTACCGTGGTGATCGTTCCCCCCTATGTAGGTCGGTGTCAACAAAATATTTTCGCATTCGGAGGAGAAAGTTGGTGACTGGAATTTCGTGAGAAGATTCCGTCGCAACGAAAAACGGCTTTCTTTTAATGATTTCCAGCCCAAATCTTGTATCATTTCTGTGACACTCTCTCCCATATTTCGCGATAATACAAAACGTGCTGCCTTTCTTTGAACTTTTTCGATGTCCTCCGTCAGTTCTACCTGGTAAGGATCCCACACCGCGCAGCACTATTCTGAAAGAGGACGGACAAGCTTAGTGTACGCAATCTCCTTAGTAGGTCTGTTACATTTTCTAAGTGTCCTGCCAATAAATCGCAGCCTTTGGTTAGTCTTAGCCTTTCCCACAACATTTTCTGTGTGTTCTTTCCAATTTAAGTTGTTAGTAATTTTAATAGTTAGGTATTTAGTTGAATTTACGGCTTTTAGATTAGACTGATTTATCGTGTAACCGAAGTTTAACGGGTTTCTTTTAGCACGCATGTGGATGACCTCACACTTTTCGTTATTTAGGGTCAACTACCACTTTTCGCACCATTCAGATATTTTTCTCTAAATCGTTTTGCAGTTTGTTTTGATCTTATGATGACTTTATTAGTCGATAAACAACAAGGTCATCTGCAAACAACCGAAGAGGGCTGTTCAGATTGTCTCCCAAATCGCTTATATAGATAAGAAACAGCAAAGGGCCTATAGCACTACCTTGGGGAAAGCCTGAAATCATTTCTCTTTTACTCGACGACTTTCCGTCAATTACTACGAACTGTGACCTCTCTGACAGGAAATCGCAAATCCAGTCACATAACTGAGACGTTATTCCATAAGCACGCAATTTTACTACGAGCCGCTTGTGTGGTATAGCCTTCCGGAAATCCAGGAATACGGAATCTATATGAAATCCCTTGTCAATAGCACTCAGCACTTCATGTGAATAAAGAGCTAGTTGTGTTTACAGGAACGATGTTTTCTAAACCCATGTTGACTGTGTGTCAATAGACCGTTTCCTTCGAGGAAATTCATGATGTTCGGACACAATATATGTTCTAAAATCCTCATGCATATCGACGTTAACGATATGGGCCTGTAATTTAGTGGATTTCTCCTACTACTGTCCTTGAATATTGGTGTGACCTGTGCAAGTTTCCAGTCTTTGAGTATGGATCTTTCGTCGAGCGAACGTTTGTATATGATTGTTAAGTATGGAGCTAATGCCTCTGCATACTCCGAAAGGAACCTAACTGGTATACAGTCTGGACCAGAAGACTTGCTTTTATTAAGTGATCTGAGTTGTTTCACTACTCCGAGGATATGTACTTCTACGTTATTCATGTTGGCAGCTGTTCTCGATTCGAATTCTGGAATATTTACTTCGTCTTCTTTTGTGAAGGCTGTGTTTAGTAAATCTGCTTTGGCAGCACTGTCTTCGATAGTATCTCCATTGTTATCGCGCAGAGAAGGCACTGGTTGTTTATTGCCGCTAACATACTTCACATACGACCAGAATCTCTTTGGATTTTCTGCCAGGTTACGAGACAAAGTTTCTTCGTGGAAACTGTTATAGGCGTCTCGCATTGAACTCCGCACTAAGTTTCGAGCTTCTGTAAAGGATCGCCAATCTTGGGGATTTTGCGTCTGTTTAAATTTGGCATGTTTGTTTCGTTGTTTCTACAACAGTGTTGTAACCCGTTTTGTGTACCAAGGAGGATCAGCTCCATCGTTTGTTAGTTTATTTGGTATAAACCTCTTAATTGCTGCCGATACTATTTCTTTGAATCTAAGCCACGTCTGGTCTACACTTATATTATTAATTTGGAATGAGTGGAGATTGTCTCTCAGGAAGGTATCAAATGCATTTTTATCTGCTTTTCTGAACAGGTATATTTTTCGCTTATTTTTCGAGGATTTGAGGATTACAGTATTCAATCTCGCTACGACAACCCTGTGTTGACTAATCCCTGAATCGATTTTGATGCTCGTTATTAACTCAGGATTATTTGTTCCTAAGAGGACAAGTGTGTTTTCACAACCGTTTACTATTCGCGTGGGCTCATGAACTAATTGATCGAAATAATTTTCAGAGAATGCTTTTAGCACAATTTCGGATGATATTTTATGCGTACCTCCGGAATTAAACATGTATTTTCGCCAACATATCGAGGGTAAATTGAAGTCACCGCCAACTATTATCCTATGAGTCGGGTACGTGTTTGAAATCAAACTCAAGTTTTCTTTGAACCTTTCAGCAACCGTATCATCCGAACTGGAAGGTCGTTAAAAGGATCCAATTATTATTTTATTCCGGTTGCCAGCAATGACCTCTGCCCATACTAACTCACAGGAAGTATCTACTTCAATTTCGCGCAACAAACTCGCCACCGTCAACCGTGTTTAGCCTATCTTTTCGGAACACCGTTAGGTTCTTCGCAAAAATTTCGGCTGAGCTTATATCCGGCTTTAGCCAACTTTCAGTGCCTATAACGATTTGAGCGTTAGTGCTTTCTATTAGCGCTTGGAGCTCTGGTACTTTCCCAACACAGCTAAGACAATTTACAACTGTTATACCAATGGTTCCTGTATTTATGTTCTTCCTGTGTTCGGCCTGCACCCTTTGTGACTGAAGCCCATCTTGTGTTTTCCCGAGACCCTCCAACCTAAAAACCCACCCAGTCCACGCCACAAATGAAAGAATACACATTTCACTATATTTGGATATTCAACGCCTAAGGAGGTGAAATAGGGAATGAGATATTTTAAGAAAATATTTCATTTTGAAAGAGTTTTTAAAGCCATATCTAAGAAGGGTTTTTAAAGCCATATCTAAGGAAGTGGAATAGGAGGATGAAATGCTTTATGAAAAAATTTCATTGTGAAAGGGTTTTTAAAGTCATATCTATCAATTGGTATTTCGCTTCTCAGATGGAAATTAAAAAATAGGTGTTTCACTGTTTTCGGAAGCTCAGCCCCTTGATGGATGCAATAGGGCCTGACTGGTTCACCCACTCATCGCCACCCAGCCGAAACCGCTAAGGATAGAAACTTGAAATTTGGAGAGGGTGTGGATCTTATACTGTAGGCATCTTTTAAATGGTTCAAATGGCTCTGAGCAGTATGGGACTTAACATCTGAGGTCATCAGTCCCCTAGAACTTAGAACTACTTAAACCTAACTAACATCACACAAATCCATACCCGAGGCAGGATTCGAACCTGCGACCGTAGCGGTCACGCGGTTCCAGACTTAAGCGCCTAGAACTGCTCGGCCACATCGGCCGGCATATTTTAAAAAGGGATTGTTCGAAATTACACTCCTAAGGGGATAACATAGGGGATGAAAGGCACTTTGGAAAAATGTTTCGCTATAACGGCAGTTTTGAAATTATAAATATGAAAATGGTATCTATGAAAGCATTTTTAAATCTAAACTTGAATTTGGCTTCTTGGTTAAAAATTAAAAATAAGTATTTCATTGTTTTGGATACTCGATCCATAAAGGGGGTGAAATGTCGTATGAAAATATTTCACTATGAAAGCATTTTCAAAATGATGTATATGACAAACTGGTATCTGGTTTCTCACTTAGAAATGAAAAAAAAAGTGTTTCACGTTTTTGGCAATTCAATCCTTTGGGGGCTGGAATAGGACCAGACTGATTCGCTGATACTCATCATCGCCCAGCCTAAATTTGGACAGGGTGTGGACTTTGTACTATAGGCTTAGTTTGAGAAGCTACTGCTCGGAATTGCACTCCTGAGAGGGTGAGATAGGGATGAAAGGGTTTCTCAGAATAATGAAGCTAGAACTACGAAAATTGATGTTTGGTTTCTCAATCTGAAATACAAAATACGTTTTTCAGCGTGTCTGGAAATTCAACCACTAAGGAGGTAAAATAGAGTATGAAAACTTTGAAGAAAGTATTTCATTATATCAAAAAATTTTTAAAGTAAATCTATGAAAACTGGTATTTCACTTCTCGGTTAGATATAAAGAAATATGTGTTAGGGGATGAAGTTTCTATGGAAATACCATCAGAAGAAGGCAAAATGCTTGATTTAGAAAAACCTTGGACTCCAGCTACCAGAATCGCTGTTTGGTCAGAAGTAACTTCGACGAAGACCATGCTTCTGTTTAGAGTGAACAGTTTAGAATGTGTTGCAATTTGTTGACAACATAAAAATTAGATTAAACAGAAACAAAAGAAATCTGTACAGACCATACAGCCTACGCGAGCGAAGCACCGGTAGCTAAGCTAGTATTCTATACTGAGATATGTTGGTCCTTAATTAACAATTGCGCTCAATTATATGAAAGTGTGTGCTGTGTGATTATTCTCACAACTTTATTTCGAATCAGAAGTCGTTCACTAATCTTTTCGTGGCCATTACAATTTTCTTTATGCATCTCACCGTAACATTAGGGCTTGATCATTGCTTCCTCTGAGAATGACTGATGCTTCCAAAAACACCAACACGCCTTTCAGCCTTGACAGAGTGAAAGAGGGTACAAAATAAAATATCGTAAGTGTCCTCCTGTGTTGAAATGGGTGCCTTTCCCGTATGAAGTTATGGTAAAGAATATGGTTTATGAAGTTACGGTCGTTTGCTATTCCACCACAACTTCGCCTGATGCACGACACTATCTGACTGCATGTTATTAGATTCGTGGATATCTGCATTATCTTCTCATTTGAGGAAAGATTTGGGGCAAGCAAATGAAAATTCATTTCTATAGTCACTTTCTAGTATTTTCGTAAATCAATTTTCTCCGTCGCCCAGACAACCTACGACACTGCTTAAACTTGCGCACAAGAAAACCTCTGAATTATTGGTGCCTGCGCTAACAGTTATACTTAATATTAATCTTTACCAACTGGATGTATCTTAGAATTATTTCTCAGGTAATCGGACTGTATACTTGCCATTGACCTACAGTTTGAAGCTCTTTGCGATCTTTGAAACACCAAGCATTATTTTATAATTACTCTTCTTCGAGATATAGCTTGTGATACCGGGTGTACATTAATAAAATCGACAAATTGCAGGGACGAATTCCTGACTGGAAATGAAAGAAAAAAGGTCTTATGAACATGTGTTGGGAAATACATCGTTGCCACGGTAGATGGCGCTGACGAATGAGCGTCCTTCTTACCACGTGCCGTGTGTTTCTTGGGTGTTGCAGGCTGTGTGATTGACGCAGCTTACTGGAAGCAGCAGAATGGTCCTGTATTCACGCCGGGAACAAGCCAAGATGCTGTTTGTGGACGATCAAATAGATAGAAACGGTCGAGAGGCAGCACCTCTATACCAAAACAAGCAGTCTCATAGACATCAACCACCTCACAGAACATTTCAAGCCCTTTTTGGACGTTTGTGTGATCATGGGTTACACCATGTTGGCGGAGCACTTGCCTGGAGCTTGTACAACGGTTCGTTTCAATATCCTGTGGAACCCGGTCCTCCAGATCTGGTGTACGCAGAGTCCGCCACCTCCCTGCCCATTGGTCTGTCTGAAAAGGACTCATGATCACATAAACGCTGAAAAAGGGCTTGAAATGTGTGATGTGGTTGGTGTCTCTGAGGGTACTTGTTTTGGTGCAGCCGAGGTGCCTCTCTACCGTTTCCGTCTCCTTGGCCGTGCGCAAACCCTATCTCGGCTTTTTTCCCGACATAAATACCGGGCCTTTCTGCAGCTTTCAGTACGCTGCTTCAGTGACACAGCCTGTAACAAAAAAATGGCTATGAGCACTATGCGACTTAACTTCTGAGGTCATCAGTCGCCTAGAACTTAGAACTAATTAAACCTAACTAACCTAAAGACATCACACACATCCATGCCCGAGGCAGGATTCGAACCTGCGACCGTAGCGGTCGCTCGGCTCCAGACTGTAGCGCCCAGAACCGCACGGCCACTCCGGCCGGCCCAGCCTGTAACACACAAGGAACACAGGGCACGTGGTAAGAGGAAATTTCATTCAAGAGCGCCATCTACCGTGGCAACTATGTATTTCCGGACACATGTTCGTAGGACATTTTTCCTTCCATTTCCAGTCAGGAATCCGTCCCTGCAATTTATTAATGTGCACCGTGTATAAGGGGCGATCAAAAAGTTTCCGTTCTAAGGCCTTACAGTCCAGAATCGGCATGCCAATCAGGCAAAATCGTCTTGAGCACTGAGACAACGCCCCTACCAACGCACCAGGTTGAAGATACGCGTTTCATAATACAAAGTGTCTTGCAGCGTGAAGAAGTCCTTAAATGCCTGCGGTTCATCCTCATCCGACAGGAATCGTCGACCCTTCAAGGTCTTTTATAAGGAATAGGAAGTGCGACAATAGTATGGGGAGAGACCAGCACTGCAGGGCGGGCACTCGAGTGCCTCTCACTTCAGCTGGCGTAACTTCTGCATCACAGCATTTGCGATATTGGACGTGCGTTGCCATGAAGCAGCAGGGCCCCTCGTTGCACCATTTCACAATGGTGGTTCTCGACAGACATACTGTCCCATACACATTGTTCATTATCCGATGGATATCTATCGATGTTTATCCTTCGGCAGCCAAGAAAAGAATATCAGTACGTTCGGATGCGCTTAGCAACAACGTCACCATAGTTCACGTTTCCGCATTTACCGCACGCACGGCGGAAAGACCCTAATTCCACGTCTATATGACGGTGCTCATACACCCACATCGGAACCCCGCTAGTTGCATATACGCTGCAAAAAACGGAAATTTTTTAATCGCGCCGTATAAAATTGCTGCACCATGAAGAAATGCAGATGATAGACGGGTATTCTTTGGACAAATATATTATACTAGAACTGACATGTGATTACATTTTCACGCAATTTGGGTGCATACTTCCTGAGAAATCAGTAACCAGAACAACCACCTCTGGCCGTAATAACGGCCTTGATACCCTGGGCATTGAATCAAACAGAGCTTCGATGGCGTGTACAGGTACAGCTGCCCATGCAGCTTCAACACTATACCACAGTTCATCAAGAGACTGGCGTATTGGGACGAGCCAGTTGCTCGGACACCATTGACCAGACGTTTTCAATTGGTGTGAGATCTGGAGAATGTGCTGGCCAGGGCAGCAGTCGAACATTTTCTGTATCCAGAAAGGCCCGTACAGGACCTGCAACATGCGGTCGTCCATTATTCTGCTGGAATGTAGGGTCTCGCAGCGATCGAATGAAGGATAGAGCCACGGGTTGTAACACATCTGAAATGTAATGTCCACTGTTCAAAGTGCCGTCAATGCGAACAAGAGGTGACCGAAACGTGTAATCAATGGCACCCCATACCATCACGCCAGGCATACGCCAGTATGGCGATGACGAATACACGCTTCCAATGTGCGTTCACTGCGATGTCGCCAAACACGGATGTGACCATCATGATGCTGTAAACAGAACCTGGATTCATCCGAAAAAATGACGTTTTGTCATTCGTGCACCCAGGTTCGTCGTTGAGTACACCATTGCAGGCGCTTCTGTCTCTGTTGGAAGCCATCCAACGAACATGAGTACACAAATAGCTCAGTACACGCCAAATAACTGGATTCCACAACACTACCACAACCACAAGTATATATTGCTGACATACGAAGTTCACTTTTTAGTATTTTGTTTATGAACAGCCGTTCACATGGTTGTAGATGACATTACGTTCGCGAGTAAAAAACGGCAACAGAGAAAAAAAAGCGCACAGAAAATGTCGCAAAGAGACACAATAAGTCTTAAAATGTGCTGTAACATATAATAAATGAGTTAGTTATGAAAGTATCCATAGAAAACTATATTTCAAAAAACGAATAGTACAAATGTAATAATGTGCTACTGTGTTAGTATAACCGTGGTATTTTCTGCGTGTTTTATGTGAAAAAAACCCACTGATGATGGTGATATTTGTTGCAGAAACTAGTTTGAGAGAATAAAGAAATAAATGAATTACAAGGTGTTTTACATCAAGGCGGACTCAGTATTCTGATATTACTGTTAATCTGGCGTTTACAAGATATACTGGAACTTTAGTTTGCGCATCTCCTTCGTTTGACTGCTCCTCATCGCCCACGAATGGTCTTCCCCAGCTCTTTGTCACACGTGCATGCCCTATCTTTGCATTCATAATTGCATATTATTAGTTCACTGTAGTAAATATTTACTGATTCACTATTGTGAATATCCCTCAAGTTTGGATTCTTTCCCGGTGTTCTTCCGAGATGTTGCAATTTTCGCAAACTTTGGTGCGTCTGTGAAAATATGACGTTTGGTTTTCAGTCAGAGATTATCCAGTCTGATGTCATCCTTTCTACCTTTTGAACCTGTAACTTCCCCCCAGTTTCGCACTTAACTATATTATTCGCATACGCTGTAGGTGAAGTTATATTTTAATTATTTTAGCATAATATATATCTTTCCTCCTTGTCATGAGACTCATTGTTGTCCACTTCCATTATTGTGAAAACTACTAAATGATAACATCTTCTTTCTTAAATGCTGGAATTTATTAATCAAATCACTCAATTTATAAACATTTATGAACATCAAACACTGTGTGCCATTCTGCCACTCATCCCCGGCCTCGCCACCGAGCAACCTCTCTCTCTAGCCTCTCACACCCGACTTCCACCCACGGACTCCAACACTCGACTACTGCTTACCCACTCGCACATTGTTGACTGCACTGCAGTCTTTGCTTAAACCATGTATGATCTCTGCATAGTGCATAATCGATACTATGTAAGGGTACTGTACCCTTACATATCCCCACCAAAATAATACTTTAATACGAAAAAATGTATTAGTGATATTAGATTTGAATATTAAAGTAGAAAAAATATAGAAAGACAAAAAAGAAAAAATGTAAAATTACATTATTTAGTCAAAACTACTTACTTATTAATGGAGAACCTCAAGTCACTAAGAATATTTCTCATTTGTGTAAGGAAAATGGTGTTTAAGAAATTCAAGTATCACTTAATCACAGTACATTAATCAAATTATATCATTAAATCACTCACTAATTAGCAACAAGATAAGTAAGGTTAATCGCAAATGCTTGTGCACACTGCATAATGTCATTGAATTAACATAGCAACATGAAACACAATGCTGTAACATCCCAAATAAATAGTATGGCTAACTGTGATACACGAATAACAAGTGTCTATTAGCTTGTTCATGAATATTTTTTTAATGAATTAAATACTAATGATCAGATAGATCAGATAGTAACTGTATTGAATGAATAGACACATAGGCTCAACTGAATGAATGTGATCAAAAAAATAAACAAAATAATAAACAGAAAACTCTAACTACTACACAATATTCACAGGAAAATATTCTATTACTACCCCACATAAATTTACACTCCAAGTGGCAGCATATTTTGAAAATGCGATACAGTTATATTTATGGCACACAGTTTGCAGGGTTAGTAATACAAGAAATTTGATAAAAGGCACATACCTTAGAAAGTAATCCATAAACAAATAATCATCTTGGAAAACACTTTTATTACGTAGCATTTCATATCTAATTACTCTGCCTTAGGTCCCTGCCTATATGTTGAGTCGTAAATCACATGAAAATACGCTGGTTCACTACACACTGGGCTGTGGCATCGATGCCGCCGGGGATGTACCCCCACAATAACAATAACACTTTCACAGTTTACTCTGCTTTTTCACTTCCCTATATGATGCGATGCAAAACACACGTATTCGTAGCTTTTGATGAATTATAGGGCTGTGGCATCGAAGCCGCCGGGGACTGTAGACTCGTTGTCTCTGTAAATTGGTGGAATTGTAGTAACAGCGTCATAACAGCGACCCCCGCACCGTGAAGCTTGTTGTTGTTGTTGATCAGCTGGCCGCTGACGGCAGCATCCCATGGTTCCGTGTTCCACACAGCTCGCCAACCTGACAGGCTAGCGCAACGCTGGAACAGGCGACAGTCGCGCTGTGTGCTAGGTCCTCGTAGGGGTTGGTACATCCTCTACTGCAGTTGTAACATGTGACGACCGCGCTGTGTGCTATAACGATATGTTTACGTAATGTGTACACATAAACATAAAGTTATAAATGTCCCTGTTTGGGCGCCAATTATAACGATATGTTTACGTAATGTGTATACATAAACATACAGTTATAAATGTCCCCTTTCGTAGTCGCTAATTATAACAATATGTTTACTTTTGTGCTGTAACATATAGCTATAATCAGCGGTGGAAAGATATTTGCGAACGCCGACCGTGTGCTGCTGTTTCTTGTTTGATCGTCTGATCAGTCGGAAGTTGCATTGCAGAGGAAAGTAAATGCCTATTCAAAATATAATTATTTTTGGATAGCTCAACATGAATGTAGTTTATCATGCATTTACCAGTAGAATATTTCGCCGCATGCAACTTCCGTCCGAACTCGAAGAAAGAATTCGTGACTGTGAACTCTCTATTTGGCAGAAACATAAAGAAAATTAAATAACTTCATGAAAGATTGAGACATAGATTCTATGTTAAATAAATAGTCCATACACCAGTTCCATTTAACTCTGAATTTATGGCAATTAGTAGACGAACTTACACTGCAATGAAGGATTTAACATGGATACCGTTTTGACTGGCACTTCTCGTAATGAAAACAATTCCTTTGACGTTTTCACATACACGTCGCACAATAAATCTACTGCTAGGCACTTTTAGTATTACACATTTACTTTACACTAAAACAATATTATTTTTAACGATAATAATACGGCGGTAAGACATGCGCGTCCGACACAAGTTACAAGAGACAAAAGAAGAATGAGTAACTGTTCATCGAGAATATCTCGTACATAAAAAAAAAAAAAATGTGTAAAAGTGTTCTTCTTCTGTCCGTTTTTCGCGCAGCGGTTTTCAAAGTCAATAACTCACTGCATCTCTGACGGCGCTTCGACAATAAACAAGTTACGTCACAGGTCGTTCACCTTTTACTTTCTCGCAGCATTATTTGCTAACTATAGCTGTTGCCGAGCGACTGCTCGATTAGTGAATGATTTAAAATGATAAGGCAATCACATAATGTTACAGTGCCCATCGCTTCACGTCGGTGGCTCCACATCGGCTCGCGAACATACAAACACAAAATGGAATTACGGCAGTGGGGAAACAAAATACACTGCACGCGCAACACTGCACGCGCACGTCAATAAGTCTGTAGTAACCACAACACTCGTGCCACGCGTTCCTATTATTTCTTATAGACGTATCTCTGACTCAACTAACTCACAATAGCTACCGACTATTATCCATTTATTTTCACACAGGCAAAATGATATGTACACAAATAACACAATGATCATTTTTTTCTACAGAGCATCTCTTGTCGTGCAACACTTCTTATAGATGATACGGTTTAATGTTTTCTACATGTAGGCTAAGATACTGACCGGACTGCACCATTTCAATTTCAGCCGAATTAGGGTGAACAAGTTTTCTAATTTTGAATGGTCCTCTGTAGTAGTGATGAAACTTTTTTATGTCTTCATTCCCACTTGATGATTTCGTATGAGTTCGAATAAGTACTAAATCACCGACTTTTTATGTAATGGGCTTCATTATATTGTCATGTGCCAGCTTCCGTTCTTCTGTTCGTTTTGTAACTGGGTTTTCTCCTTTGATGCTAGTTAATTGTCAGGATGAGCATTACTGCAAAGGACATTTGATTCTAAAGCATTATGTCAGGGTGAAAATACTAAATTAATTAATTTTTCTCTCTTAACAACATGTGGGCAGGGTGGGTTCTTCCTTGGCTCGGGTATGAGGTAGAATGAAACAGCATTTTTACATAAGATAACTTTTATTGAAGATTTGTACAACTGTTTCCTTACTCGATGTTCTGGCTCGGAGAGCGGCAGCTGTGTCGTTTGCGAAGCCATCTGCTGTGGCTGACTACACGTGGCAGTGTGTATCTTGTGTCGCCGTCTCGCCCAGTTGACTGTAGACACGCAGCGCGAGGTGGCCCGTTTAATTATTGCGAGCGAAGTCGTGCATCGGATGGTGATACCTTGGATGTGGCATCCCAGTGTTTCTCTTCTCTAAGCGGCCGCATGTGTTGTGCGTCGGCCAGCAGAGCGGCGCGGTGGGGGAAGGCCAGTGTCCCAGACTCGAACAACGGACTCCCGCTTGCCAGTCTTCGGCTGTCAGATCTTCATCCCAGCTCACAGGTGACTGCTGATGTGAGGCCGTCTCCTTCCCGTCCTCACAAGTCACCCGGGTACGTAAAAATCAGACTTCAAATACTTTTTAACTTCTGTCTTCTGGCGCCGAGGCTGCTGCTTGCTATTCCATTACAGCGGCGGACTTGGTGCGTCTGTGTATGATGTAGTCTCTTCTTGCATGACGGTCTTCAGCACCAAAACTGACTGAAAACAACTGCTACTCTTCTCTTCTTCCTTCTTGTCGGACCCTCTGCGTCTCGCGTATTTATTCACTTCAGTTACTGGAGGTGAAGGACTTCACGGTCATTGCCTCGTCTGTCACGTTGAAAAGCTTCTCGAAGAATCTTCTTAACGTCGGTCATTGGCTCTTGGAATGTAGGCGAGGGCCTTTGCTCACGTGTGACAACTGAGAAACACGTGAGCCAGTCGGGCGATGCCCTGAGGCTGAATCGACAGCGTCCGCTTGTGTGGAACTTGCTGACTTTGTGGTCATTGTCTCTTCTGCTCTGCTGTTCTGCCCGCTGTTTGCCAGTGTGTAATTCTTCTAAACTAAACTAAGTTTTTCATTTATATTCTAATTTCTACTTCACTTTGATTTCACTAATTTATTTACTTAAGTACCACTCAACAGTTTCCTCATCGTCTCCAACGCGATTTTAAAGCGCTCCTCTTGCATAATTTCCTTTTCTTGCTGAAAGGAAATGTATTCATGAACGATACTGTCAGGTTTCTTCAAATTGCTCTGAGCACTATGGGACTTAACATTTATGGTCATCAGTCCCCTTATAACTACTTAAACCTAACTAACCTAAGGACATCACACAACACCCAGTCATCACGAGGCAGAGAAAATCCCTGACCCCTCTGGGAATCGAACCCGGCAACCCGGGCGTGGGAACCGAGAACGCTACCGCACGACCACGAGCTGCGGACAAGTCAGGTTTCTTTCCAAAGAGAACTGTACATGGCGGCAATCCCGTTGAATCATGCGACAAACTATTAATTACTGTTTCAAAATCTGTCAGTCGTTCTATCCATCTTTTATGTTTCTTCTCACAATGTGCACGAAATAAACATCCGAGTTCACGCATTTGACGTTCAGTCGGGTTGGATGCGGGTCTGAAAGACGAAATTGCAATGCGCCGAATACCTTCATCATTAATAAAATCTTTCCATAAGTGTGACCGAAATTGTGGACCATTGTCTGATAAAATGCACTTTGGCTTGACAGTATTTACGAAGTATTCTTCCCTGAGTTTCTTGATTATGATCTTACTGTTGGCTTTCCTGAGTGGGTAAAGGCGTACAAATTTCGAAAAGACATCCATCACAACCAAAATTTGAGTAAAATTCCCTTTTGATCTTGGTAGCGGTTCATAGAGATCGAGAGCTGAAATTTCACTAGGATTTTGAGGTATAATGCTGTGCATGAAACCTTTGTGCTGAATCGTAGACACTTTACGTTTTGACAGAGATCGCAAGATTTTAGAACTGATCGTACTTTTCGTGCCATGTTATCGAAGATGACGTTCTCTTCCAATTTAATATACATTTACGTGGCCCAAAATGAGCATAGCTCACGTGAACGTATCTTATTAATTCATTCACTACATGTTTGGGTATACATAGCCTCCAATGATCAGAATTCAAGTTGCTTCGCCGGTAAAGGTACCATCTTGTTTTAAGTAATATTGACGTATCTTGCCACTACCTTCGGCATTCGGATCATCATATTTTTCTTTAACCATCCTCAATATTTCGTCTGCGTCCTGTTCCTGTTTGATGTTCCGCATAATCTTGCGTATATGACGCTCGCCTTCGACACCTCGCATAAAATGAATTCTTATATCTTTCTGGCGTGGATGCGCAACACTAACTGAATCTTGTCCTTCTGAAAGCCTTGGCAGCGCATCCGGTACGACGTTCTGCTTTCCTGGAATGTACTGAATCTCAAAACTGTATTGCTGAAGCATTAACGACCACTGGGTTAACCTATTGTGCATCAACTTGCAATTCATCAAGAATGATAATGCTTTGTGATCTGTCACTACGACAGTATGCCTTCCAGGTAGATAAAAGCGAAACTTTTCGAAGCTCCAAACGATGGCAAGTGCTTCTCTTTCCGTGACAGTATATTTTCGCTCCCAGCTTGTGAGTGCGCGGCTCTCAAATGCGATAATATGATGTTCAATAACTCCATCGACTTAAATTAATTGATATAATTCTGCGCCAAGCGCAAAATCACTTGAATCGGTGCCAAGGTAAAACTTTTCACTTAAATCAGGGTGGTGTAGGAGAGATGCTTCACACAGTTGGTTTTTTTTTAATCAAACGCTTCCTGATGTTCATGAGTCCATTTCCATATAGCATCCTTTTTCAGCAAATCCATTAAGACAGGAGAAGATAGGCAGCATCCAGAAAGAAAACGACGATAAAAATTACAGAAACCAAAAACGACATAAGTTGCTTACGGCACTTAGGTGACTGAAAATTTCTTACTATACATGTCCATTTTTGTTGGATCCGGTTCAATCCCTCGCGACGAAATAATATGCCCAAGGAATTTTATTTGCGACTTGGAGAATTCCGATTTTTCCAGGTTAACAGTCACTTCAGCTTTCCTAAATGCTTCAAGTATCCGATGAATAATTTCCAAATGTTCTTCACATGAAACTGTGCTAATCAAAATATCGTCAACATAAAGCGTTTCATGTTTCAAGAAATCTTCGCCTATAACTGTATCCAGTGCTCTCATAAAAGCCGCTGAAGAAATCGAGAGACCAAAAGGCATTCTCTGAAATTGGTAACTTCTACCATTATAAAGAAATGCTGTATACTTTCTACTATTCTCTTCTAGCATTAACTGCCAGTAACTACTAGTCAAATCAAGGCTACTTAGATATTTGACTCCTTTGAATCTTTGTAACAAAAAGTCCAGGTTTTCTGGCTGATCACGATGTGGTAAAATTATGCGATTCATTGCACGGGCGTCAAGAACAATGCGAACTGTGCCATCCTTCTTTCTACAGCATGTATTGGGTTTGAATATTCGCTATCTGAGCGCTCAATTATTTGATTATTCAACATCCTCTGTATTTCCTTGTTAACAGCTTCCCTTTTTGCCAATGCTATTGCGTATGACTTGCTGCGAAATGATTCATGGTCCTTTACTTTAATTTTACAAACACATCCTTTAATTAATCCTGGTATCTTTGAAAATATATCGACGTAGCATCTCAGTAGTTCCCTCAGTTCTTCTCGTTCTGCTACAGTCAAGTCCACTAACGCTCGAATCTTGGTTTGAATACAATTTAGAGTATCCTCCTCGTTCCTCTCTTGCAGCTTAGCGCAGTTCTCTGAATTGTTTAAAGTGACAGCTTCATATTCTCCTCTATAACGCATCATCCTTATTTTCACGCCCGCAGCGCCCTTATTATCCATAATAAACCCTTTGAATACAATTCTTCTTTCTTTATTATCTCTCCACGTCCGCAGACAATTCTCCTCGAAATTAATACAGCATCTCATCTCTGACAACCAATCAACTCCGAGAACTAGCCCAACATTGAGAGAACCAACGATTGACACACTCTGTTCATATTCGTCCCCTTGAATACAAAATCTTAGTAATGCTTGGCCTTTAATTGGTTTGCTTCGGTTTCCAATTGCACTGAAAATACGTACGCCGTTAACAGGAAATGTGGGAATAGCGACAAGATTGTTTAATTGCCAAAATAGGTTTCCAGAAATAGCACTTGCCTCGCTAGCTGAATCAATTAATGCATCCATAACAATACCACATACTTCGACTTCCACAAATGGCATCAGAATTTCTTTATTAGTTTCTTCATTTTGTCGACACAAATCTTCGTTGACATCATTTACATGTTCACACTTTATGGCATTTATCATAATATCCGACCCTTGTCCCTGTGACAGAGTTGCGGAGCGGGTCGTCTCCGAAACTTTGCTTAGTTTAACTGTTCAGAATCTCGCTGATTGCGATCGCGGTGTCTTGCACGTTCTGGCGATCGATACTGTCCTCTGTCTCTGTCATTGTGTGGCCGGTTCGGCGGATGATTTTGCCTCAATCCGTCTTGTACATTGTATTCGTTTCTCCTGTGTCTATCATGGTCTCGGCGATCAAATACTTTCGGTCGTTCGTAACTGAGGACTCCTTCGCGCGCTGGGCCGTTATGACGATTCGGGTAATTGTTATTACTGTGTCGCTCACGTTGATCGCGTTCGGCATTGAGCAATTCCATTCGGTCAATTAGCGAACACACTTCCTCCATTGTTAACTGTGGTGTGAGAGCTAACTTCTCACGCACCAAAAATGGTAATTTCTGGATTAATATCAGCATTAGCTCTTCTTCTTTAACCGGATCGTGCAAGTACGCATTGTCGTTCCAGTACCTTTGCATAAACTCACGCATTGTACCGTGATGTCTTGCATAATTTGGTTGTGTGAGAATTTTTGATTTTACGTCCCACTGTGTTTCTTTCGACCAAAATTTAAAAAAAAAATGCTGTTTCAAATTCTTCATACTTGGTGCAATTGTCGAATACACTTGTACCCCAAATATGTGCTTCACCATTCATGTGACTGGCGCAGGTATCAATTTTAGCACGTTCTGTATAATGCCTCGGAAACACATGTTTGAATTGTCTAATGAACGCAACTGCGTGGATGACTTGTTTCGGTTCATATTCATGAAATTTTCGACCACTCAGTCCATTGTCAACATTTACTTGCGGCAAACCAACAATATTGTTATCTGGTTCACGTAATACTGCATTAATTTCATCGCGCAAAATTTCTTTATTAATTCCATTTGACATTGTGTCGTTGTTCGTTACCTTTTGTCGCATCTCATGTACCTCATCTCTTAGTTCATCACATCGCGTTTGTGCACTGTTAATCATCTTCATTATCGACTCTTTGTTGGCTTTACAAGAACTTTTAATTTTGATGATTTCGTCATCTTGAGCCTTAACTTTGTCATTTACTTTGCAAATAAAATCTGCCGTTTGCCTACATCGTCCGTTAACTTTAATTTTAAGATCTGTAATATCGCTGCCAATGGCTTCATGTTTGTGTTGACATTCTTTTCGGAGCTCATCATGCTTTTGTTCAAATGAGCTGGTGAGTTCCGTTCAAATTGCTAATCGCATTAGTTAGTGTCTGATAATCATTTTTGATTTCCTGATGGAACTCTCTTGTTTCCTCATAAAATTTTGTTATTTCCTCACGCACATTTTTATTTTCCTCACGTAACGCTCTAGTTTCTACACGTGCCTGTCTATTTTCTTCATGAAAAGCATTTATTTCTAAACGCGCCTGTCTATTTTCTTCATGAAAGGCTTTTATTTCTACACGCGCCTGTCTATTTTCCTCATGAACATTTTTGATTGCTTCTAACAATTGAGATATACAATCTTTACTGATAATAGCAGTTTCTGTCCGCTGGATAACAATCGGTGTTGAACTTCTGTTAGGCAAATCAAAACTAAGAATACCACTGTCTTCTGTCGAATTTACTGTAGTGTTTTCCATCACATTAATTTGTTCTTCGTCAACCACGTTATTAAATTGTCCTCCCTCGTCTTTAGCCATATTAACACTGTTCACAACAATCATTGTTCGTTATAACTTATGCTTGCTCTAAATTGAAAAGTTCACTCGCAACTTAAAAGTCAGTAACACTATTGATTATTCCTATTCCTGTTCATTCCTACACAACGTTGAGTTCACTTAATTTCGAAGCGCTGCTGTGCTGAAATGCTGCGGACTCACCGTTTGCTGTGTTGTCTTCTCCGTCGTTTCCGAGGATTGCTGTGGAATCGAAGTCCGACAAACGCGTCGCCATATGTAACCTCACCCCAGTTTCGCACCGAACTATATTATTCGCATACGCTATAGGTGGAGTTATATTTTAATTATTTTAGCATAATATATATCTTTCCTCCTTGTCTTGAGACTCATTGTTGTCCACTTCCATTATTGTGAAAACTACTAAATGATAAAATCTCCTTTCTTAAATGCTGGAATTTATTAATCAAATCACTTAATTTATAAACATCTATGAACATCAAACACTGTGTGCCATTCTGCCACTCATCCCCGGCCTCGCCACCGAGCAACCTCTCTCTCTAGCCTCTCACACCCGACTTCCACCCACGGACTCCAACACTCGACTACTGCTTACCCACTCGCACATTGTTGACTGAACTGCAGTCTTTGCTTAAACCATGTATGATCTCTGCATAGTGCATAATCGATACTACGTAAGGGTACTGTACCCTTACAAACCCCTCAATTTATTTGTTATATTGATTCCGTGTGCCTTACGGGAACATAGGTTACCATAGTTCCTGGAAGACAGAGAGAGCTAATCCAGACATTCAGGTGGTTCCACACATTGCAAATATCTCACGTGGAAGTAGCCGATGGTCGGAAGTGTGGTCAAGCTGCATGAGATATAAAACAGATGCTCCTTTAGCGAACATTTCGATGTATTTGAGGGATATACAGAAATCTATGGACGACTCAGAAAATACAACGATTTTGTACAACAATAAGGAGGACCACTGATCAGAGAAGACAATAAAAAGTAGAGGATGGATCGATTATGAAATAATAGACATACACGGAAGCTTTGACTGGATTCAAGTACGAAAATATATCCACTGATTGGCCTCGACTTGGAACTCAGGGCTCTATGCCGTCAACAGTGGAAATAATGAACAAAATTCACACTTTGGGATGGGTCTCATGCGCTGTAATTTTCGTGTAACGATTATACCGGATTATAAATATTACTTGAACGTAAAACAGTGCCATTGTTCTTTCAAACGAGCCTTTGAAGAGTTCCCTTTGCAGGATGGATAACGAGGACTGCATATTGTAGATGGTTGCAATCTAAATATCCTGAAACAACAGTGGTACCACAATGCAATGGCTCTGAGAGAAACATATAATAATATTTTTTGGTGATGGAGATAACTCTAAAGCTGCATCGACTGAAAACAAATAACAGTATGAATTTTCACTCTGCAGCTAAGTGTGCGGTGATATAGAACTTCCGAGCAGATTAAAATTTTGTGCCGGACCGGGATGTTTGCCTTTCGCGAGCAAATGTTCTGCCAGCTGAGCTACACGAGCACGACTCAAGACCTCTCCTCAAAGGTTTACTTTCGTCGTGACGCGTTGCTTCTATGGAAATTTAGTTATAGCTTGGACTGAACGTAAAGTTCGTCAATGTGGCGATCAGTTTAATTTAATAGTAACTGGCATAAATTAAATTCCTTAACAATAATGCAACTATCATCAGAGGGAGGCAGAGCACCACTTTATTTACATGGTAGTAACGTGCCGTTAAAAATGCTCCGCTTTTGTGCATGGTATGACCATACCGTATGCCCAACAAAAGTTGTACATACACTACTGGCCATTAAAACTGCTACAACAAGAAGAAATGCAGATGATAAACGGGTATTCATTGGACAAATATATTATACTAGAACTGACATGTGATTACAAATTCACGCAATTTGGATGCATAGATCCTGAGAAATCAGTACCACCACTGGCCGTAATAACGGACTTGATACGCCTGGGCATTGAGTCAAACAGAGCTTGGATGGCGTGTACAGGTACAACTACCCATGCAGCTTCAACACGATACCACAGCTCATCAAGAGTAGTAACTGGAATATTGTGAGTAGCCAGTTGCTCGGCCACCATTGACCAGACGTTTTCAGTTCGTGAGACATCTGGAGAATGTGTTGGCCAGGGCAGCAGTCGAACATTTTCTGTATCCAGAAAGGCACGTACAGGATCTGCAACATGCGGTCGTGCATTATCCTGCTGAAATGTAGGGATTCGCAGGGATCGAATGAAGGGTAGAGCCACGGGTCGTAACACATCTGAAATGTAACCTCCACCGTTCAAAGTGCCGTCAATGCGAACAAGACGCGACCGAGACATGTAACCAATGGCACCTCATACCATCACGCTGGGTGATGACGAATACACGCTTCCAATGTGCGTTCACCGCGATGTCGCCAAACACGGATGCGACCATCCGCAAACAGAACCTGGATTGATCCGAAAAAATGACGTTTTGCCATTCGTGCACCCAGGTTCGTCGTTGAGTACTCCGTCGCAGGCGCTCCTGTCTGTGAAGCAGCGTCAAGGGTAATCGCAGCCATGGTCTCCGAGCTGATAGTCCATGCTACTGCAAACGTCTTCGAACTGTTCGTGCAAATGGTTGTCGTCTTGCAAACGTCCCCATCTGTTGACTCAGGGATCGAGACGTGGCTGAACGATCCGTTACAGCCATGCCGGTAAGGTGCCTGTCATCTCGACTGCTAGTGATACGAGGTCGTTGGGATACAGCACGGCGTTCCGTATTACCCTCCTGAACCCACCGATTCCATATTCTGCTAACAGTTATTGGATCTCGACCAACGCGAGCAGCAATGTCGCGATACGATAAACCGCAATCGCGATAGGCTACAATCCGACCTTTATCAAAGTCGGAAACGTGATGGTACGCATTTCTCCTCCTCACACGAGGCATCTCAACAACGTTTCACCAGGCAACGCCGGTCAACTGCTGCTTGTGTATGAGAATTGGGTTGGAAACTTTCCTCATGTCAGCACGTTGTAGGTGTCGCCACCGGCGCCAACCTTGTGTAGATGCTCTGAAAAGCTAATCATTTGCATATCACAGCATCTTCCTCCTGTCGGTTAAATTTCGCGTCTGTGGCACGTCATCTTCGTGGTGTAGCAATTTTAATTGCCAGTAGCGTATGTTACTGACAAGTAGTAGAGTCAGTTTATGTTAACCACCCTCTATCGGTATTGTTTAGTGGGGCCGATATGTGATGGAATCGAAGCCAGACGGAATCACTGATCGAATCATTGACAATAATTTATTGCACGTAATAAGCGCAAGACACATTAATATGATCGGCACCTAATATCAGCGCTGCCATTTGCTGAGAGCATTAACAAATTAATGACAAATTGCAAAACGCGTTCATCATTACGTCTATTCACAATTATCTGCTTACTTCGATATTTCAGTCAAAAACAGTCTGGAACAGGATTTTACAAACATGTAAATACCCACACTGGGAGAACGTATGATAAGAATAATAACAAAGGGTTTCTTACATCTGGTTCATATTTAATTCTAATTATAAATCCAACAAACATCGAGTAGACTAAAAACACGTGTCTGCAGGCTGAGAAAAAAGATATAAGGAAAAAAATCTAGAGCTACGCTTCTACCACAAGACAAAAAACAGACATATTTTCATGCGTGTTTTTGTTTCAGTCAAGAGGCTGATTTTATATCGTTGTTTTTCTTTGGTATTACTTTTACATTATATGGTTCTTAAGTTACAGAGATTCATGAAAAATTTTCATGTATACAAATAAAATCATGCGCACACGAGCACGAGAAGCAGGTTCCTACCGAAATATTCCAAGAACATTAAGGCCTTTATAATAGGTACACAAGCTATTACAAAAATTTAAAACCAATGATAATAATTATTAATGCGGCCGCTGTAAGCGCCGATAAAGATATACACTCCTGGAAATGGAAAAAAGAACACATTGACACCGGTGTGTCAGACCCACCATACTTGCTCCGGACACTGCGAGAGGGCTGTACAAGCAATGATCACACGCACGGCACAGCGGACACACCAGGAACCGCGGTGTTGGCCGTCGAATGGCGCTAGCTGCGCAGCATTTGTGCACCGCCGCCGTCAGTGTCAGCCAGTTTGCCGTGGCATACGGAGCTCCATTGCAGTCTTTATCACTGGTAACATGCCGCGACAGCGTGGACGTGAACCGTATGTGCAGTTGACGGACTTTGAGCGAGGGCGTATAGTGGGCATGCGGGAGGCCGGGTGGACGTACCGCCGAATTGCTCAACACGTGGGGCGTGAGGTCTCCACAGTACATCGATGTTGTCGCCAGTGGTCGGCGGAAGGTGCACGTGCCCGTCGACCTGGGACCGGACCGCAGCGACGCACGGATGCACGCCAAGACCGTAGGATCCTACGCAGTGCCGTAGGGGACCGCACCGCTACTTCCCAGCAAATTAGGGACACTGTTGCTCCTGGGGTATCGGCGAGGACCATTCGCAACCGTCTCCATGAAGCTGGGCTACGGTCCTGCACACCGTTAGGCCGTCTTCCGCTCGCGCCCCAACATCGTGCAGCCCGCCTCCAGTGGTGTCGCGACAGGCGTGAATGGAGGGACGAATGGAGACGTGTCGTCTTCAGCGATGAGAGTCGCTTCTGCCTTGGTGCCAATGATGGTCGTATGCGTGTTTGGCGCCGTGCAGGTGAGCGCCACAATCAGGACTGCATACGACCGAGGCACACAGGGCCAACACCCGGCATCATGGTGTGGGGAGCGATCTCCTACACTGGCCGTACACCACTGGTGATCGTCGAGGGGACACTGAATAGTGCACGGTACATCCAAACCGTCATCGAACCCATCGTTCTACCATTCCTAGACCGGCAAGGGAACTTGCTGTTCCAACAGGACAATGCACGTCCGCATGTATCCCGTGCCACCCAACGTGCTCTAGAAGGTGTAAGTCAACTACCCTGGCCAGCAAGATCTCCGGATCTGTCCCCCATTGAGCATGTTTGGGACTGGATGAAGCGTCGTCTCATGCGGTCTGCACGTCCAGCACGAACGCTGGTCCAACTGAGGCGCCAGGTGGAAATGGCATGGCAAGCCATTCCACAGGACTACATCCAGCATCTCTCCATGGGAGAATAGCAGCCTGCATTGCTGCGAAAGGTGGATATACACTGTACTAGTGCCGACATTGTGCATGCTCTGTTGCCTGTGTCTATGTGCCTGTGGTTCTGTCAGCGTGATCATGTGATGTATCAGCCGGCCGAAGTGGCCGTGCGGTTAAAGGCGCTGCAGTCTGAAACCGCAAGACCGCTACGGTCGCAGGTTCGAATCCTGCCTCGGGCATGGATGTTTGTGATGTCCTTAGGTTAGTTAGGTTTAATTAGTTCTAAGTTCTAGGGGACTAATGACCTCAGAAGTTGAGTCCCATAGTGCTCAGAGCCATTTGAACCATTTGTGATGTATCTGACCCCAGGAATGTGTCAATAAAGTTTCCCCTTCCTGGGACAATGAATTCACGGTGTTCTTATTTCAATTTCCAGGAGTGTAGTTTGCTACGACGGGAGGCGAATAACAAATGATAGAAAAAAACTCCTTTCAATTCCTTTGTTAATCATTAGAGAGACTGTGTCTTTAGTTCTCGAGTGGCGAAGACGTATTTTTTGTAAGATGTGTGTGGTAGCTATTGTGAATAATAATTATTATTTGTGCAAAACCACGAAAGTTTCTTTTCTTTTGCGCATCATCTCAATGTCAGGTGCACAAGCGGCCTGCATTCGGAAGAAGAAGCCCGATTAAGAACTGTTATAAACATGGTCAAGAGATAAATACTTATGGCGGAAGAAGATGGATATAACCAAGGACACCAGAAGAAAGTTCACCACAAGACTGGCTCACAATTTACGAAATTTGTGGATTAAAAGAAAAGACAGTTTATTCGATGCAAAAAATTCATAAAAAATCAAATCTGACAATAGAACACAAGCAATTTGTTTAATTGTATATATATTTTTTACCTTGATATCATCATGTATAAATATAGCATTTCATGACAAATTTCAAAACTCCGCCATCTCTCTCCCCACATCCACCACTACTGGCGGCTCACCTCCAACTGCACAACGCTATGCGCTGTTCACAGCCAGCTGCCTAACACTACAATGGCGAGTATTACAACAATGCAAAGCAGCCACAGACTGCCCACAGCACAGCCAGTGATTTTCATACAGAGGTGGCGTTACCAATAAAAAAACCTAAACAGCCTACTTACAATTTTTTGTATATATATATAAATTTGGACACTTCACAAAAAGTAATATTTCAGCCAGTACCTCATCTCCTTACTTCGCAGAAGTTCTCTTGCGGGAGTAGCACTCATGGAAGAAATGAAATTGCGGAGACATGGCTTAGCCATAGTCTGGGGAATTGTTTCCAGAATGAATTTTCATTCTGCAGCAGAGTGTGCTCTGCTGTGAAACTTCCTGCTAGACTAAAACTCTGTGCTGCAGCGCGACTCGAACAAAGGACCTTTGCCCGGGACCTAGTCCCGCATGTTACGCAGGAGAACTTGTGTGAAATTTGGTAGGAGCTGAGGTACTGACAGAACTAAAGCTGTGAGGGCAAGTCTTGTGTCGTACCCGCATAACTCAGCTCGTAGGACACTTGCCCGCGAAAGGCAAAGGTGCCTCTTGCAACACCAAACACTTTGGCTGCCTTGGTTATGGTTGCACGCACCAACAATTTCGCCCACGTTCGAAGTTACTTAGCTCCGACATAATGGACTCACAACTACACAGAACATTGTTCTGACTTCTATTGACACTTGCAGCGTGTTGAGGAGACTGTACAGCTGCCGTTCACGGTGAAACACTCAGTAGGGCCCGCCGGCTTGCATTTATTCTCAAGCATGCATTTCTGGCGGTATTGTCGTATTTTCGTCCAACCCCTATATATGTGGATGTAGGTACAATGTGTCTCTTTTGGGGATTTATTCTGAAGCACTTTGGAACCAATTACGCTTTTGTTGAACTACTTAATTGTAGTTGACTAAAATGCATTTGGCATAAACCTGTAATCTCTTGGAAAATTAGTAACTTTAAGAGAAACAAAAAGAGAATTCTTAACCGTCATCCTGCATTTATCTACTGTTTTGTTTATGATGGAAGGCAGTTCTTGATAAATCTCTGGAAGACTCAATGGTCAGTTCCCGTAGGTGTTAGCAACTTAGCCTTGGGTACAGCCCATAGTGCAAGGAAGCTGGAACTGAACTCAGCTCCTGACTTATTAAAGTTTCAAAATTAAAATTCACAGGCTGAGAGAACTCGGTTCGACAAGCACGCAGATTAATCAGATGCTGCGTTCGGTAACGAGCGATTAGCCGACCCCGACTGACGTCTTTATTCATTTCTAGATTCGCCTCCTACTTTGGACGAGTTAAAATCGTCCGGGGCCGTCTCAGAGTTTATTAAATTCCTCGAGATTACACGACGTGCAGCTGCGCTATCGGCGAACTTCGTTAAGCAACCGCGGCTTCAAAGGCATCCGGAAGAATGGCCTGGTGCTTTATTAATATCGCCGATCGCTGTAAGGATTTCAAAAGAGGCCTCCAACTTCTTCTGCCAAGTACACTTTCTGCAGGCGACCTGCTGTGCCTACGGTATTCGTCCCATTCGTCTCCAAGTAGAAGAGATGGAATGAAGACATTTCAGGCGGTAAGACTGTCTGGAATGTCGTCTACAATTTACGCCTCGGCGTAGAAGCGTGTCGCGGTGAGAACTGAGCACCAGAGAAAGAATGCTTAGCAGTGCAATGCTTGCTGGTATATCGTTCTGGTTAGCAGATCACATCCGTAATATGAATTCACTAAGCAGTCTTCGAAAATGGCTAAATTTTGACTTTTTTTGGAAGTTTGTATTATTATTATTATTACAACATGTTTCGGTTATTAACCTTCTTAACGGTATTTAAATATAGCAAATACGAGCATAAAACAGCATAAAACACATCGAAATAGTAGGCTGCATAAAATAATACTTAAAGTATCGTCAGTTAGTTACATATCACGTCAGTCTCTGACATGGCAAGATTGTTGATATGGACTTCTGTCCAATCAGAACTATTGAACGTGAGAGTGTCAAGCTTCATTATTACGTTTTTAAAATTAGAAAGTGATTATATACGTATTCTTTTGCATTGGACCGTTTGTTAACGCACATGTTTGATCTGATACTGTTTTAAACTATTTACTATTCATTTGACGATCAGTTGTAACTGTGCCTTCACATTTAATACATCACCATTGCATTTACTCTCGATTACGGTTTGACTGTTGAATATATCCCTCTTTGTGACCCTACTAGATGACTAGATAAATATCTGACAATCACTTTATAAGTTAAAGGACGTAATAAGGACGTTTGTTACTTTCATGTTCAGCAGTTCTGATGAGATGCAAGGCTATATTAGCAGTCTTGCCTTGTAGAAGACTAACATGAGACGTAACTAACGTATGATTGTTTGTAAATACTAGTTAATTTTTAACCTCACATTTCAATTGAACATACTCTATTTGTTTCTGATTTATTTATGCCCTTATTTGCTGTCTACAGATATCGTGAAGATAGTAGAGAAGTGAAAGTAAATTCAGATAGACTGAAATCATATACTTCCTAAAATACAGGATGTTAAGGGTATAAGTGAAGATACTGTGATCACTGGTACCTTAAAACGTACCAACTTCACTGTGCTAGTTGTTTTTTCTTTGCATCTAACAGTCTTCCTGCAAACACGTCACATAATTTACTACCTGATGTTTTCTGCACGGTCGTAACTGCACCACTAAATATAGACTAACCGTTTTGTGTCCACGCATTCCCACTTCAACACCTGACCTACTGCCCTGGGGAAATTAAACATTGTGACTTGCTCTTGCCACATGTACTTGGAAGTACTAACCAACGTAAAAACATACTACTCCTAATAGCTATTAATCATTAGCCTGCAAATGAAGTAAATCCTAATGTAATGTAGTGCAGTCCACTGTCGTAAGTCACCAACAAAAATATCTGCACTTACACGCCCCTGTATACAACAGCTGTTGTCAAATCTAAAAAAAAAAAAAAAAACCTGTTTAAATTGTGACTGACACATTGCGGCTTGCAGTCCATTTCAGTGACTTCTGTGCCTTCACCTTATCAAGATTCTGTATTCCTTTTTTATTGCGGTATTGTTTACCGTATATCTTCTGTCATTCGTTATTTTTTAGTGTTGTACACGTAAATGTAAATGCTGTTTGTGAGCTAAGAGCGCTGGGTGCCAATTCTTACAAACACCAACGTTTCTGAACCCTTATGCTGTGCTCCAGAAGCATACTCTCAGAACTTTATTCCTCAATATAGGACTTATGTTTGATTCTGACGCATTTTCTTTGGAGAAGAACGGTCTCTCTGTTGGTACCAGTGTGCTTTTTACATCTACCCTTCTCTGTCTGTCATGCGTTGTTATGCTTCAGAGGTAGTAGAGTCCCTTCACTTCCTCTGCTGACCGGTCTCCAGTTTTGATGTTACGAAAGTTTGTCACTGATGTCTATACTTCGCCTTCCTTTGGTTTACACTGAGTCCATATTCTGTGCTCACAAGACTGTTCGTTCCATTCAAAAGGTCCTGTAACTCTTCCTCACTACAAGTGAGCGTAGCAACGTCATCACTGATATCCTTTCATCCTGAATTTTAATCCTATTCTTTAACCCTTCTTTTACATCGTTATTGCTGTTTCGATGTACAAGCTGTAAAGCTATTTTTAGTCAAGGTGCTTCTCTCTTGACCTTCTATTCTTATTGTTTCCTCTCGGTTCTTGTATGAAGTGTATTTTACTCGTCCTTCCTTAAAGACTGTACCTATTTTTCTGAGGACTTCAAACGTCTTACACCATTCCACATTATCGCTAAGTGCAAAGAAACGATTTCTCAATATTGCAGGGGAAACCTGAAGGGGCAAAATCGTGGATTTATAAGAGTCACCACACATTGAGACTGGTAGGACGGGGGCCAAGAGCGATGCGGGAATTCCAAATATTCTGATGGTTCCGCACGCATAGTTTGCTTCTAACGAAGATTGCCACTGTCTCTACTGCTACGGCTTACGATTAAAGGGTTCCAGTCTCCATACTCTGAGATTTCAGAAGACACCGTTCTCGTTGTGGGTAAGTTGTAGGTCCACTAGTTATCAGAAGGCTGAGCCCCGCAGCAGGTTCAACACTTGCCATGAGACAGACTGTCTCCCACCGTCGCGGAAAAAATACTGAGATTATCTGTCAACTGCATCTCACCTCATTTCAGGCCGCCAGTAGTATGAATTTGTCCGCAACACGCACCAAGTCCTAAATACATTTTGGCTGTATTAGCCTCGTTCAGCATCCTTCATTATTTTATGTAGTAATCATTGCAAGTGTAAAGTAAGAGTTCCGTGTCACCTGTGGTCTTCCACAATAAACGCAAACGAATTGTTGCATTTTACCTGAGTTTGCTGTGCTTAGTAATTTCTACCATCCAAAGCAACATTGATGTACTATTATTCTTCGACAAGCTTAAGGTGTTAATGAGTCACACTTCCATCTCCTCCCATGAGATATGTAGAGTGTATGCCTGCCACTATTCCCCATCTTCCCCTACGTATTTGATACTAAATCGTTGAAGGGGTTGCGAACTCAAACGTTTACAGCTACAGTTGAAGATAAACGTCGCAAAAGATGAGACTAACACACTGACTGAAGTAATGCAGTGTGTGAATCATAACGTAATAAGAGGGCTATTTTTTTCAACATTTGATCCTGTCACGGAGGTAAAACCACAGTGAAAGTCCGGTGAAACTTTGCGCAGATGGGTTGCGCAGTGTCTCTAGCATGCCTGTCTTTTGCGTCGCACTTTTCAGTTCTGAGCGCACAATAAAGACATAAGTATGACTAGAGAATAGCGTCTCCCGTCTTGAGTGAAGTGCTGCTGAGGAGTTTCGCTTGATTTTATGCAGCCCCCAACTGAGCTGCGTTTCCTTCTTCATGACGATTCTCGGTCACACACCGCAGGTGCAGCGAAGACGCTCATGCAGCGCTGTCAGTGGGAAGTCTTTGATTCCCACCACACCGCTCGTACTTGGCTCCTATTTTCATCTCTTCACTCACATGAATCGCTGGCCATGAGGACAGCATCTTGGTAGAGACAACGCACTGCTGACCAGCGTAGGGAATTGGTGTAAATCACTGGCCTCCTACGACGACGTCCACAGCTCGTGGTCGTGCGGTAGCGTTCTCGCTTCCCGCGCCCGGGTTCCCGGGTTCGATTCCCGGCGGGGTCAGGGATTTTCTCTACCTCGTGATGACTGGGTGTTGTGTGCTGTCCTTAGGTTAGTTAGGTTTAAGTAGTTCTAGGGGACTGATGACCATAGATGTTAAGTCCCATAGTGCTCAGAGCCATTTGAACCATTTTCCTACGACGATGGTATTGGAAAGTTGCACTATACTACGATAAGTGTCTATGATGAAGGTATTGGAAAGTTGCACTGTGGTGTCACCGCCAGACACCACACTTGCTAGGTGGTAGCCTTTAAATCGGCCGCGGTCCATTAGTATACGCCGGACCCGCGTGTCGCCACTGTCAGTGATAGCAGACCGAGCGCCACCACACGGCAGGTCTAGAGAGACTTACTAGCACTCGCCCCAGTTGTACAGCCGACGTTCATAGCAAAGGTTCACTGACAAATACGCTCTCATTTGCCGAGACGATAGTTAGCATAGCCTTCAGCTACATTTGCTACGACCTAGCAAGGCGCCGTATTCAATTGATATTTATTATGTGAAGCATGTATCATCAAGAGAGATGTTCTATAATTGTGGATTAAAGTTAAATATTATATCAACTACGTACTTTATTTGCAGTTCTCAAGATATTGTCCTGTTCCAGACCTCACGCCTGTCAGAGTGTAATTAAACGTGTGCATTTCGGCCTCCTCTAGAAAAACAGTGTTGGCTCTTCTGCCAAAATTACAAATTGGCGACTCGGATACAAACGGTCTCCTTTATATATAACTAATTTACTTGTGTCATGGCTTCGCCACAATCTCCAGATGTACAGTCCGAATTTTATCGCTTGCAGAATCAGCAGACGCAGGCCTTGTTGGATGCCCTTGGACAGCTCGTCCACGGTCAAAGTGCAATGCATAACGATGCGGCCGCCGCCGCTCCACCGCTACCGCAGCCGCAACACGCAGTTGCACCACCTTTTCGTCCATTTGATGCGAAAATGGAAAGCTGGACGGAGTGGTCCCGCCAATTTGGATTCCATCTCGCCGCCTACAGAATGCAAGGTAACGAGCGGCAGCCTCACTTATTGGCGTTTGTAGGGGTGCAGACGTACCATGTGATAGTGAAATTATTTCCCCGCTGCGACGTAGCAACTCTGTCCTACGACGACATTTTGCCTGCATTAGATGCATATTTCAAGGAACCAGTCAATGTCGTTGCAAAGAGGTATACTTTCTTTCGTACAAAACGTACGGCCGGTCAAACTAATCGGGAGTGGGTTGCAACTTTGCAAGGCCTTACTAGGGATTGTGCTTTTGAGTGCGAATGTGGCCTCCCTTATTCAGATACTATGGTGCGTGATGCAATTGCACAGAACGTTTCTGATGTTCGTATAAGGGAACAGTTTTTGAAACTAGTCAATCCCTCCCTTCAACAAGTGATGGACATATTCGATAGGCAAGACACACTTGACTTTGCTCAGGAATTATTTGAAACTTCGCCAGCCGTGTGTCACATTTACTGGCCCGCCGGGCGCGCTGCACGAAACAGTAAACAGCCCTCGCGCCCGTCCGCGCAGCTGCCGCCAAGCTCTCAACCACGTGTCCCGCGGCAGCAAGCAAATGCAGTGCTAAAATATGCCCGCAGTGTGCAACCAGACATTCGCGTGAGAATTGCCCATCACGCCAAGCTATTTGCTTTTTCTGTAATAAAAAAGGACATGTTCAGAGTGTTTGCCAGAAAAAGCTTTGATCGGACGCTAAAAACCATTCCAGGCCCTTTGCTTCGCGCCGGAATCGAACCAAGAATGCTCAGGCACGTGAACTTTCGCCCATGGATATTCATGTAGTTCAATCCACTCCGCCCAGTGCCACTCTCTCTAACAGTGACTGTGTTCGTCCCACACATAGTGCGCGTCGACGTCGCCGGAAATCACGTAAATTAGCAAGTGATTCTGTACAAGTGTCTGTTCAAATTGCACGAGACAGTCGCTCTTGTCGTCAGCAGGACAATAAACTTTTTGTAGATTTGGTCATAAATGGCAACATGATACCATTCCAGCTCGATACCGGAGCTGCAGTTTCATTGATCAATAAAGACACATACAAACAACTGGGCACACCTCTGTTGCGTGCCGCAAATGTTAAGTTAAATAGTTATTCCGGTCAGAATATCCCTGTGTTAGGACAGTGCAGCCTTCTTGCCACATACAAGGGACAAACAAAACTTGTGTCATTTTACATACTTCGTTCTTCTTCTGCAGTGAACTTGTTTGGTTTAGATTTATTTCAGTTGTGTAACTTGTCTATAGTCAATCAGGTCCTATCAGTGAACCAGACTGTGCCCTCAGCCAGTGTTTCTAGTCTATGTGAAGATTTTGCAGACATTTTTGCACCGGGCCTTGGTTGCGCTAAGAACTATAAAGCACATTTGGAACTGAAAGTAAATGCGCAACCGAAACTTTTCCGAGCGCGCAATGTTCCCCACGCATTGCGTGATGAGGTTGCAAGAACGTTAAACGATTTGGAATCACAAGGTGTGATTGAACTTGTGCAGGCTTCTCTCTGGGCATCACCCTTAGTAATTTTGCCAAAGCCTTCCGGAAAATTGAGACTTTGTGTGGACTTCAAGGCAACAGTGAATCCACAATTAGTGATTGCAACTTATCCTTTACCCCGCCTGGAAGATCTTTTTGACAAACTGTGCCCTGGTAAATATTTTTCGAAGTTGGACCTAGCAGATGCGTACTTGCAACAACCAGTGGACGACGAATCCCAGCGCGTTTTGGTGGTTAACACGCATCTTGGTTTGTATCGATTCAAAAGACTGCCATTCGGGTGTGCATCTGCCCCTGCATTGTTTTAGCAATATCTGCAAACTGTTTGTGCCTCGGTCCCTACTGCAGCAAACTATCTGGACGATATTGTGATCTCCGGAAAGACGGAAGAAGAACATTTAGCCAACCTCCGAACATTATTTCAGGTCTTGCGACAAAATGGTCTTCGCTTGCGGAAGGACAAATGTGTGTTTTTGCTCGTGACTTTCCATATTTGGGACATGTAATCAATGCCCAAGGCATACATCCCGGTCCCGAGCACCTCCGTGCCATACAAGACTTGCCTTCGCCGCAGAATTTGAAGCAGCTACAGAGTGTGCTGGGTAAAATTAATTATTACAACCGATATATTTTCCCTTCCCTCTTCCATTTCAGCTCCGCTTCATCGCTTACGCCGTAAAGGTGTTCCGTTCATCTGGACGACGGAATGCGAACGCGCCTTTCGCCAGTTGAAATCGGCGTTGCTTTCAAATACTTGCCTTACGCCATTCGATCCCCAGAAACCCCTTTTGTTGATGGTAGATGCATCGGATTTCGGGATCGGTGCTGTGCTTGCGCACAAAGATGGCTCGCATGATCGCCCTATTGCCTTTGCGTCCAAATTGCTCTCGTCTGCGCAAAGAAATTATTCACAGATAGAGAAAGAAGCTTTGGCTCTCGTGTTTGGTGTTACAAAGTTAAGAAGCTTTGGCTCTCGTGTTTGGTGTTACAAAGTTTCATGATTTCTTCTATGGTCGTCACTTTACCATCATCACAGACCACAAACCTTTGACATCGCTTTTTCATCCGAACAAGCCTGTACCTCCACGTACAGCGCAGAAATTCATTAGCTGGTCTATTTTCCTCTCGCAGTACCGCTACGATATCTTGTATCGGTCCACTGCTACGCACGGAAACGCCGATGCGTTGTCCCGTTTGCCTGTTGCTGAGGATAGAGCATTCGATTCTTCCGAACTTGCTTGCATGTTCATTGATGCGGAAACCGATGACGTGGTCGAATCGTTTCCGATTGATTTTCGTCGTGTAGCTACAGCCACAGC